>NC_056750.1:841287281-841622247 GCF_019279795.1 Protopterus annectens | reverse complement strand
CAACTGAAAACCCAAGCCCTGACCCAAATGCACTAGATATAGATCTAGCCACCCAATTCAACTCTTTTTCCAAACTAACCTCATCCTTCTCTAACAACACTTCACCCCTTACTTCTACATCTCCTCTCTTGTCACCCCCTTCACCTCCAGCCTCTCATTCCCAATCATCTCAACCCTCACCTTTCTCCATAAAATCCATTCCTACTTCTACCATAAACTCCTGCAAAAGCTAAAACCATGCACCAATGCCCCCGATAACATTCCCTCATCTTACCTCAGCATATCTGCCGATGCCATTGCCTTCCCTATCAGTATCCTAATCAATCGCTCTATCCAAGAAGGTCTTGTACTCTGGAAAAAGGCTTACATCATACCCCTGCACAAAGGAGGCAATAATAGCAATATTCCAAACTTCCGTCCCATCGCCATCCTCTCTCCCCTCTCAAAACACCTGGAAAAATGTATCCATCTTCAACTCCTTCCCTATCTCTTAGGCAACAACTTATTAACTTCCACCCAACACTGATTCGGACCCAGTCACAGCATTATGACTGCCCTCCTATTCTTCCTGGAAACTTGAATAAAGCCAGGGATTCTGGTTTTACTGTCTCTACCCTCTTACTTGACCTTTCTAAGACCTTTGATACTATCTCTCACAACCTTCTCCTTACTAAATTATCCAACCTATACCTATCCCCTCCCTCTCTCAACTGGTTCACCAGCTACCTCTCTAACAGGTAACAAGCTGTTAAGTGGAAAAAATCCATGTCCTCTTTCCTTAACACCCCCACTGATGTCCCCCAGGGTTCCATGCTGGGTCCCCTCCTCTTCAATATATTCATAAATGATTTCTTCCGCTCGATCCCTTACGCTAACCTTATTCAATTTGCAGACGATTCAACCATTATCTGTACTGCTACATCCATCCCCACTCTCTTAAAGCTGACTCAAGATGCCTTCTCTACCACAGAACAGTGGATGAAAGACTATCATTTAGCACTCAATGTGTCAAAAATCAAACTTATGGTATTTACCTCCTCTAAAACAAACACCATTGATAGAAATCTATTCTCCATCACCAGCCAGAATAACACACCTCTTGAACTGGTATCTGAAACCCAACTATTAGGAGTCCAGATCGATGACTAGCTTAAATTCAGTTCCCATGTACAACTAAACATAAAAACAAAACACCAAAAACTTGGCATGCTCTACCTACACAGTAGATACCTCACTACATCTACTAAGCTCACTCTCTCTACTACATTTCTCATCCCTTCCCTCCTTTATGGTGCCTTTTTCCTAACAAACCTGCAATCATCTCTCAAGACAAACTGTCCTCTTGTTACAATAAAATTGCCAAATTTGCTTCTAGCCACAAATCATCAACCCATCACTGTGCATCCCTCCACAAACTAAACTGGCTAGAACTTCACAACTATCTCACCTATACTCAGCTTACTTATGCACACAAACTAATTTTTCACCCCTCCCTCTGTCCCTCCCTTTCCTCTACCTTTAAAATGCACCACCCAGAAAGATTCCTAAGACCTAGCAACCAAAACCTAATAGAACTGTACAAAACCCTTCGCTCTCCAGGACAAAACCTCTTGCTTTTTGCCCTGGCACGCATATGGAACTCCCTCCCTCCCTCCATCCGTACCATCACCAGCCTCCCTGCCTTTAAAAAATCACTCCACTCACATCTAACATCCACATGGGAATGCTCCTGCTCCCACCCCTCCTAGCCTATTCTCCACTTCCTACAGGCAACTAACTCATATATTCCAGACACCAACTTTATATTTGCATCTAGCAAATGCTAAGCCAATTGTAAATAACTTCTTATAATTCTCAAATTGTACTGTTCCATCTCAAGAAACTGTATGTTTACTAAAGCAATGTTTTGTTTTCTACTAAATGTAACCTATTAATTTTATTGTAACTGCTGTAATTTTTGTTTTGTCTTAAAAGCACAAAAGATTTAATCTGTTAACTACAATAACCTTTGTGTAGGAGCTTTTCTCCCCAGGGCTCCATTGAAAACGGGTTCTTGTTGGCCCAATGGACTATCCTGGTTAAACAACTGCAAATAAATAAATAAGTGCCCCTAGAGACTTTCCAAAAGTAAGAAAAAGATCTTGGGCACTGTTGATTATCCCTTCTGGATTGCTAGTGCACACCTTTAGAGCTGCATGAAAAGCAGGCTGTTGAGTATCCAGAACAAGTTTCTGGGTGTGGGCTGTGGCATACACAGTTTGTGAGGTTGTCAGTACAGGTCCTTCTGTGCCTATCTTTGGCTCTTCAACATTACATGTTCTCATGCTGGCTTTGGTAGATTCTGAAAAGACCGTTTTGTTTGATAGAAAGTGTTTCTTCATTGGCTGTGATAACTATCCAGTGGTTTTGCCTTGGAGAAGTTATCTGGATTATGCATCCCTCTCTGGAGTGGCCATCCCTTCTGTATTTATCCCCTTGAACTGAGGAATGCAAAGCTTCAAGGCTTTTCGTCGAGATTGCCATATCTGAAATGGCATTCCATCTTGGTGGCAAAATCCTGTGTTATTTCTCAGAATCTCAAGCATTTTGCTCATCACTTTTCTTGACAATCAACTGTTATGGGCAGGTTTGATGAAATAATCTGTGTACTTCTGCCTCTTTGTTTTTTAGGCCTTTTACATGTAATGCAGATCTCATTTCCAGACCTGTTTAGTGAACCAAGTAATGAAAGTTGTACCTGCGTTTCTTTATTTGGTTGTGCATGCTTTGAGACAGGTGGAAATAATTAGTCTTGCTTCTTTAGTGAATTACTGAAGACACCTGCTTTGGAGAAACTCTTGTGTCTTCTGAGCTCCTCACTGATTCTTTGTCACTAAGCTATCTTTCTGTATCCTTTATGCTGGACATGTGTCATTGGCTGTGCTGCCATGACAGAAGTGTTGCTGTTCAACAGTTTCTGATGAACTGTACTGCCTTAAAATGCCTGCATGCTTTCTGAAAAATACATTGTCTTTATATGTTTTATACACCTTTGGACTGTAACTAGTTAATGCATCAGAAAAAAAAAATTGAAAAGCTGTGTAGAAAATTTTCAACAGCACAACTGTTTTATGGTTCCATGTAGACTACAGTATCAAGAATAGTGGCACCTATTACTTCCTTATAAGGTGGCATGGCTGAAACTGTGTTCATAGGTTCATAGAGTAGTACTAGGCTAATTGTCCTTGTGGGCCATTTTAAGCCTAGCCATGTACCCCATGTGAGAATCAAACCCTGTGCTTTGTATCTGTAAACACCTTAGCCATTATGCCAACCTGTTGTTTCCTTGAGGACCTGCTGTAGACTATTGAAGTCATTTTAAATCATGTTGGAGGTTGCAGGAGCAAAACAGGTCCAAAAAATGAAGAGTATCTCAAGACCAACTATGTAAAAAGAATGAGTGTTTATTTAAAGATGAGCACTTTCACTATTAACACAGCTTCTTCAGATCTAAGTTAAAATAAATAAAAACTTAAAATGGTTCTTTTATATGATCACCTCTAGTGGTCAAGCAAGTAATTACAATGAAGAAAACATAAACTGATTCTTTTGTATGATCACCTCTAGTGGTCAAACAAGTAATTACAATGAGGATACATATAATGAATGAATAACAAGTTGGATATACATCATAAAATAACAAATCAAATAGATGTTCGATGCTCAAACAATGCCTGTCCTGAAAATACATAAAATCCCAGTCAACTACATTTCCAAATGAAATGACATGAAAAATATATATAACCTACATAAGAAATATCATGAATAAAAGTGAGTGTTGAAAGAGGGGGGGGGGAGCTAAATTCTCTAGTGGTCAAACAAGTGATTACAATGAAAAGAACATAAACTGGTTCTATTGTATGATCACCTCTAGTGGTCAAACAAGTAAATACAATAAGAATGCATGTAATGAATAACCAGTTGAATATACAAAATATATGTCCTGAAATCACAAATCAAATGAATATTAAATGCTCAAACAATGCCTATCCTAAGGATACAAAAAATCCTAGTCAACTACATTTCAAATGGAATGACATGAAAAATAGCGAACCTATGTGAGAAATGTCATAAATGAAAGTGAGTATTGAAGGGGGGGGGGGGGGGGGAATGAGGTAAAATATACTAGTACAGATATCACTGGAGAAAGCAGATACAATCTATTTAATATTCCTACGTGTTCTTAGTCTCGGTTTTATCGAGGCTCTATCATTGAGGCCAGATCATTTATCTGCCCTAAGCCGAACTATCCAGTCACATTCCTTGTTCTCTGTATGCGTCCTAATATCACCGCCTCTTATTGCTGGAACTATAGTTTCAAGTACTTTAAAAACAAAAACAGTCCGATCTTCCTGCAAGATTGACGTGTTTCGCTAGGGCATTATAAGGTGAACCCTTCCTTATGTGATAGATGTGTTCCCTTATTCTGTCCCTTAATGATCGGTTGGTTTTCCCAACATAAAAGTGGGAGCAGATCTGACAGGTGGCCAAATATACCACATTAGTGGTCATGCAGTCAGCCTCCACATTTATTTCATAAGTGACAAGCGTATCAGGATGTAAAAAGTTGCTGTCTTCATTGATAAATTGACAGAAGTTACATCTACCACACGGTTTAGTATGTCCTGCTACTTTTACTGTTCCATACTTAGGATAGCATAGCATCTTTTTAAGATTGTTCTTATTCTTGTACAAAAACCTGGGAGTTTCACCAACTGTGACTTAATTTAGGATCAACATGCATGATGGACCAATATTTATTGATGATATCTCTAATCTCATTATTATCTGATGAATAATAAGTTGAAAACTTAACATGAGATGACATGTGCTCCCTATTCACCTGGGTGTTGGAACTGTAACGTCCAAAATATGGTGTAGCTACGGTGTTACGTAGTCCTAAGGCTCGTTCCAGAGAAGGATCAATTTCATTAATATTGTATCCTCTCTGCAAAAGTCTACTTTTAAGGTCCCCTAGTTCAGATACAAAGCCTGCCTCCAATTTTTTTGTTTTCAATGACATCATATACAAACAGGTAGATGGCGTAGCTATGGGCACTTCCTGTGCCAATAGCTACGCCAACATGTTCCTTGCACATTGGGAACAGCATATCTTGTTCTGTGAGACATTATTTAAAGAACACGTTAAGTTCTATTGACGTTTTGTCGATAATGTGTTTGTGATATGGAATGGCACTTTAGAACAACTTCAATTGATGCACACTATCATGAATAATCTAATTGATTGTCTCAAATTTACAATGCAGTTTTCATATAACAGAATTGAATTCCTGGATTTGTATATTGAAAAACTTCCAAATGGTCTTATTAATACAGGAGTGTACAGGAAACCATGTCATGTTAATACCCTGCTCATGAGATCGAGTATGCACCCTCCTTTTGTATTCAGGAATGTTATGGTAGGTCAGGCCATTAGAGCATCAAGGCTAAATCCTTTGGAGGCAGGCTTTGTATCTGAACTAGGGGACCTTAAGAGTAGACTTTTAGCAAGGGTGACTGACATGATCCCCGGGGTGAATTTCCTATCTCCCATCCAATCGTCAAGGTTCCTTTTGAAGAGGGCCAAATAGGCGCTCTGCTTGACATGTATGGGCAGTCTATTCCAGAGTCTGGGGAGTCTCTGGGTCAGGAACCTATCCCTCCAGTATGTTTTGTTCATTGTGATGACAAGGTTTAGATCCCTGGAGCGTGTGGCTCTGAGGGATTGGGATTTCTTTAAGTGTAGCATGTCCAACAGCTCTGGGTTTGACATGGCCTTGTATGCTAAGCAGAGATCGCCTCTGAGTAGATGATATGCAACAGATTTTAGCTGGAGTTTTTTTAGACGGTCAGCATAGGGCATCTGCTTTAGGCCTGTGATTATTTTAGTGAGGTATTTCTGCAGCCTTTCCAGTTGTTGCAGATGTCTTGAGAGGTACATACCAAATGACCAAATGAGGTGTTGTATTCTATAATGGGTCTAATGAGGGATGAGTACAATGGGACAATGACCTCCTTTTTCCTGGATGAAAAGCCCTTAGTGATGAGGTGTGCCACAGAGAAGGATTTCCTGACTTGGGGCGATATGGTTATCGAAGGTGAGACCACTGTCCACCTGTGTCCCTAAGTCTCTTATCACACTTTCGGTGTTTAGTGTACTGCCACCTATGTGGTAATTTACGGGTACATGTTTTTCCCCCAAAGGCGATAACTATACATTTCTTGGCATTGGGCTTGAGCCCATGGCTCTGGCACCAAGCATCACAGAAGAATTGGGCAGCAGGTTCTACTTCTGTCTTTTTCTAGTCAGGATGTCAAGTCAGAATGCTGGCATGAATATAAATTTTATTTCTACTTTAATATAATTACTGTAGCATTTTACTTAGTAAGGTGTAGAAAACAGTGGTGTGCCCAATAATACTCTATGGTACAGAAACCTGGGCAGTAAAACTAAAGCAGTTGAGGTCAGAGGTGAAGGGGAGATGAAGTGCCCAAGATAGGTGGTACGATCCACACTGTGGGACAGACGAAGGAATGTGGATGTAAGAGCAGAAGCCAAAGTAGCTCCAATTGCAGAAAAGGTCAAAGAGAACAGATTATGGTGGCCCAGGTATATGTGTAGGAAAGCAGAAGACAATTTGGTGAAGAAGATTTGAGACTGCAAGGAAGAAGGCAAGAGAAAACTAGGACGGCCAGTAAATTGATGGATGGATTGTGTTAGAGAGGACGTGCAACAGTCAGGTATGAGTGGCATTGAATAGGGGGAGATGCCGACAAGTGGCACAACACCTCGACTTAACAAAATGGGATAAAAGGGGGTTGATAATGATGACCGACTTGGTTGCTGTTGAGGCTGTAATGCCCATGCTTTTGTATGACTATTAGACAATGTCATCAAATGCATCGAGTGCTTGTTTTATCATCATCATCTGAGAATTCCCACAGGAGGATTAAAAAAAATAGATGTGAGAAAACCAGGTACAGTAATCTAGGAAAACGAGATAAAAGTAGCATTGACCATTGAAATTGCTACACCCAGTGAATACAATGTCTTCCATACAGAACGACACAGTCATAAAATACCAGGATTTGGAGGCAGAAATGAGGGCAGTGTGTAAGTAGTCAGTTCTGTGCACATTGCATGTGCTGCAAAGAGCACTTTTGGGTAACATCAAAGATTGAAACAATGTTAATTTCATGAACTTCAATGATATATTGATTTTAGGAATGGGGTCCATTCCTGTTGTGGTATTATTAAAAGAGGAAATTTCATGAACTTCAATGATATATTGATTTAGGAATGGGGTCCATTCCTTTTGTGGTATTATTAAAAGAGGAAATGTCATGAACTTCATTCATATATTGATTTAGGAATGGGGTCCATTCATGTTGTGGTATTATTAAAAGAGGAAATTTCATGAACTTCAATCATATATTGATTTAGGAATGGGGTCCATTCCTGTTGTGGTATTATTAAAAGGGGAAATTTCATGAACTTCAATCATATATTGATTTAGGAATGGGGTCCATTCCTGTTGTGGTATTATTAAAAGAGGACATGTCATGAACTTCAATGATATATTGATTTAGGAATGGGGTCCATTCCTGTTGTGGTATTATTAAAAGAGGACATGTCATGAACTTCAATGATATATTGATTTAGGAATGGGGTCCATTCCTGATGTGGTATTATTAAAAGAGGAAATTTCATGAACTTCAATCATATATTGATTTAGGAATGGGGTCCATTCCTGTTGTGGTATTAGAAAAATAGGAAATTTCATGAACTTCATTCATATATTGATTTAGGAATGGGGTCTATTCCTGTTGTGGTATTATTAAAAGAGGAAATTTCATGAACTTCAATCATATATTGATTTAGGAATGGGGTCCATTCCTGTTGTGGTATTATTAAAAGAGGAAATTTGATTAACTTCAATCATATATTGATTTCGGAATGGGGTCCATTCCTGTTGTGGTATTATTAAAAGAGGAAATTTCATGAACTTCAGTCATATATTGATTTAGGAATGGGGTCCATTCATGTTGTGGTATTAAAAGGGGACATTTCATGAACTTCAATGATATATTGATTTAGGAATGGGGTCTATTCCTGTTGTGGTGTTATTAAAAGAGGAAATTTCATGAACTTCAATGATATATTGATTTAGGAATGGGGTCCATTCCTGATGTGGTATTATTAAAAGAGGAGTTTCATGAACTTCAATGATATATTGATTTAGGAATGGGGTCCATTCCTGTTGTGGTATTATTAAAAGAGGAAATGTCATGAACTTCAATGATATATTGATTTAGGAATGGGGTCCATTCCTGTTGTGGTATTATTAAAAGAGGAAATGTCATGAACTTCAATGATGTATTGATTTAGGAATGGGGTCCATTCCTGTTGTGGTATTATTAAGAGGAAATATCATGAACTTCAATGATATATTGATTTAGGAATGGGGTCCATTCCTGTTGTGGTATTATTAAAAGAGGACATTTCATAAACTTCAATAATATATTGATTTAGGGATGGGGTCCATTCCTGTTGTGGTATTATTAAAAGAGGAAATGTCATAAACTTCAATGATATATTGATTTAGGAATGGGGTCCATTCCTGTTGTGGTATTATTAAAAGAGGAAATGTCATGAACTTCAATGATATATTGATTTAGGAATGGGGTCCATTCCTGTTGTGGTATTATTAAAAGAGGAAATGTCATGAATTTCAATAATATATTGATTTAGGAATGGGGTCCATTCCTGTTGTGGTATTATTAAAAGAGGAAATGTCATGAATTTCAATAATATATTGATTTAGGAATGGGGTCCATTCCTGTTGTGGTATTATTAAAAGAGGAAATGTCATGAACTTCAGTCATATATTGATTTAGGAATGGGGTCCATTCCTGTTGTGCTATTATTAAGAGGATGACCTTCTCTTCATTGCTCTTTTTTACATTTGTGAATCTAAGCTTTTTAATTATTGCAATAACTTTCTCTGCCTTCAGTGAAGACTTATGGCCATGAGTTGGTAGTTAGTTGATTACTACTGGAGCGCATTACAGCTTCAAGGTGAGATTGAGAAAATGTACTTAGCAACTTGTGATTAGCCTGTGCCAAGCTGCTGTGGAGTGTGCTTACCCTAAACTTTGATTCAGAAAGACTGCTGCTGATGGTGTACTTACATAAAGTAGAGAGGGTGTTTGATGTGGATTATGACAGCACTGTGTGTGCTGCTCTGCCTAACAGCTGGACACGATGGTGACATTAGGGTTGTAACATGAGTACCTGCTTACAGTTGGGTGTGTCACAGGTGTCTGAAAAATAACTTTCTCTAACTGCACAGAGTATCTATGGCCGCCATGTAGAGGTGTTGTCTATGCAGTGTGTGCACAGTCTGTTGTGGTGCACCAGGAATCTCGCTGAGCACACATGAGCCATAGGTGTGCAGCTTAGTGGTACAGTTTCATTGCTCATTTCATTTCCTGAATACAAACTGTTGTGATAGTCACCTGATGACTTAACAGTTTTGTGAATGATTTCCTAGTTCTTGGCCACAAGTACCCCCTTTGCAGCTAATAGTACTTTTGGTTTTGTTTTATTTAGTTATTTTTTTTTTAATTGAAGCTAGTCCTCAGGCTTTTTGTTGCAACTTTCTTTTGAAGAAAATCTCAAGTGCCACAGAATGAGTTGTTTTATGAGTGATGTTATGCAACATTTCATAGTAGTAAATGAGTACTTCATGCAGGCATTGCAGAACTCTGGGGGGATGGGATGCATTAGACACTTCTCTGATGCATGATTAGATATCTAATTTGCCTACTGATCCTTAGACACTCCTCTGATGCATGGTATGGTATGTAATTTAGTTGACTACTCTGTCAGATGACTGACACACATCTGTTGAGTAACTTTTTATATTAAGTGCCTTGAGTTTGTGTAAGATTTTTGTTTTTATCATAAAGTAGTCTTTCTCCCCCTCTCTTGTCTATTACAATATTGTCCTCTTGGCCTAGTGGAGAGAAAGAGGAAGTGTCTGTGCCTTTGTGTGTGTGTAGTGAGAGCATGCTAATATTGAATTTAAAATACTGGAGATATGAAGATAGTCCTGAGGACAACCTCAGTGTTAACCAGTCTGTTTTACTTTAGTGGGAATGAAGGCAGGTAAACCACCTGCACTAAGAAGCTAAAAAAAAAAAAAAGGAATGCCGATACCTGAAAATCCAAATTATGACAATGTTTAGCAAAGAATGCACTGAACAATCCGCTGATAAAAATCCTTTATTGTGGATGAGCACCTCATTGCATTCAAATTAAACATGCCAAAATTCAGCTTATATACGCTTGTTAACAATGGGCTTTGGGGTGTGCCAGGTGTGGTAACCTCACAGTGACCGGAGGTTTACCAGTTTCAAATTGGTCAGGAATTCTGTCCTTTTATTTTGCATATCGGGTAGTTTTGACCATTTGGGAGTGAACTGGGTGTATCAGACATAGTGACATCCCCCTATAAACCTTCACAAGTGGCATAAAATAAACATCATTAGTTGACATCTGAAATTATAAGTGTACCAATCTATCCTGTTAACTAAAAAATCTCTCTGGTCCCAGCACTTTTGAATAATCTTTTTCAGATCCATAATTAAAAAAACTTAGTCTTGAATGACAGTTTATTATAAAGAACCATTATTGAAATATAGTACTAATGTGCTGGAGAAAAAATAAAAAAACATAAGAACTGTTTTCCAAGTCCCTGTCTGTTTTTATACCTGAAGAATGCACTGTGTGAAAACAGAAGAAATCAAGGACGTGAGTAGGATAATCATTCAGTTGAAGCTGTTAATGAAAATAAAATTAAATCAGTAGGGTGGTGAATATCGCTTGTCTCATGCTCATTAAGAACGTATTGAGGCTTGGGTGTTCATTTAAGTAGTTTATTGCATACAAGTACATCAGGATGGATGGCAGGAACATTGATCTTAAATGAATTGACGGACTACATGCATGCATACTCTCACTCTAGCTGCTTACGCAAAATGGCGCACTTGCTTGCTCATGCTCAGTACTTATATGCATGTGCTGGATTGCTCCTTAAAGGTACACTGTGATCTACAGTACAGTCAATATAGGTGAACAAAAAAAAAAAAAATAAGCAAAACAGACCAGTCCTTCATGAGCTTGCTTGGGTTGTTGTAGTGCTCTCATCTGTGATGCTGCTGCCCATGGTGTTTTGCTTGGTGTTGGGAGATTGGCATAATTGTTAAAAGTGTTTACCTTACAGACACAAGGTGCAGAGTTTCATTCCCACATGGAATAATTGGCTAGGCTTAAAATGACCCACAAGGGCAGTTAGCCTAGTACTAATCAATAAATCTGTAAACCTTTAGTTTTCCTGTCACATCGCTGGATGCCTCATATGAACAAAACTGTCTTTCCAATTAGTTGGTGTTTGTCTTTTTCCTGCTATGAGGCAGACTCTGCATGGTCAGGGTTTTGAAGAGTCAAGTCCTTGCAAATGGGCAAGGTGGGGGTTGAATGCATGTGTAGCAGCTGTTCGTTAATGCTGTTTGGAGAATCGCCTGGAGGTGTGGTTGTGGGTGGGTGTTCAGATTACTTTCTCTTATCTGTTCAAAAGTAAAAAGTTCTCCATCAGCTAGAGTTCAGGATTTTAGTAATAGCTTTTATGGTTAATTTTTTTAAAGACCTAGATGTTGGGGATCAAACAAATAGACTTGAGGCCAAGTGCTTTTTTGGCATGGAGTCTTAATTTGCAAAGAGAATTTTTTCCCCCCTCAAACATAGTTTTTTTTGCCTCAGAAGGTGGATGGTGTTCAGTATAAAAAAACAGTAGCCAATATGGTCAGGAAATTCCTGTAGATGTTTAGCAACTGGGTTCCTTGTAATTCCAGATCTTATCTCAAACATATATTGTGTTATCCCTCTTTACAGTTTGATTGATTTTGCCTTTATAAAAAGCTTGGCAGCCTCTGCATTGTGCTCTGTAAACTATAGCTTTATTTTCATAGTTACCTGTTACCTTGGGACAGTTTTCCATGTGACCGCTGATGATGATGGGCACTTAGAAGAATGCTGATGTGGTACATAAATGAGAGCGATGAGCAACTCTGTTTCATGCTAAAATGTACCTGAGCTGAACTTTTGGGGTCCCATCCATTCATACAACTGAAGTCGTAACATTACTAGGGTTTTACACTGTCATTTATAGGAGAAGTTTGTTTCACAGGCATGTGAGGTGCTCTCTGATGAATTTATCCATGATTAAAGACTTGTTAACATTTTTATAAAATATTGGGTTTTGAACGGATATTAAAGATATCTAAAGTAGTTTACTTCATTTGATCTTCAACCTGTGGGTATCTGATCCTAGACGGCAATTTCGCTAGCATCTGCTCCGAGCTCCAAGCTCCTCCCCTTACCTATAATACACCTCCACGACCTTCCAACCCCCAGATCTCATTTGCCGTGGCTAACCATAAGCATCGTGATCCTAAGCTCCGAGTCTGGGAGTTGGGTAGATGTTCTTCGTGTTTTACTGTTGCAGTCATCACATTTGGGTTATCTGCTTGCAGTAGCCCTCAGTCGGCCTGATTATCAAAGTCTGGTCCTGCGTCGGTTGCTGTCTTCTCTTCCATGAAGTCAAGTCGTCAGGGGTATAAAACACACAGCCGACGCCATTTTCTTTCTTGCCGCGCGGTGCCCGAAGCAGAAGCATTTCGCAAGTGCCGGTCGGCCGACTACTGAAATATTCGAGTTTGAGTTTCAGAACCGAAGTCTTCACTAAAGCTAAGTACCCCGTTGGGGAAACTTTCTTCTTGCTTTTTACCGATGTCAGAAAAAGTTAATAATTGTATTACTTGTGGGAAGCAAATACCTCATAAGGATTTCCATTTGTACTGTATTCCTTGCCTAGGCCCTGATCACAACGTGCCTGGCTGTCGGTTTTGTGCTAGATTTAACCAACGCACTATTAAGTGTCAGTACATTTTTGCATCAAAGTATTTTGGAAACAGATTTAACTACCCAGAAATGTCAGATAGCAATCTGACTACCGGACTACATAAAAAAACACAAAGAAAAGGACAGAGAAAGGCAGTCGAGATCCAAAACCGGCGACAAAGCTTCTCCTAAGCCATTCACTGGTTCGCTGGTACTCAGTGAGGTGCTTTCGCTGCCCCTGATACCCGCTACCTTCGAGTCGCAGGCCTCTACCGACACCCATGTGGAATCCGGCATGCCACAAAATACTCACGGTATTGGACCGACAGATGTATCGCCCTCGGATGGGTCCGGAGCCGTTGAGCAGGCACCGGCTTCTGAGGGTGTATTCAGACCTCACCATTTGTATATCAAACCGACGACAGCTGCAAAAGCAACTTCTAAAACTAAAAAACTGATGCATGAGCCACGTGCACAGGCCTCTATGCCTAAAAAACAAATGATCAAAATGGCTGAAGACCTTATTACCTTGATCAGGGGTACCCATACCCCTCCAGATAAGAGGCCTAGGCAAGACACTGATTATGAATCTTCAAATTAGGTTTCTATTTCTTCTGATTCCTCTTCTGATCAGGAATTGTCTATACCTCCCTATGAGGATTCTGATGCTGAGGAGTCTATTCCATCTGCATCTCCTCCTGAGGATTATTCATTTGGAGAAACTTTGCATACTTTGAGGGAGTATTTTCACTGGGAGAGGCAAGACTTCTCAGAATCAAAAAAAGAGGCTCAGGGATTTCCTTCTCCCTCAGCACAAGCCTCTAGCCATTCCCCCTGTTTTAGACATTCTGGATGATGTGTTTTCGGAGTCAAGCTTGACCCCTGACTCCTTATCTCCAGATCCCCGTAAGCCTGACAGATATTAACAGGGTCCCTGACTCACATAAATCTTTATTTAGAAACCCTGCTGCTGATCCTGAAACTATTTCACAGGGTCCAAAGGGAGTTAAGGCCTCAACAGCAAAAAATTCTACCCCCTCTGACAGATTCAAGGGCACTAGACAGATGGGGGAAAAAAGGTTTATACTTATGAAACCTTGGCAGTCAGGGCCTTAAACTGTCAATTTCATATGCTTAAGTACCAACAACATGTTATGGGATTGCTGAAACGGAAAATGATGTTGATTTCAGAATGTGCAGAAAATAAAGAATTGCAGGAATTATTGCATGCAGCTGAACAAGTTAGAAAGCATACTTTGCAATGTGGTTTTGATTCGAGGCCTCCTGCAGGGACGCAGTTACTGGATCTGTGATTAGGAGGCATGCCCGGTTAAAGGAACAAAATTTGCCTGATCATGTTAAAGCTAAATTGCTAGATGCACCTTTACAGCATGATTCTGTGTTTGGTATTAAGGTAGAAGATGTTTTAAAGAAAATGGAAGACAAAGCTAAGTCTATGCAAACTGTCAAAGACTTCCTACAAGTGCAGCCACCAAGATTCAGTAGACTCTGGCCTACAAAAAATTGGTCCTTTCCTGTGTCAGACGGAGCTCAAAGGGGCAAATCCAGACGCCCTAAGGGTTCCAGATACCAGGCGCAGGACTCGTACAGGTCAAAGCAGTGGGGCGCTTCCACCTCCAAATCTGGAGGAGATAAAGCGCAAACCTACAGAAAGCATTCCCAATGACTTCTGTCTGCCTACACCAAGCACTTATCTTCTGGCAGCACCCATAGGGGGAAAATTAGCACTTTTTGCTCAAAATTGGCAGTTAATAACCCAGGACAAGTGGGTACTAAACATCTTTTCACAGGGATACAGATTCCATTTCCACACTCTGCCAATGGCAAATGGTTGGCCAGATCTGCCAAAAAATCAATGGGCAGAGGCACAGAAACAGGTTACGTCCCTCATGGATATGGGGGCCATTCAGACAGTACCAGAACAGGAAAAAGGACAAGGTTTTTACTCGACTGTTCTTGGTACCCAGAAAGGACAAGGCCTGGCGGCCATTACTGGATTTATCGATTTTGTACACATACCTGGACATTCCAAAATTCAAAATGCTGACTTTGCAGCAGCTTCTGCCCGTGCTGGGCAAGAATGCTTGGCTGGTGAGTTTAGACCTAAAAGAGGCATACCTGCATGTCCCAATAAGGGAATCGTGCAGAAGATACCTCCATTTCGAGGCTGGCTTTAATGCATTACCAATTCTCTACACTGCCCTTTGGCTTATCTACTGCACCCAGGGTCTTTACAAAGTGCCTGGCACCAGTAATTGCATTTTGCAGACAAAGAAGTATACAAATTTTTCCTTACTTGGATGACTGTCTCATTCAAGCAGAGAACAAGGACACTCTTCTTCGACACCTGGCGTTTGTGAAAAGGCTTCTAACATGCCTAGGGTACACAACAAATGAAAAATCACAACTGGTACCCTCTCAAAAGATAACATTCCTAGGTGCAAGCTTGGATACAACTGCCCAGATGGCTTACCTCACCCCAGACAAGCAAAGGCAACTGACTGCTTACTTCAAACTGATGGCAACAAAAACCCATTCTTCTATTCTGCAGGCTCTGGACTTCATGGCATCCTGCATCCTACTAATTCCATATGCAAGACTGCATATGAGAAAACTTCAGTGGTACCTAAAATGTTTATGGAGTCAACATTCACACAGTCTGGAAACAATGGTTCCTCTAATTTCCTGCCTGCAACAGGAGTTTCTATGGTGGGCAAAGGCATGCCACCAAAACATGGGACTGCTCTTCTCTCTACCCCCTGCCAGCCGAACGTTAACAGACGCATCAGATTATGCCTGGGGGCTCACATGGCAGGAAGATGCATTCAGGGAGTATGGACACCAAAACAAAAGCATCTACATATCAACCAGAAAGAGATGCTAGCTGTTCAGAATGCCCTAATAGCCTTCAAGGACTTGCTTCATCCGGGACAATTACTGATAGACGGACAACACCACAGTCGTGGCATATAAACAAGGGGGTACACACTCATACCCCCTTTGCAGATTAGCCATGCCACTGTGGGACACAGCTTTGACCTACCAAATACATCTTCAAGCTCTCTTCCTGCCAGGAAAACAAAACACTCTGGCAGACAATTTAAGCAGAAACCTTATGGAGCCACACGAGTGGAAACGAAATCCACAAGTCTTAAGCATGATAACAGAGAAATGGGGGAGCCCAGACATAGATCTATTCGCCTCTCCTCAAAATTATCAATTGAAAAAATTCTGCACAAGGACTTATCACAGACAAGCACGGAAAGTGGACGCCCTATCCTTCAGTTGGAAAAACCGATCAGTTTTCGCTTTTCCTCCTCTGCCTCTTCTACCCAAGGTCCTCTTAAAAGTCAGACAAGGTAAGCCAAAGATGGTATTAATTGCCCTGGACTGACCCAGCCAATACTGGTACCCAATCCTAAGGAACGTGGCTCAGTACCTAGCTTGGACCTTGCCTCAAAGACCACAACTACTGTCCTAGCAAAACAATCAGATCATGCACAATCAACTACAGACTCTGAACCTGGCAGCATGGCTAATCATGTAGTCATACAAACAACACCTCTCAGTAAAGCTGTGATGGATGTCATTTTGGAAGCCAGAAGGCCTAGTACTAGAAAATCTTATGCTGAGAAATGGAAGAGATTTTGTGCTCGGAATCGAGCACAAGGAACTTATACAACTAAACCAAATATTTCTCAGATATTACAGTACTTAACTCAGATGCTTGACAAAGGCCCATCTTTCTCATCAATCAAAATCCATGCCTCTGCCATTTTGGCTCATTACAGTACAGAGCCACCAATCTTTTCTCATCCTTTACTAAAGCAGTATCTTAAAGGAGCCAAAAATGTAAGGCCTCCTAGAAGATCACCATTACCTGCATGGGACCTCAATTATGTGTTGGAAAAGCTCACCCTGCCTCCATTTGAACCAGCTGCTTCTGCTGATCTAAAGTTCTTATGTTCTGAGTTGATTCTAAATGACAAAAAATACACTGAACCCACAGATATCGCCAATATCCTGGCAGACAGGTTCAGTGCATACTTCTCCACCCCCTCCCCCCCAAAAGAGCAAGTATCTATCCCAGCAGAGGGCTGCCTCCCAAACATCTCAGATGCTCAGGTGAAGGCTGCCCTCTCCAAAGCAAAAAATACTGCTTCCATGGGACCAGATGGCATCCCAGGTTGCGTCCTACATGAACTACAAGAGGAACTAATCCCTCAAATAAAACAGCTATACAATCTCAGCCTCACTACAGGATATGTGCCCACAGAATGGCGTACAGCAACAGTGGTCCCACTCCACAAAGGTGGAGCCTCTACGGACCCTGGAAACTATCGCCCCATAAGCCTGACTAGCTTAGTTTGCAAGGCTATGGAGAGGATCATCATGGATCTCATAAACAAAGACATTGGGGACCTACAGATACTAGATCCTACCCAGTTCGGCTTTGTCAAGGGCAGATCCTGCCTTTTGAACCTGGTTGACTTCTTTGAAACAGTCACCAAAGCCATAGATGAAGGGAAGGTAGTCCACACAGCCTCTCTGGACCTTGCAAAGGCATTTGACACAATACCCCACTCGGGCATCATAGATAAGCTATCCAGCTTAAATATAAACCCCTATGTCACAAGATGGGTCGCAAACTGGCTCAAAGACAGAACCCACAGAGTGAGAGTTGCTGGAGCCATGTCAGACTCAAAACCGGTCACAAGTGGCGTCCCACAGGGTTCTGTCCTGGGACCACTCTTGTTCGGTATGTACTTTTCCGAGGTACAGGCAAACGTGGGAGGACTATGGCTCACCAAGTTCGCAGACTACTGCAAACTGGGCCATAATCAACTCTCCAGCTGACACAAACATCCTTCAAAAAGGTCTCACAGAGACAGATAACTGGTGCCAGCGCCATGGTTTAAAGCTAAATGCCAAAAAATGTATAGTCATACCCTTTGGCAAAAACAATGTGCCCACAAATTACCACATAGGCGGAAACCCATTAAGTACAGAGAAAGTTATTAGGGACCTGGGGACCCAAGTTGATAGCAATCTCTCCTCTGAAAACCACATTGCCAAAGTGGTTAGAAAGACCTTCTACATAGCCCACCTCATCACGAAGGGTTTCACATCTAGATCAAGAGAGGTAATCGTGCCCCTTTATTCATCCCTCATCAGGCCCATCATAGAATACAATGCCCCTTTTGGGATGTACCTTACCCGACACCTGCAGCAATTAGAAAGACCCCAAAAGTATCTCACCAAGAGGATCAAGGGTCTCAAACAGATGCCATATGCTGCTCAGTTAAAAAAACGCCAGCTCTACTCAGTTGCATACCGCCTACTTCGAGGCGATCTATGCCTGACATACAAAGCTATGTCAAATCCAGAATTAATGGACATGCTCCACCTCAGTAAATCTAAATCCCTTAGAGCCACACGCTCGAGGGACACAGAAATAAGTAGAACTTGCTGGAGGGACAGGTTCATAACCCAGAGGCTCCCTATGCTCTGGAATAGAATTCCAGTTCATGTGAGGCAGAGCACCTCACTGAATCTCTTCAAGAAGAATCTCGATAAGTGGATGGGGGATCGTAGGTTTGTCCCAGGGATTACTCCAGTGTCACTATTAGACAGAGGCACAGTAAACTAAACCTTAAAAAGAGCACAGTATACTCAAATCAAGGGGTGGCGTAAGCCATACAGAATCGGGCTAGGCTTATAATTGCCCCAGGTCAGATAGTCTAGTATGAACCTATGAACCTATGGAAAACTGCTCTGCTACTAGCAATTACTTCAGCAAGAAGAGTTTCAGAGCTACAGGCCCTCATGGCCGTAGAGCCTTTTTATCATATTTTACCCAGACAGGGTGTCTCTGAGGACAATTCCTACTTTTATTTTATGCCATAAGGTGGTTTCCAGTATGGCTCTTAACCAAACAATTCATCTGCCAACTTTTTATCCAAATCCGCAGAACAAAGGGGAGAGAATTCTGCATTCCTTGGATGTACACAGACAGCTAAGATTCTACTTGAGCAGGACAAAAGCTCTAAGAAAAACTGAACAATTACTAGTGTCATATGCTGCAGGATCAGAAGGAAAGGCTATTTCAAAGCAGACAATTTCAAAGTGGATAAGCCACTGCATCCATTTCTGCTACTTACACCTTGGAAAACCTATGCCCAAGGGCATTAGGTCTCATTTCACCAGAGCTGCAGCTACTTCAACAGCCTTTCTCAGAGTACCAACCAAAGACATTCTAGAGGCTGCTACTTTGAGTTCTGTTCACACCTTTGCAAAGCATTACCATTTGCCTCTCTGCTCTAAGTCCAGGGCAGGCTTTGCCACTGCAGTACTGCAGGGCCTTATAGCCACACCTAATGCTGTTTAGCTCCAGCCCCCCAACCATAGCTTTGGGATTCTACCCAAATGTAATGACTGCAACAGTGAAACACGAAGAACATAGTACAGTTGTGTACACTTGCCATAAATGTAGATGTTCGAGTGTATTGACTGTTGCAGTCCAGGTTACCCTTCCATCCCCCTGTCATTCTAAAGTTTCTTTCCTTCTCTATCTTCTACAACCTGTGTGGTATATTTGCTTGTAGATGAAGGTAAAATATATATATATATATATATATATATCTAAGTTTGCTACCTTTTTGGGGCCAAGAAAAACTAAAAATGGTGTCGGCTGCATGTTTTATACCCCTGACGTCATGGAGGAGAAGACAGCAACCGAAGCAGGACCCAGGACTTCGGATTTCAGGCCGACTGAGGGCAACCTGCCAGCAGATTACCCAAATATAATGACTGCAACAGTGAATACACTTGAACATCTACATTTATGGTAAGTGTACACAACTGTACTTTACTAGGATTGCAAGTTTATTACCTGTTTTTCCTTAAGGATAGAAAGTTGTTGTGTCATTTACAGTTTCTCTTATGTGCATGAGCTTTCCTTTCTGGTCTGTTTAAGTTAGAAGACCTAGATGTTCATCGTGCATACAGCTGCAGTCATAGCAGATGGGTTATCCTGCCGTCAGGCGGGTCTTCAGTCGGCCGAATTCCAAAGTCTAGGTCTGCCGTCAGTTGTCGTCGCTTCCTCCCTGACAGTGCGGCAGGGGTATAAAAGAGGCAGCCAACGCCATTTTCTTCAGTCTTTCTTGCCGCGCGGTGCCCGAAGCAGAAGCAGTTCGCAAGTGCCGGTCGGCCAGCTCCTGAGATTTACGAAAGTATTTCAGCCGAAGTCTTCTTGAAAGCTAAGTACCCCATTGGGGAAACTTTTCTTGCCTCAGACCGATGTCAGACAAAGTTAATAATTGCATTTCATGTGGGAAGCAAATACCGCATAAGGATTTCCACTCTTACTGTATACCTTGCTTAGGCCCAGAACACGACGTCTCGGCCTGCCGTTTTTGTGCTAGATTCAACAAACGCACTATTAAGCGTCGGGCGGAATTCGCCCTTCACTTTTTTGGCAAAAAAATTAATTATATTATGTCGTCAGATACTCCGCTCCAGTTTTGAGCAAAAAACGCAAAGATAAGGACCGACATACGAGGTCCGCACCACCTACTGATACCACACTAAGGCCGACTACCAGTTCTCCGGTACTTAGCGAGGCACCTACGCAGCCCCTGAGTACTGATGACAATACATTACCGGTGTCTTCAGTACCCGAGATCGCAGGCTCCTCGGCCCCCTTTCCTACTACAGATACCGACGCCACTCCTGGCGGGGAAACTCAGAATTTAGACAGGCCTGCCATTTCTCAAGGGGTCTTCAGGCCTTCCTCCTTCTCTATTAAAGCCTTCACTAAATCTAAAACAGCCATAAAAAACAAAAAAACAGGTTCCTCAGACCCCCTGTCAAGGCACCATGCCTAAAAAACAGATGCTTAAAATGGCTGAGGATTTGATTACTCTTATCAGGGGTTCTCAACCCCCCTCTGACAAAAGGCCTAGATTAGAGGAAGACTACCCTTCCTCAGATCAAGCTTCTGTTACCTCAGAACTATCTGAGGACCAGGATTGTGCCTATTCTCCATTCGAAGACTCTGATGCAGAGGAGTCTATTCCCTTGGTCTCCCCCCTGAGGACTTCTCTTTTGGGGAAACCCTGCATACATTGAGGGAACACTTTCACTGGGAAGGCCAAGATTACTCAGATTCCAAGAAAAGGCTCAGGGAATTTCTTCTGCTCCCCCAGCATAGGCCTCTGGCTATCCCTCCTGTTTTAGATATATTGGATGATGTGTACACAGAAGCCAGCTTTAATCCTGATTCTTTGCCTCCAGCTCCTGTTAAACCAGACCGGTATTACCGGGTTCCTGATTCTCACCAGTTCCTATATAAAAGCCATACTCCTGACCCAGAAACTATTTCACAGGGTCCCAAGGGAATTAAGGCCTCTACTGCTAAAAACCCATCACCTTCAGAGAGAGATTCCAGATCTTTAGAAAGGTGGGGGGAAAAGGTGTACACCTCGGCCACTTTAACCATGAGGGCATTAAACTGTCAGTTCCATATGTTAAAGTATCAACAGTTTTTGATATCGCAGCTGAAAAGCAGGATGACACAACCAGAACAACCAGATTTAAAAGAGTTGCAGGATTTGTTGCATGGCGCAGAGCAAGTGGGTAAACGTACCTAGCAGTGTGGTTTTGATGCTTTAGAGGCCTCATGTAGAGCTGCTGTTACGGGGTCTGTTATACGTAGGCATGCTTGGCTCAAAGAGCAAACCTTGCCAGATCATGTCAAAGCTAAATTATTAGATGCACCTCTTCAAAAAGATGTATTGTTTGGTGTTAAAGTAGAGGAGGTGCTAAAGAAAATGGAGGAAAAAGCGAAATCAATGCAAACAGTGAAAGATTTCCTGCAGGTACAGCCTCCACGTTTCAGCAGAAACTGGCCTTCAAAAAATTGGTCCTTTCCAGTCACGGACAGACCTCAAAGGGGCAGATACAGACGCCCAAGGGGTAGAGGGCAACCTCAAGGATCTTTCAGAGCCAGACAGTGGCAAGCACCAACCCCAAGAGGTGGAGAAGATAGATCACAGTCTTTTAGAAAACCGACACAATGACTTTCCCCTACACCTGCCAAGCAAAGCTTTAATGGCAGCACCTTTGGGCGGAAAACTGACATTATTCTCAAAAAATTGGCATATTGTTACAAAAGACAAATGGATTCTGGACATTATAGACAGAGGCTACAGGTTCCACTTTCACACCCTTCCAAAAATGAGAGGCATGCCAAACCTGCCACAAAATCAAAGGGCAGAGGCACAAAAACAAATTTCAGCTCTCATGGACATGAAAGCAATTCAAGAGGTACCTGCAAAAGAACAAGGTCAAGGGTTTTATTCCAGACTATTCCTGGTACCAAGGAAAGACAAAGATTGGAGACCTATCTTAGACCTATCCATCCTAAACACATATCTACAGGTGCCAAAATTCAAGATGCTCACATTACAGCAGCTTCTTCCCATGCTGGGCAAGGAGTCTTGGCTGGTAACATTGGACCTCAAGGAGGCATACCTGCATGTCCCTATCAGACAAGATTGCAGAAGATACCTCAGATTTCTTGTAGGTTCAACCGTTTACCAATTCTCTGCATTGCCCTTTGGCTTATCTGCTGCGCCCAGAGTGTTTACGAAATGCCTGGCATCAGTAATCGCCTTCTGCAGACTACAAGGGATGCAAATCTACCCATATCTGGACGACTGCCTGATCAAGCGGACAGCAAGGACAATACTACTGCAGCACCTGGCGTTTGTAATAAAACTGTTGAACTTCCTGGGATACACAGTCAACAAAAAGAAATCAAAACTAATACCCTCTCAACAAATAATTTTCCTGGGTGCCAGCTTGAATACAACCACCCAGATGGCCTACCTCACACCAGACAAGCAAGGGCAACTGTCTCAGTACTTCAGAAAAATGGCAACTTACACCAGGCTAACTGCAAGGAAAGTCCTGCAGGCTCTGGGATTCATGGCATCTTGCATCCTACTAATACCATGTGCAAAGCTGCATATGAGGAAACTTCAATGGTACCTAAAAAACTTATGGTCTCAACACAGCCACAGCTTGGAAGCAATTATACCACTCATTCCATGCTTTCAAAAGGAATTTATATGGTGGGCTCAAGCTTGCCAAAGAAACACAGGTCTTCCTTTCTGTGTACCTCAAGCAACTCAAATAATCACAACAGACGCCTCAGACTACGCCTGGGGAGCACACATGACAGATCAGTGCATTCAGGGAAAATGGGCACGAAAAGAGAAGCTCCTTCACATCAACCAAAAGGAAATGCTAGCCGTGCAAAAGGCTATTATGACCTTCAAAGACTACTGCATCCAGGCCAGCTATTGATAAGGACAGACAACACCACAGTGATGTGGTACATAAACAAACAGAGGGGAACTCATTCATACCCCCTGTGCAGGCAAGCCATTACCCTATGGAACACAGCACTGGAATTGAAAATTCAGCTACAGGCACAATTCCTGCCAGGGAAGGAAAACACACCGGCAGACAACCTAAGCAGAAATATGACAGATCGACACGAATGGAAGTTGCATCCTCAAATTTTCACAAAGATAACTCAGGCATGGGGACAGCCAGACATAGATCTCTTTGCTACCCACAGAAATTGCCAGTTGAAAAAATTTTGTTCAAGGACCTATCATCCACAGGCCTGGAAATTGGACGCACTTTCCTTCAATTGGGCAACATTGACAGTCTATGCCTTCCCGCATCTTCCTCTGCTGCCCAAAGTTCTATTAAAAGCCAGAGCAGAGAGGCCGAAAATGATTCTCATTGCTCCAGACTGGCCAAGGCAACACTGGTATCCGCTCCTGAAGAGCCTGACACATTCCCCACCATGGATCCTACCTCTAGTCCCTCTTCTATTGTCCCAGCACAACTACAAAACTCTTCACAGCTAAATCTAGCTGCATGGAGAATTCCTTGATTTCCCAACAGTTTCTCCTCTCCAAGGAGGTGCAGGATGTCATCTTGGAGGCCAGAAGACCTTCTACTAGAAAGGCTTACTCCGCCAAATGGAAACGATTTTGTGCTTGGAATCAAAAGAAGGGACAGAATCCTTGGGTAATTAATATACCTCAAATTTTACAGTACCTAGCTGAGATGTTAAACAATGGACTTTCCTTCTCCTCCATCAAGATCCACGCTTCAGCCATTTCTGCACAATACAACACAGATCCTCCTTTATTCTCACATCCTCTCTTAAGGCAGTTCCTCAGAGGGGCAAAGAATATAAAATCCCTATGGAAACCACCAGTCCCAGCTTGGGACCTCAACTTCGTATTGGAAAAGCTGACCCTTCCTCCCTTCGAGCCAGCTTCTTCATCAGAGTTACAGTACTTGTCATGGAAAACAGCCTTTCTTCTGGCTATCACCTCAGCTCGCAGGGTTTCAGAGCTACAGGCCCTCATGGCTGTGCAACCATTCATCATTTTCCATCAGGAAAGAGTTTCCTTACGAACCAACCCTACCTTTATGCCAAAGGTAGTATCCAGTGTAGCTTTGAATCAGACTATCCACTTACCTACCTTTTATCCTAATCCACAAAACAAAGGGGAAAGGCTACTACATTCCTTGGACATTCACAGACAACTTCGTTATTATTTGAACAGGACAAAGCCATTCAGGAAATCTGAGCAACACTTTGTGTCCTATGCTGCAGATGCTCAAGGAAAGGCCATTTCCAAACAGACAATTTCAAAATGGATAGCCCACTGCATACGCTTTTGTTACTCATTTCATGGAAAAACTGTGCCTGCATGCATCAGATCCCACTCCACCAGAGCCACAGCTACCTCTGCAGCCTTCCTCAGGGGGGTCCCTACCAAGGATATTTTGGAAGCAGCCACCTGGAGTTCAGTGCACACTTTCTCCAAGCACGATCACCTCCCACTATACTCTAAATCTAGAGCGGGCTTTGCCACAGCAGTCCTGCAGGGCATCCTAGCCCCTCCTAGTTCCACTTAGTGCCTACCACCCTTACTTAGCTTTGGGATTCTACCCATCTGTTATGACTGCAGCTGTATGCACGATGAACATAGTACAGTTTTGTACCTACCATAAATGTAGATATTTGAGTGCTCATACAGCTGCAGTCCAGGTTTCCCTCCCTCCAACCCCTCTTAGGACAGGCCTTATGACAAACCCTTTTCATATAACCTTTTTGGGGTATTCTTTTATGGTGTATTTGCTTGCAACTACTGTTTTTGATTTATCAACATTGCACTTTTGCATAACATTATGTTTGCCTTCCTTCTGGGGGCACCTGACATCTGGGGCAAGAAAAACTGAAGAAAATGGCGTTGGCTGCCTCTTTTATACCCCTGCCGCACTGACGTCAGGGAGGAAGCGACGACAACCGACGCCGGACCTAGACTTTGGAATTCGGCCGACCGAGGACCCGCCTGACGGCAGGATAACCCATCTGTTATGACTGCAGCTGTATGAGCACTCGAACATCTACATTTATGGTAGGTACAAAACTGTACTTTTCACTACACCGGGCTAGGCCCGTTTAAGAGGAGCTAGTCCTTGTGTAACTCCTTTAGCTAGCTTTCTCTACACTGGGCTAGGCCCGTTTACGTTAGAGGACCTATTCCTCGTGTAATTCCTTCTTAGGGCTAGGCCCGTTTTAGTTAAGAGGACCTAGTCCTCCTTTCCTTTTCTCTCTTTTTCTTTTCAATCTCTGTGGGCGGTGGGCTGTGTGTGTGTGTGTGTGTAATATGTATAAGGGAAGTAAGGAGCATAAACCCTTGGGGTTCAAAAAGTTTATGAAATTCTCTGAAAAGACGTCCTTAATGCATGGCCACAGTAGCAGTGTCTACTGCCTAGGTGGCCATCCACTTCATGGCCACAGTAGCAGTGTCTACTGCCTAGGGGGCCATCCACTTAAAGGAGTCGTGTTTGTTCTGCCATGCTTTTCTCTCCTAGAGTGTTACAGGAGAGAAGAACAAACTCATACTCAAGGGTCTATTGAAACCATGCTTTGAGGAAGTACTATCCAGTTCTTCGGCTTCTTCTAAGTCTGGGGAAATAAAAATCCTCAAAAAGGCCTTCTCCGGCACCGGCTGGTGTCTCGGAGCCACCTCCCAAACAATTGAGACAATCCAAATCTTCCTCCTCGACTCCTCAGCCTTTGGAGCCGAAGGAGAGCATCATGGTGATTTCAGAGTCTGTTACAGGGGTTTCGGAACCCATCTCTGAAACAATTGATACAGCAGTTGACTATGCTACTCTGTGCCGGTCAGTAAGCTCCCTACCGGTGTCAGTAGCAATTAAGTCTCCAGTGCCCCCCAGGTCAAGATCCCCAACTATGTCTTCCAGGTCCTTTTCAGAAGAAGATGTGGAGAAGGTAGTGCTGAGACGCCTGAAGTCATCTGCCTTGCCAAAATTATTGTTGCCTCCGACCCAGTCTGCTCCGGAGCCACTTGACCCAGATTTGCTCTTGTCTGCTATTCCTCCTCCGAGCAATACTGGCCTTTCGGAGATGGAGTGCTTGGTGCCAATGGAGGAAATGCTTGCTCCAACTCACCTTGTGGCTGCCTTGGAGCCTGTTTCGGCTCCGACACACTCTGTGCTGTCCATCTTGTACAGGGGCCGAAGCTCTCCTGTCGGCACCGACAGGGAGGGTTGGAATCTATCTTCGGTTCTGTGCCTTCCTCTCGGTGCATTGGCCAGGGTGAGCTCGGACCCTGCATCTGTCTCTGAGCCGACAGCTCTGGCTCCGGCACCGACCCCACGTCTCTTATGAGCTGGGGGAGGTCTTTGGAGCCATAGAGGTTGGCGTTTGAGATTATGACCGTGCTGTCTCATTCTCCAGCACCTACCACTGGCACCAGCACTCTTCCCCCGAGAGCACCCACTTCAGTCTCAGCCCCCTACTCTCTGGAGATAGCAGAGACCCGCAGCCTCAGGAGCCATCGGCTGGTGGCCCCCACTTTTCCTAGGCTTCCCCAGAATATCCTTCCAAGGAGCCTCCCCGGAAGAGGTTATGTAAGAGGAAACGTATTGACTCCCAGGATGAGTCTTT
Source organism: Protopterus annectens (assembly GCF_019279795.1). Lineage (NCBI taxonomy): Eukaryota > Metazoa > Chordata > Ceratodontiformes > Protopteridae > Protopterus > Protopterus annectens. The sequence continues at coordinate 841,595,149 of NC_056750.1, read as the reverse complement.
GACATCAGACAGTGACCTTGAGGAATTGGAAGGGTCCCCCAAATCGTCCTCTGATGATGTCTCCTTTGTGGTCATTTTAGAGATCCTTAGGCAGAGGTGCGACTGGCCCACTATTAACCCTTCTGATGAGGAGTCTGTGTACCTGAAGGCTTTTGGGTCTCAACCTTCTGCCTCTTGGGTGTCTCCACCTTTTGACGAAAGGTGTGGGATACTCTTGACACCGTGGAGCCAGTCCCCAGGAGACCAGATAAGTTCTTGTCTGCCCCTCCTAGTACAGAGTTCTTGTCCAAAGGTGTTCCTGTAGATGCATGGTGGTGGCGGCGGCCACGAAGAAGGAGTTAGCGGAGACCTCTTCATCTGTTCATCCGCCAAACAAGGAGTCTCTGCAGATGGACAGGTTTGGGAAGCATAGTTTTAGTTCAGCGGCCTTTACCTTTCGATCGTTGAACTATCTCACGCACTTAACAAGGTTGCAGAGGAATCTCCTCAAGGAGTTAGGAGATTCCATACAAGGTGCGTGTAGTGAGGGAGTTCATGACAAAAGTTCTACTCGGTTGTCCACCTTAAATTCTGTGGTTAACTCCATCATGCTTCTTATATTTTATGCTGCAGATGGAGCGAGTAGAGCAGCGGGTTCCGGAGTTGCCTTGAGGCGCCTCTCCTTGATGCGCTTATGTAATTTTGCAGAACCATTCAAGTCTACTTTCACCAACGCCCCATTTGATGGTTCCTCATTATTTGGTTCCATTGTGAAGGATACACTCACTTGGTGTGAGCAAGAAGGAAAGATGCTGTCTGCCGTGGGTGAAAGGGGCGGTAAAATGTGGTTCGAGGAAGTCCCAGAGGGTCTTTCCTGACACACACAGGGTAACTCCTCCTTCAGCGGCAGAGGAGGAGGAAATGGCAGACGTCGCCCTAGAGGCAGGTGGCGGTCCGCAATACCAACAAGGCCGTGATTCCTTTCAAGGACGGCCTTATCAGCGCTCCTGATGTGGAGCCTGACTGCACTTCTCTGGGGCCGATCGGGGGTCGCATTTCTTTGTACCAAGAAGCCTGTCTAAATATCACCCAAGACAAGTGGGTACAAGGAGTTGTTACCAGAGGCTATATCGTACCCTTTTCCCTATCACCGTTTGTTCCCAAAAGTTTCCCAGATGTACCATCCAATCTCAGGGATCAGGCAACTGTGGAGATCGACAAGTTGCTCGCAAAAAGGATCATCCAGCCCGTCCCAGCAGACCAGATAGGATCTGGAACTTATTCCAGGTTCTTTTTCGTTCCAAAATGAACCTGAGATTGGAGGCCAATATTGGACCTCGGCAGATTGAACGAATCAGTGAAGGACAAGCTTTGGATGGTAACACTGCAGTCTATACTCCCGTTATTAGGATGTGCTCTCTGGATCTTCTGGACGCCTATTACCACATAAAAATGGACAAGACATCCAGAAGCCAACTACACTTCTGGCTGGGAGCCGGTCACTATCAGTTTCGCACTTTGCCCTTTGGTCTCACCACAGCCCCCAAGGTGCTCACCAAATGCATGGCTGTAGTGACAGTTCACCTGAGACATCAGGGATACCAGGTGTTTCCATATTTGGATGACTGGCTCCTGATCGCCCCCCACCAGGCATCTACTCATCCAAAACAGGGACGCCACGATTCAACTTTGTGCTCAGTTAGGGATCTCCATAAATTGGAAAAAATCTGCATTATTGCCTTCTCAATCTGTGATTTTTGTAGGGGCAGAGGTAGACGCAGTGAACATGACAGCTAGTCTTCCCGCCGAAAGGGTACAGAACTTAATCTCCCAAGTTCAACGTTTTCTCCCATTGCAAAAAGTCAAAGCAAAGTGGGTTCTTCAGCTTCTCGGGACTGTGGCTACCACAAATCTGTTGGTGCCATTAGCCAGGTTGCACATGAGAATTCTCCAGTGGCTTCTGTTTTCCCAGTGGTCCTTCCAATTTTTCCCACTGAGTCATCCTATCTTGCTGATGGAATCATGCAAGAAGGACCTTCGTTGGTGGATAGATCCCAATCAACTGATCACTGGTGCCCTCTTTGTTCAGGCCCAACCCGTTGTCACTGTGACCACGGATGCCTCCCAGATAGGGGGGGCCGTATCTCGGCAGGAGTGTCCAAGGCACATGGCAAGAACATGAGGCTCATCTGCATATCGATGTTCTGGAGATGAGAGCGGTACTTCTGGTGTTGCAAGCACTTCAAGACCTTCACCCTCTAGGGACAATTGCGATGCAATCCGAACACGTCGGTGGTTTGGTATATCAACAAACGGGGAGGTACCAGATCTTACCCACTCTGAGAGGCCATGCGAGTTTGGGAATGGGTGAATTCTTCCCAGCGCTTTTTGGTTGCAACGCACATTCCGGGGACGACCAGCGTGATAGCTGACAAGCTCAGCCAGGTAATCCTAATGCCTCACGAGTGGTCTCTGAAATGGGAAACAGTTTTATTTCCGGAAATGGAGGCAGTCTTGCTGCGACATTTTTGCCAGCCCAGTCAATACCAACTGCAGCAGCTATTTTTGCCTTATGCCCCCTCCTGGGGAGTCTCCCAGAGACATCTTGCTCACGATTGGCCCATGGGACTTCTGTATGCTTTTCCTCCAATCCCTCTCATTTCCAAAGTGATTCAGAAAGCCAGTCGGCTGGGAAGCAAGTTGATCCTCATTGCTCCTTACTGGCCTCGTCAGGTCTGGTTCCCCTTCCTCGAGCCTCTCCTCCTGGAAGATCTTGGATTCTGGACCCAGCTCCAGAATTGCATGTCTGGTTCGCTACACCCCTCAATCCACACCCTCAAATTGACAGCGTGACTACTCCAGTTCCATCCATAGTCAGGCTTCATGATGTATCATCTTCAGTGTCACATATTCTTATGTCCTCCCATAAATCTTCAACTAGGAGGCTGTATGGCAGTAAAAGGAAAAGATTTTCAATTTGGGCACAGAGAATGAATGTGGATCCATACACAGCTTCTATTCCTGTGATTCTGGATTTTCTTTCTGAGCTTTTTCAACAAGGATCTGCCGCTGCCATTATTAGAGTCCAATTGGTGGTGATTTCTCATTTTAATTTAGGTTCTCCAGATACCAGTTTAATGTCTCATAAGATATGCAAGACCTTTTTGAAAGGGGCCACTCTATTGAGGCCACCTCTGCAAGAACCAGTGGCTTCTTGGGATTTAAATTTTGTGTTGTCCAAATTGACTTCTCCACCATTTGAACCTTACCGCTCATCTTCTCTAAAATTTTTGTCATGGAAGACCTTGTTTTTGGTAGCTATCACATCAGCTAGACTGGTATCGGAGCTACAGGCCTTGTCTATTAAGCCACCGTATTTGATTTTTCATAAAGACAGGGTGTCATTACGTACTAATCCCTCCTTTGTTCCCAAAGTTTGTTCTAATGCTACTTTAAACCAATCAGTAGAACTCCCAATTTTCTTCTCTAACCACTGTAATGCAGCTGAATACTGTTTTCATCAGCTAGACGTTCATAGACAACTACGTTATTATCTACAGCGGACTAAGGCTTTCAGGAAATCGGATCAATTGTTCATTTCCTTTTCTGACTCTAGATTGAGCTTACCACTTTCTAAAGTGGCACTATCTAATTAGATTTCCAGTTGTATAGCCTTTATCTATCAGAGGGAAACCTTTACCCTACAGGATCAAGGCTCATTCTACCAGGTTGCTGTCCACCTCTGCAGCCTTTCAAGCCAGAGTACCACTTGATAATATTTGTGCAGCAGCTACGTGGACTACCCCTCACACTTTTATTACACATTGCAAATTGGATTTGACATCCAGGGGTAGAGGATCCTTTGGCTCCACGGTGCTCAAGTATTTTCCAATGAGCCACCAAAGAATAAGGTGCTAGGGATGCTGTCCCATATGTAAAAATGAAGGTGCGATCGGACTAACTAACATAAAGAAGTTAATCTACTCACCGTAACATTCCATGCTGGTAGTCCATCTCACCCTTCATTTTTACCAACCTGCCCTCCTGCCCCCATCCTGGAAGATCTGGAAGTAATAATTTGGTTGCCCTTGGTTGGAGACCCTTTAGTATTGGTTGTTTTTATGGTCGTTTATTCTAGTGAGCAGCAGACAAGACCTGGGGATTGTACTGGTGCACCATGGGGTACCTGCTTAGCCACGAGCCAACCAGAAGTCTTCCAGCTTGTAAATCGGCTGAGTCAGAGCCGAGGATCGGCTCCAAACCCATATGTAAAAATGAAGGGTGAGATAGACTACCAATATGGAACGTTATGGTGAGTACATAACTTCTTTTCCCCCAAGGATACAGATTCCACTTCCATTTCTTACCAACCCCAAACGGTTGACCATATCTAGCCCCAAATCAGTGGGCAGAGGCTCAAAAGCAAGTTCTCTCTCTTTTAAGCATCAGGGCTATTCAGCCTGTCCCAGAAGAAGAAGAATGAGGTCAAGGATTCTATTAAAGACTTTTTCTGGTACCCAGAAAAGACATTTCCTGGCATCCTGTCCTGGACCTGTCTATCCTAAACACATTTTTGGTCATCCCAAAATTCAAGATGATAACTCTTCATCAGCTGCTTCCTATGCTAGGCAAAGATGCCTGGTTGGCAACACTGGATTTAAAGGAAGACTACCTACACATCCCAATAAGGGAGTCTTGCAGAAGATACCTACGCTTCAAAGCAGGCTACATGCACCATCAGTTCTCTGCACTGCCCTTTGACTTATCTACTGTGCCCAGGGTAGTCACAAAGTGCCTAGCTCCAGTCATTGCATTTTGCAGGCAAAGAAATATTCAAATATACCCATACCTGGACGATTGTCTAATTCAGGCAGAAAGCCAGGCCATACTATTAAATCATCTGGCATTTGTAAGGAAATTAACTTCTCTGGGGTACACCATAAATGAAAATAAATCGCATCTTGTAACCCTGTCAACAAATTGTATTCCTGGGAGCAAGCTTGAATATGACTTCCCAGGTGGCCTACCTTACGCCAGAGAAACAAGTTCATTTGACAGCCTTCTTCAAACTTCTGGCCACAAAGACCCAGCTATCTGCAAGGAAAATACTGCAAACCCTGGGGTTCATGGCCTCCTGCATTCTACTAATTCCATATGCAAGACTGCATATGAGGAAACTACAATAGTATCTAAAAAGCCTATGGTGTCAACATTCTCAGGATCTGGAATCAATGATTCCTATCATATCTTGCCTACGCCTAGAGTTTGTTTGGTAGGCAGAGGCCTGCCACCAAAACAAGGGGCTACCTTTCACACCACCCCCTGCCACCCAAACCCTAACAACAGACGCATCAGACTATGCATGGGGGGCTCACCTGGCAGGGAAGGGCATTCAGGGGAAATGGAACCCAAGTCAAATGCACCTGCATATAAATAAAAAAGAAATGTTAGCTGTACAGAATGCTCTGATAGCCTTCAAGGACCACATTCTTCCAGGACAATTATTGGTAAAGATGGGCAACACCACTGTTATATGGTACATAAACAAGCAGGAAGGAACCCACTCATATCCTCTCTGCAGACTAGCCATGGCTCTGTGGAACACAGCCTTGAGCTACCAAGTGCACCTACAGGCTCAGTTCCTGCCAGGAAAGCTAGATACACTGGCAGACGACCTAAGCAGAAATCTCATGGACCCACACGAGTGGAAACTGGAACCAAAGATATTCAACATGTTGAAAAACAAATGGGGGAGCCCAGAGGTAGACCTGTTTGCCTCCCCCCCCAGAACTTCCAATTGGACAAATTCTGCACAAGGACTCCCCACAAACAAACTTGAAAAGTGGATACCCTGTCCTTCACCTGGAAAAACCTATCAGTTTATGCCTTTCCCCCTTTGCCTCTCCTCTCTAAGGTACTACTAAAGATCAAACAGGACAAACCAAGGAGAATACTGATTGCACCAGACTGGCCACGCCAGCGCTGGTACCCCCACTTGCACAGTGTGTCATTGCTGGCACCATGCCACCTGCCTCAGACTCCTGCCTTGCTTTCCCAGCAGGAGGGCCAGATTCTGCACCCACAGCTTCAAACCCTGAACCTGGCAGCCTGGCTAATTACCTGATCTCTCCATTACCATCCCTCAGTAAGCAAGTGATGGATGTCATTCTGGAGGCAAGGAGGCCTAGTACTAGAAAATCCTATGCTGAAAAATGGAAAAGATTCTGTTCCTGGAGCCAAACTCAGGAGATGGGCACAGCAGCGCCCAATTTACCTCAGATTCTTCAATACTTAACTGAAATATACTTCACAAGGGCCTTTCCTTTTCCTCCATCATAATTCATGCCTCAGCCATTTCAGCTGATTACAATACAGAACTACCCCTCTTCTCTCATCCACTGCTGAAGCAGTTCCTCAGAGGGGCCAAAAACTTAAGGCTTTCCAGGAGAGCCCTACTCCAGCCTGGGAACTTAATTTTGTACTGGAAAAGCTCACTTTGCCTCCCTTTGAGCCAGCTGCTAATGCAGATTTGAAATTCCTTTCTTGGAAAACAGCCTTCCTTCTAGCCATCACTTCAGCAAGAAGGGTGTCTGAGTTTCAGGCTCTCATGGCCGTGGAGCTTTTCATTATCTTCCATGTGAACAGGGTGTCCCTCAGGACCAATTCCTCCTTCATGCGGTGGTATCCACTGTGGCCCTTAATCAGTCCATTCATTTGCCAACCTTTTTTTCTAATCCACAGAACAAAGGGGAATGAATACTGCACTCCTTGGACGTGCACAGGCAACTTAAATTTTACCTGGACAGGACGAAACCTCTCCAGAAATCTGAGCAGCTGCTGGTTGCATTTGCTGCAGGGGCAGAGGGGAAGGCCATTTCAAAGCAAACCATTTCTAAGTGGATAGGCCGTTGCATTCATTTCTGCTATAAGCACCATGGAAAAACCTACCCCACAGGGGATAAGACCACATTCAACCAGGGCTGCATCTACCTCTACAGCCTTTCTCAGTGGTGTCCCTACCAGGGACATCCTAGAAGCTGCTACCTGGAGTTATGTACATACCTTCACCAAGCATTAACACTTGCCAATTTTTTCTAAATCCAGAGCTGGCTTTGCCACTGCAGTCTTGCAGGGCCTTATAGCTGGTCCTAATGCTATCTAATTACCTCCTTCCATCCTTAGCTTTGGGAATCTACCCAAATGTGATGACTACAACAGTGAAACATGAAGAACATAGTACAGTTGTGTACACTTACCATAAATGTAGATTTTCAAGTGTATTCACTGTTGCAGTCCTGGTTATCCTCACTCCTGCCCCCTGACTTCTATTGACTATATCTCTATTCTTGGTTGCTATACTTAAAGCTTTTTGGTGTATTTGCTTTTTCGTTGGAGGTGTAACCTTGTTAATAATTGCTTCCCATTATGGGGGCACCTGACATCTGGGGCAAGAAAACTGATGTAATGGCATTGGCTGCATGCTTTATACCCCTGACGACCTGATGCCATGGAAGATGAGACGACCTGATGCCATGGAAGATGAGACTGCATCAGAAGCAGGACCCAAGACTTTGGTAATCAGGCCGACTGAGGGCTACTGCAAGCAGATAACCCAAAAGTGATGACTGCAACAGTGAATACACTCGAACAACTACATTTATGGTATGTGTACACAGCTGTACTTTTTGGTGTTATGAGTGTTTTTTACTGTAGTTTTGTCAGTGTAGGTTCCCTCTTTTCCTCCCCACTCTGGTGCGTTGTGTTTTAGGCTTTTTATGTAGTTTTAGTTAGTTAGTTTAGTGTATAGTTGTCCCCCCACCCCCCTCAGCATTCTGTGTGCCTTCTGAGAGTGTGGTGAGTGGGTCTGTGTAGAAAATAGTTTTGTTTTCTATAATGTGTGTTAGACCTCTCTAAAAAATCTTTGTGTGAGACATGGCTGATCCTAAGCCAGTCCTTAAGAGGTGTACTGAGTTTGGCCACAATTTGTCACCTGCTGATGGCCATACTCTTTGCGTGATGTGTTTGGGTGTAGCCCATTTAAATACTGATTGTGCTATTTGCTCTGGTTTCAACCCATGCGCCATTAAGGACAAGTTGGGCCATGTTAGCCATGAAAGGCTTCTACCTGCTACGGAGGCAGCTGCCTCCTCTCTGCTTCAGTCACAGAGGTTGCTGTGGCCGCCTCTCCTTCCTCTTTTGTCTTTCCTTCTCCTCCCGCCCAGGCTGGGACTCACCCTCCCACTTCTAAACCAATAGAAGCGGAGCACAGAAAAGGCAGAGAGAAGGAGAGAGAGCACCGGCCAGAGAAAAGCAAGAGGTCCCTGGACTTTTCAGGAACTCCCGCCAAGAGTCAGTCTAGGCACTGTGACTCCCCTCAGCTCCAGTCTCCCCGAATTTCCCTGGAGCCAGAGGAGCTATGACCACTATCTAAGGCCTCAGTTCCTCGACCTGCCAGAAAACAAACTGATAAACACGAAAATACCAAACCAAAGAAATCACAAAGATCAGCCGGAGAGTACATTTCACCAAAACCATCCAAACCATTAGGCTGTAAACTGAAAAAAGCGGTCACCTCTGGAAATGGAAAAGAAACCTTTGTTTACATGAAGCGCTTTTCGTCTCACTTAGTGAGACTTCTTCAGACAAACTTCTTCAAACTATTTGGATGTGGATCTAAGGAAAGAAATAGAAGTAAACTCGTATACAGCATGTATTTTTAGGAAGGGGTGGAGGTTGGCATAATGGTTAAGGTGTTTGCCTTACAAACACAAGGTGCAGGGTTTAATTCTCACATGGGGTAATTGGCTAGGCTGAAAATGGGCCACAGGGGCAGTTAGCCTAGAACAAATCTATGAACATATAAGGACACTTATTCTAATGCCTTTCTGCACTTCAGCAGTTGCCATCCTTTATTTCAGAAACGTTCTGTAGTTATAGGGGCAACTGGTGAGGGCAGCCCGAATGGTATCTAAGGATAGTGAGTTCCTGTTAGAATGTGAGACCTTGGAGGAAATGTTTCTCAAAAGTGGGTATTCTATTACCTTTATTGGGGAATTGACACAAGAAGTGAAACAAAAAAGGTCACTAGGTGTCTACAAACATATCTTGAGTGTTGACATTGAAATGAGCATTTTAGAGGCCCCCCAGACTGTATTGAGGAAACGGAAGAAACTATGTCAGGTGCTAGGTTTATCACCATGTTCAATTTAGATGGATTTAGTATTATAGATATTGTTTATAAAAATTGGGACATCATTAAATCATACCCAATGTTTTCCAAATTCCAAAGCCCTCCCAAGGTGGTATTCAAATGAGGATATAACCTTTATACACTATTAGAAATGAAAAAGAGATGCATTTGAAGGTTCCAATAGAACAGGAATGCACAAATGTGGCCGGTGCTACTACTGTCCACTCATGGACGTGGGTAGGAATTTTTGTATCAGAGAATTTAAATACAAGTCCATACATTTTGATTATAATTCAAAAGGAGTGATTTATTTGGCACAGTGTCAAGGGTGCTCTGCTTTCTACAGCGGGAAAACCGATAGGAAGCTCAAGGAAAGGGTATATGAGCATGTGCATAGTATACGCACTGGAAAGCAGGATAGTGCATTAGCTAAACTCATAGAGGAATATCCTAACCATTCCTTTAAGTTTAGAGTGATTGATTGTGTGGCATTGGACTTGAGGGGAGGCCCAGCAACTCTCCTACTGGAAATACTGGAACTAAAATGGCAACTGAGATCTAGAGCACGTCATTACCCAGGGTAAACGAAATCTACTCCGTACTTTGTATCTTGAAATTAAGGAGTCTTGCAAGATAACATTCTTGGTAGTAACAAGAATTAATATTATTATACAACATAAAGATCAATAAGGGGTGGGGGTGTGGGTGGTGGAGGGTATTAGATTAAAATATATACATTATGTTAAATTAAATATATTTGAGTTAATGTGTTTGTATTAAATTTATGTATTTATGAAATGTTAATTATTTAATCATTTAGTTTATTTGATGTATATGAAATGTATCCCATTTATTCTATAGTAGTAAACACTTGGAAATTGTATGTATGTATGGACTAAAATTATTGTTTATAGTTTATATTTTACATTGTTTATTGTACATGTTTTTTTAAAAAATAGGCAAGAAATGTTTTTATTAAATGTACAGTTTTTATAGTTGTATATGCGTAAGTAGGATGCATTTGCATGGATTTCTTAACAGTTACTGTTAGCAAAACGATTAGGTAACGTGCAGTTTAAGTTATTGGGTTTAGACAGGACGGTTTGCTGTCTGTGACAGTGCTAATGTTTATAGCACTAGTGAAATGAATTATTCGTCATTAGATGTTGTAATGAGGGTTATATAACAAACATTAGAGGGTGTCCGACTGGTGGATGGGACAAGTATTTTAAGTACTTTAACTGTTTGACAGTAGTCTACTGTTTTAATATGTTTTAATAAGCTTGAAGAATGGTTTTAACAATCAATTGCTTCATTTATTAATTAGGACATAATTAGTTGTGATTATGTATTTAAAGGGTTAGTTTGCTTTGTATTATTGTCTGAAGAAGTCTCGCTAATAGCGAGACTAAAAGCGCTTCATGTAAACAAAGTTTTTTTTTTCCGTTTCCAGAGGTGATCATTTTTTTCAGTTTACAGCCTAACAGCTTGGATGGTTTTGGTGAACTGTACTCTCCGGCTGATCTTTGTGGTTTCCTCAACCCGCCAGGTCAGAGTCCATGGCCTAGTCACAGTCCATCAGCAGCCTTTCCGAAGTCGACATGGATAAAATGATGCGTAGGTTCATTCGCACACAAATCTAGATGGGAGTCTTGCCAGCCCCCTCTCCCTCTAGAGAGGGAGGGGGGGCTCGCTTCCTTTCTTCACTCCAATTTCTCCTTCTCCAATCCAACCTCCAGGTTCGGAGTATGTGGATCCGAGGATGGCCTTAGTCAGGGGGCCGGCACTGACGGTACCTGTCTCCTCGATGCCGGCATCTGCCTGGAGCATGTCGGATCTGACCAGTTCAGATCTAAGTGGGTCTCGAAGCCGGAGCCTGGGGGGGGTCAGATCTGAGGGAGTGAAACTTTTTCCATCGGCTCTGACGTTGTCGGGCCAAGTTCCTCCCTTTGGAGCCCTGTCCACTTTGGGCCCGGCTCCTATTTTCATGTCAGATCTGGGGAGAGCAGTTTCCTTACTGGTAGCCCAGGAAGCTCATTCTCCCTCGGCGTTCAAAGTGGTATAAAGGGTTCTCTGTACTGGATCGAGGCCCTTGACTATTTCTTTGACTGCATCCCGACTCTCTCTGCTTTGCTTGTGAATACCATCATTTTACCTGAAGCTTGAGGAGCCCCAGACAGTTCCCCTTTGGAACAAGTGGCTTGCGCGTCCCCCCCCCCCGGAGAGCCCGAGAGCCCCACTAGAGATGTACCTCGCAAGCATATGTGCAAGAGGAGGCACTTGAACCCCCCCTCCCCGAGTCCCTCACCGAGGGCGCGGATTTGGATGACGAAGAAGGTTCCCCCAGATCACCTCCCGAGGATGTCTCCTTTGGAGACATCATGGAAATCCTACGCCAGCTGGGAGGTTTGTCTTCCCCAAAACCTTCCTCGGAGGAATCCATGTTCCTAGAGGCTTTCGACACAGGCCTGTCCTAATTCCTGGGTGTCCCCTCCCGCAGATCCCCTGGTGGACTTGGTCACCTCGTGGGCTTGGAAGGAGCTGGAGACCATGGATCCAATCCCCAAATGCCCAGACAAAATTTTGAGCCCCCCCAGACAGACCAGCATGGAATAAAGGGTCCCCCGTAGACACGATGGTAGCAGCAGCTACCAAAAAGGAATTCGCCCATGAGAGTTCCTCTGTTCATCCCCTGACCAAGAGTCTAGGATGATGGACCGCCTAGCGAAGCGGGTTTATGCCTCCACAACCTTTTCCATCAGAGCGCTGAACTATCGTACCCATGTTATTAGACTACAGTGCAACCTGGTTAAGTAACTGGCTGACTCTCCCCCAAAAGTCCATGTCGCAGGAGGACAAAGGCACATTCTCCGCGAGGATGGCCACTTTGACAGCAGTTTCCAACATGTCCATGCAACTCCTCTCGCATGCTACTGAAGGAATGGCTAGGGCAGCTGGGTTTGGCGTGTCCATGAGGCGTAACGCCTGGCTCAGATTATGTCAGTTCATGGAGCACTTCAAGGTGACTTTTGCGAACGCCCCTTATGACGGTTCTACCCTTTTTGGTAAGACTGTTCGCGACACCTTGGTCCAGAGTGAGAAAAGACTGGAAGACACTGTCTGCCATTGGAATCCTCTTCTCTAACCCTCAAAGATCCTTTTCCTGGAATCAGCGAGGGCAAAAGAAGATGTGGTTCTGGACATCTCCGTATTCCCTGGACACTCAGGGCTCTTCCCCTAGAGGCAGAGGGGGGACAGAATAGATGCCGGCCCAGAGGCAGAGGAGGTCTGAGGAATTTTGGGTCTTGAGAACCATTCTCTGACAGGCCCGTGCAGCAACCCTGAGGTGTTGCCCAACTGCTCTACTCTGAAGGCAGTCGGGGGTCTCTTGTCATTGCACCTGACGGTGTGGGAGTCCGTAACATCAGACCATTGGGTGCTTTTAGATAATTTCCAGAGGATACTCAGTCCCGTTTGTGGTTCCTCCAAAACCTCTCAAGCACCTCCCGGACGTACCACCCACGCAGAGGGAAGGCAGCAGCACTAGAAATTTCCAAGCTGCTAGAGAAACGAGCCATTGAGCCCGTCCCCCCAGATCAGTATGGATTGGGCATTTCTCCAGGTTCTTTTTGGTGCCAAAGAAAACGGGGGACTTAAAGGCCCATTCTGGACCTATCCACTCTGAATCTGTCAGTTGCCAAAGAAAAGTTCTGGATGGTCACCTTACAGTCCATCATGTCGTACCTGCTAGAGAGCGACTGGATGTGCTCGTTCGACCTCCAGGATGCTTACTATCACATAAAGATGCACAGAAGCTCCAGGAGGTTCTTACACTTCTGGCTAGGAGCCAATCATTACCAATTTCGAGCCCTACCTTTGGTCTCACCACAGCCATCAGGGTGTTCACTAAAGTGATGGCAGTAGTAGTGGCTCACCTGAGGCTTCAGGAGATTCGGGTCTACCCTTACCTGGACGATTGGCTCCTTTACTGCTCCCACCAAGCATCTGCTTTACTGGACCAGAGGTTATTTCCTGCAACTTGCACTTCACCTAGGGATTACAATCAACGCATCCAAATCTCTTCTGAATCCTGTCCAGGTAATAGACTACATAGGGGCACGGATAGACACACTACAGGCAAAAATCTTCTTGACCATGGAGAGAGTTTGAAACCTAAGGATGCATGTTGCCTTCATCTACCGTTCTCATCTTCCCTCGGCAAAATCTATTTTGAATGCCCTAGGATGTTCATCGTGTTACCCTGCTGCAGTCATCACACTTGGGTTATCCTGCCATCAGGCAGTCCCGCAGTCAGCCCGAATTCCAAAGTCTAGGTCCGGCGTCGGTTGCTGTCACTTCCTCCCTGACGTCAGTGCGCCAGGGGTATATAAAAGGCATCTGACGCCATTTTCTTCAGTCTTTCTTGCCGCGCGGTGCCCGAAGCAGAAGCAGTTCGCAAGTGCCAGTCGGCCGACACCTGAGATTTTTGATTTGAATTTCTGTCCGAAGTCTTCAATAAAGCTAAGTACCCCATTGGGGAACATTTTCTTGCCTCAGTCCGATGTCAGAAAAAGTTAACGCTTGCATTTCTTGTGGGAAGCAAATACCTCATAAGGACTTCCATTCCTGTTGTATTCCTTGCCTAGGCCCAGACCATGACATCACAGGTTGTCAGTTTTGCGCTAGGTTTAATAAACGAACTATCAAACGCTGTTTTGACTTCGCACGGCATTACTTTGGTAGGAAATTTAATTACATCATGCCGTCGGAGCAGCCAACGACCGCCACTTATAAAAAAACGCAAGGATAAGGACAGGCAGCCTAGGAATAAGCCAGACACCGAGGCCTCAGCTGGGCCTGTCGCCGGTTCTCCGGTTTTCAGTGAGGCACCTACGCAGCCCCTGACGGCCGCAGAGCTGGAACCCCAGACAGCTGCAGATTCCCATGTGGAGTCTACTAGGCCGACGCAGCCTTCTACCGACACCAGAGCAGAACTAGACACCGGTGCAACGGAAACACCTTCGGTTTCTGAAGGTGTCTTCAGGCCGACTACACTCACCATTAAATCTTATGCTAAACTTAAAACTCCTTTAAAACCAAAGAAAATTGTACATCAGTCTACAGTTCAAGGCCCCATGCCTAAGAAACAGATGCTTAAGATGGCTGAAGATTTGATTACCCTTATCAGGGATTCCCATTCCCCCTCCTGATAAAAGACCAAGACAAGAGGAGGATTATGCATCCTCTGACCAGGTTTCTCTCTCCTCAGATTCTTCTGAGGAACAGGATTACACTTTTCAACCTTATGAAGATTCTGATGCTGAAGACTCTATTCCCTCAGCATCTCCCCCTGAAGACTACTCCTGTGGGGAAACTTTACATACCATGAGGGAACATTTCCACTGGGAAGGCCAGGATTACTCAGATTCTAAGAAAAGGCTCCAAGAGTTCCTTTTACTACCCCAGCACAGACCTCTTGCTATCCATCCTGGTCTGTATATTGTGGATGATGTTTACTTGGAGTCTAGTTTAAATCCAGACTCTCTTCCTCCTGCTCCAGCCAAACCAGACAGATACTACAGAGTACCTGACTCACACATTCCTTTATAAAAGCCCTGTAGCTGACCCAGAAACAATTTCCCAGGGTCCTAAGGGAGCAAAAGCTTCTATGGCTAAAAATCCTGTGCTCTCTGAAAGGGATTCCAGAGCCCTAGCTAGATGGGGAAAGAAAATATACACCTCAGCTACTCTGGCTATGAGAGCATTAAATTGCCAGTTTCACATGTTGAAATATTAACAATTTCTAATGTCTCAGTTAAAACAAAAAATGAGCACACATTCAGAACTGCCTGAATTCAAAGAAATGCAGGATCTGTTGCATGCAGCTGAACAGGTGGGCAAACATACTTTACAATGCAGATTTGACTCATTGGAAGCTTCTTGTAGAGCAGCTGTTACTGGCTCTGTCATACATAGGCATGCTTGATGAAAAGAACAAACCCTCCCTGACCATGTTAAAGCAAAATTGTTGGATGCACCTCTACAACAGGATGTATTTGGTGTCAAAGCAGAAGAGGTTTTAAAGAAAATGGAGGATAAGGCAAAGTCTATGCAAACGGTCAAGGATTTTTTGCAGGTACAACCCCCTCGATTCAGCAGAAATTGGTCAACAAAAAAACTGGTCCTTTCCAGCTTCAGACAGATCACAGAGGGGTAAATACAGATGCCCAAGGGGCAGAGGTCAGTCACAGGACCCTTACAAACCTTGCCAATGGGGTTCTGCTACCCAGAAAGGAGAAGAAGACAGGCCCCAAGCTAGCAGAAGACAAACACAATGACTCTATCCTCAAACTACCAAGCAAATCTCTCCTGGCAACTCCCTTGGGAGGAAAACTAGCATTTTTTGCAGACAACTGGCACATCATCACAAAAGACAAATGGGTTCTAAACATTGTCTCTCAAGGATACAGATTCCACTTTCATACCTTACCAAGGAACAAAGGAATGCCAAGCCTGCCACCAAATCAATGGGCAGAGGCACAAAAACAAATTACAGCTCTCATGAACATGAGAGCCATTCAACAGGTACCTACACAGGAGCAAGGACAAGGATTTTACTCAAGACTCTTCCTAGTCCCAAGAAAGGACAAAGCATGGAGACCCATTCTGGACCTTTCAATTCTGAACACCTATCTGCAAGTACCAAAATTCAAGATGCTAACACTACAGCAGCTTCTTCCCATGCTGGGCAAGAATGCTTGGCTAGTCACTTTGGACCTCAAGGAGGCATACCTGCATGTCCCTAGCAGACAAAATTGCAGAAGATACCTCCGTTTCATTGCAGGTTCAAAGCATTATCAATTCTCTGCACTGCCCTTTGGCTTAACTACTGCGCCCAGGGTCTTCACAAAATGCCTGGCACCAGCAATTGCATACTGCAGACAAAGAGGAATTCAGATATACCCATACCTGGACGACTGCCTTATTCAAGCAGAAAGCAAAGACATTCTTTTAAAGCATCTGGCATTTGTCAAACACCTTCTAAGTTGCCTAGGGTACACAGTAAACGAAAAGAAATCAAAACTAGTGCCCTCACAAAACATAATATTCCTGGGTCCCAGCTTGAATACAACGGCCCAGATGGCTTATCTCATGCCAGACAAGCAACAACAGCTGACTCAATATTTCAAAATAATGGCAACAAAGACCCAACTCCCTGCAAGAAAAATTCTGCAGGCCTTGGAATTCATGGCATCTTGCATACTACTAATACCATTTGCAAAACTGCATATGAGGAAATTACAATGGTACCTGAAAAGTGTATGGACTCTGCACAGCCACAGCTTGGAAACAATGATACCACTCATTCCCTGTCTTCAACAGGAGTTTCTATGGTGGGCACAGGCATGTCACCTCAACAAGGGTCAGCCTTTCACCTTACCCGCAGCCAGGCAAACTATGACAACAGATGCATCTGACTATGCCTGGGGAGCACACATGGCAGGGCAGTGCATTCAGGGCAAATGAACTACAGATCAGAGGCATCTGCATATCAATCAAAAAGAAATGCTAGCAGTACAGAATGCCCTAACAGCTTTCAAGGACCTTCTCCACCCAGGACAACTACTAATAAAGATGGACAATACCACAGTCATGTGGTACATAAACAAGCAAGGGGGCACACATTCCTACCCTCTATGCAGGCAAGCAATGACCTTGTGGAACACTGCACTGTCTTACCAGGTTCAATTACAAGCACAATTCCTGCCAGGACAGGAAAACACATTGGCAGACGAACTAAGCAGAAACCTCATGGATCCACACGAATGGAAACTAGATCCACAAGTATTTGCAATGATGGTTCAAAAATGGGGACGCCCAGACATAGATCTGTTTGCCAGCCCTCACAACCACCAACTTCAAAAATTTTGCACAAAGACCTTCCATCCACTAGCTTGGAAAGTGGACGCCCTCTCATTCAGTTAGAAAGCATTAACAGTGTATGCCTTCCCTCCACTACCTCTTCTAGCAAAGGTACTGCTGAAAGTCAGATTAGGGAGACCACAAATGATGCTTGTTGCACCAGACTGGCTTTGCCAGCATTGGTACCCAATTTTAAGGAGCATGGCCCAAGGGCCACCATGGATTTTGCCACAAATTCCTCACCTGCTCACCCAGCAAGATCATCAGATTCTACACAGCCAGCTCAAGACGTTAAACCTGGCTGCATGGCATATTACCTAAACGACCAGCCAACACCTTTATCCAAAGCTGTTATGGATGTCATTCTGGAGGCCAGGAGACCCAGCACCAGGAAAGCCTATTCAGACAAATAGAAAAGATCTTGCGCCTGGAACCAGGCTAAAGGCCTAAACCCCCTTGATCCGAACATCCCTCAGATTCTACAATATTTAACTGAGATGTTGCACAAAGGACTTTCCTTTGTATCTATTAAGATCCATGCCTCAGCAATTTCAGCTCGTTACAGCACGGATCCTCCTCTATTCTCACATCCACTCCTGAGACAATTCCTCAGAGGGGCTAAGAACTTAAGACTGCCAAGGAGAGCTCCAACACCTACTTGGGATCTCACCTTTGTCCTGGAAAAGCTTACACTACCTCCCTTTGAACCAGCTTTTTCAACTGATTTAAAATTTCTTTCATGAAAACTGCCCTACTACTAGCAATAACCTCAGCTAGAAGAGTCTCAGAAGCTACAGGCACTAATGGCAGTGGAACCTTTCATCATTTTTCATCAAGACAGAGTCTCTCTACGAATGAATCCTTCCTTTATGCCAAAGGTGGTATCCATTGTGGCCCTAAACCAAACCATTCACTTGCCCACCTTCTTCCCAAATCCCCAGAACAAAGGAGAAAGACACCTGCACTCTTTGGACATTCACAGGCAATTACATTACTACTTGGATAAAACTAAGGCTTTCAGAAAAACTGACCAGCTTTTTGTAGCCTATGCTACAGGATCACAAGGAAAAGCTATCTCACAACAGACCATTTTAAAATGGATAGGGCATTGCATACATTTCTGTTACACACATCATGGGAAACCAGTACCTGATAACATTAGGCCCCACTCCACCAGGGCTACAGCTACATCAGCATCTTTTCTCAGGGGAGTGCCAACCAAGGATATTCTGGAAGCTGCTACTTGGAGTTCAGTGCACACGTTCACCAAACACCATCACTTACCTCTATACTCTAAGACTAGAGCTGGTTTTGCCACTGCAGTTTTGCAGGGCTTACTAGCTTCTTCTAACCCTGTCTGACTCCACCTCCCATCCTTAGCTTTGGGATTCAACCCAAGTGTGATGACTGCAGCAGGGTAACACGATGAACATAGTACAGTTTTTTACCTACTATAAATGTAGATGTTTGAGTGTTCACCCTGCTGCAGTCCAGGTTACCCTCCCTCCATCCCCTCTGAACTAGCTGAACTTCTCTACCACACTGTCCTATACTACCACTGTGGTGTATTTGCTTGTGCCTAAGGGTTTTGTTTTATTTTTATATAGCTATATGTATATATATGTATATATATATATATATATATTTTGCCTACCTGTTGGGGGCACCTGACATCTGGGGCAAGAAAAACTGAAGAAAATGGCGTCGGATGCCGCTTACATACCCCTGGCGCACTGACGTCAGGGAGGAAGCGACAGCAACCGACGCCGGACCAAGACTTTGGAATTCGGGCCGACTGCGTGACCGCCTGACGGCAGGATAACCCAAGTGTGATGACTGCAGCAGGGTGAACACTCGAACATCTACATTTATGGTAGGTACAAAACTGTACTTTCTATGGCAGCGACCATAATGCTTCTTCTGTGTGCCCGATTATACATACGAGTACTACAGTGGACTCTAGCGGTGCACTGCTCTCTGTTGGATCTTCCATTGTCGCATCCTATACACCTCAGTCGACAGGTCGTCCCTTCTTTGGTGGATGCATTCTCCGAAAATTCTGGAGGGACTATCTTTTGTTCCACCCCCTGTCCAAGCCACAATGACCATGGATGCCTCCCAACTTGGGTGTGGGGGGGGCATTGTTCAGGCAGGAAAGTCCAAGGCCTGTGGTCCCCTATCAAGACCAGTTTGCATATAAACGTTCTGGAGATGAGTGCGGTCCTTTTGGCGTTGCAGGGCCTTCATGCCTTTCTTCCTGTGGGAACCATTGCAATTCAATCAGACAGCATGTCAGTGGTCTGGTATGTGAATAAACAGGGAGGGACCAGATCTTAACCCTTTGTCGTGAGGCTATGAGAGTTTGGGAATGGGTGATTTCTGCAGGTCACATTCTGACAGCAGCACACATTCCGGGACAGTCCAACATTCTAGCGGACAGATTAAGTTGGATTATACTGATGCTTTATGAGTGGTCTCTGAATCCTTCAGTAGCTGAGCAGATCTTCCTAGAGTGGGGTCAGCCTTGTTGTGATCTCTTCACATCTCCTTCCAACATGAGTTCTTCTCTCTAAACCCCCCAGCCATGGGAGTCCCCCAGAGACGCTCTAGTCCATGCTTGGCCTCCCTGTCTACTGTATGCTTATCCTCCTGTACCCCTTATTCTGAGGTTTCTACAGAAAGCTTGCTGACTGGGGGAGCGAAATGATCCTCATTGCCCTGTTTTGGCCTCGCCAGGTATGGTTTCCCTTCCTTTGGTCTCATCTTCTGGCTCCACCTTGGATCTTCCATCCCATTCAGGATGTCATTTCCCACCCTGCGAGGGTTCCTCATCCAAGTCTGGACAGTTTGAAGCTCACGGCTTGGCTGCTCCAGTTCCTTTAATTGCTAGGACTCCTGGATTGTCTTCTTCAGCCAGGTCTATTCTGGTGGCAGCTCATAAATCTTCCACCAAGAAGGTTTTATCATAGCAAATGGAAACGTTTTTACCCTTGGGCTTCTCAACGGAGTTTAGATCCTTTTATGGCTCCTGTTTCAGCTATTCTCGATTTTCTAGCAAATATTTTTCAACAAGGAGCTAGCTCTTCTACAATCAAGTTTCAACTAGCTGCCATCTCTCATTTTCACGTGGGTGAGAATTCTGCTTCTCTATCCTCTTCCAGACTGTGTAAAGCCTTTATTAAAGGTACTTTCCGATTACATCCTCCGGTCAAAAATCCTATTTCCCCATGGGACCTTACTATGGTTCTTCTAGCGTTCGTCACTCTACCATTTGAACCTGCAGCAACCACGAATCTTAAGTTTTTGTCTTGGAAAACAGTGTTTTTAGTGGCTCACCTCTGCTAAGAGGGTTTCAGAACTGCAAGTGTCGTTTATTAAAGTTCCATACATGATTTTCCATAAGGACAGGGTTTCCCTTCATACCAATTCTTCTTTTCTTCCAAAAGTAGCATCACACTAAAACAATGAGGGAGAAGGTCACTGAAAAACCAATCCATAAAAACAAAAAAAGTCCAGCAAAGCTAAAACTTCCACTGGGTGACCTCCCAAACCTCCTGTATCAGAGGCACATTAGATATATGCAAATGATTCTTATGAACATCAGGTGTTTCAGCTAACTGGCGATTCTGAATGCCCATGACTTGTTTTGTCAATTTAATGGACAATTTCAGACCAATAAAGCCAAACCCCACTAGCTGTGGATATGCATATTTCGGCCTTATGACCTCCTCAGCACAAGCAGAGCGTTTGACTAAGCATTAGAAGCACAGGGCTTTTAAACCCAGCTTTTGTCCATTATCATTAGGGTCACTGCAAAAATATCGCCAGTAAGCTGAAACACCTGATGCTCATAAGGATCATTTGCATATATCCCATATGCCTCTGATACAAGAGGTTTGGGAGGTCACTCAGTGGAACTTACTAGCTTTGCTGGAGTTTTCATGTTTTTACTGAAATGTAGCATCACAGGTTAACATCAATCAAACAATTAATTTACCTGTTTTCTTTCCAAATTTTGCTAAAGAAATGGAATACAGACTTCACTTGCTGGATGTTCATAGACAGTTATGATTCTGTTTATATAGGACACGAAACTTTCACAAATCTGATCAATTGTGTGTGTCCTTCTCTAAACCCTTTTTGGGTAAACTTGTCTCCAAGGTCACCATCGCTAGGTGGATCTCCTTGTGCATCCATCAGGTCTATAAGGATAAAGGTTTGTTTCCTCCGGGTCAGGTGAAGGCTCATTTGACTAGGTCAGTGGCTACTTCTGCAGCCTTTTGGTCGAGAGTCTCACTGAATGATATTTGTTCTGCAGCTACTTTCTCACTATAAATTGGATTTGATTTCTTGAAGGAGAGCATCCTTTGGTTCCTCTGTGCCGGAATATCCTTCCATGAGGGCCACCCTTGTGTTAAGTAGCTGGAGACTCTGTCCCACAGGTTGAAGATCAAATGAAGTAAACTACTGCAGATAAAGAAGTTATGTACTCACTTTAATGTTCCATCTGAGTAGTTCTACTTCATTTGTCTTCAACCTACTTCATTTGTCTTCAACCGTCCCTCCCTCCTTCCCCCTGGCCTTACCATATGGAAAGCCTGTTTGGCTGAAGTTGTAGGTGGTCAAGGTGTTTTTTCAGGTTGGGTTCTCAGTATAAGTGGCAGGAAACTTGATCGGACAGTTGGAAAGTAGTGGAGATGTATTATGGGTAAGGGGAGGAGCTCGTAGCAGATGCTAGTGAAATTGCCTGCTCGGATCCGATACGGATCCGGTACCCACAGATTGAAGACGAATGAAGTAGAACTACTCAGATGGAACATTATGGTGAGTACATAACTTCTTTTTTCTTTTCATTTTTTTCTTAGGTCCCCACTGACCTTATATCTGTTTGGCCCCTAGTGCTCCATGTCCATAGCAGGTCTACCGTCAGCCTTCTACCTCCCCCAACCTTCCTTCAATGTTGCTGAGGCCTGTTGTGGATCTTAAGGTTCCCTGTGGGCTCGACCTTCTGTGCTACTGTCTGGTGTTTTTTTTTTTTTTTTTTTGTTTCTTAACTATATTTCATATGGCCCTATCCACATTTTCCCTTTCCCTGCCCCCACATTCGGTGGTTGTGTCCAGGGGCAACTCGCTTCTTTGAAACACTTCTCCTTTAAGGAATGTCACCAGCAAATGTCCATCCCTTAGGACATGCATGCCCATCCCTTAGGACATGCATTCCTATCCCTCCCCGATACTCTGTCAGTCGCCCCAAACTGCTAATCCAATCCCAGTTGGCTGGGCCTTAGGGTTTTTTCTGTCTGTTCCACTGGAATAGCTTGACAGTAAGCTTTCTTTTTATGAAAAAAAATAGGTTACTGAGAACAGGGTTTGACAACTTGGAAGGCAAAGCATTGATCACTTAGCAGATGTCTAAGCCACAAAAGATAAGGACCAGGTTTTTAGTATGAGTGAGTGGCTGTTTAACCTTGCATTCTTTTGGTTCTACTACACTAGGGTTTTTCTAGCTATAAGAGTTTAGAGTTGTACTTTAACAAACGGATTGTTGTATCCCATAATTGAACAGATGAGGGTAGAGTGAAAGGGGAATTAGGAGGCGCTGGGATCTGGATTAGAACCCATGACAGAGGTATAAAAATCTTTTGACAGTACTGGAAATATGGCGATGAAGTACAACTCTGTCTTAGTCACTGTGATCTGGGAATTATGAGCTACAATCTTAAGGCAGTTCCATTCATATGATACTGTGTAGGTGTGCTTAGTTGTGTCAGATACCTAAACTGCATTTGTGTTAATGTTGACACAGTGCAGTAATTAAAGCACCTCCTGTTAGTTTGATCAAGGCCTTTTTAGAGTAGTGAATCTGTAAAGGAGTTTGGATGATCCCTAGTTTGCAGTCATTGCAAATTTAGTTAGCAGGAGCGTTTGCCTGTATTTGAGGTAAATAGATTCCTGAGAGTAGGCCTAGTATAGAACTTTGAAAAACACTGCTAGTGTACTTTTTTCCTCAGAAAATACATCCAGTTTGATAGCCAGCAACCAATCCAGCAAATTACAAAGGGGGTTGTTGATTAGATGGGTTAGCTTACTTAATCATGCCCAAATGGGAAATGCTATTAAATGCTTGGTTAAGACCAGGTAAGCAGTGTGGAATGGAAGTCATTTATGTAGGAATTTGAACACTTTGTTGAGGCCAATAAGATTAAGAGGGTACTGATGTCCTTCAAGAATGCAACTGCAGTCATAACATATGGGTTGTCCTGCCTCAGGCAGCCCTCAGTCGGCCAGATTCCAAAGTCTGGGTCCGACGTCGGCTGATGTCGCATTTCTCTCCGACGTCAGAGCGGCAGGAGTACATAAGCATCAGCCGACGCCATCTTCTTCAGTCTTTCTTGCCGCGCGGTGCCCGAAGCAGAAGCAGTTCGCAAGTGCCGGTCGGTCAGCTCCTGTATTCTTCGAACCGAAGTCATCAAAAAAGCTAAGTACCCCGTTGGGGACATTTTCTTGCCTCAGCCGATGTCAGAAATTACTGAAAAAGTTAATAATTGTTTGTCTTGTGGTAAACAAATACCTCATAAGGATTTCCATTCTTACTGCCTTCCTTGCCATGGCCGAGACCACGACGTCTCGGCCTGTGCCGCCTGTGCTCGCTTCAATAAGCGCACTCTCAGGCGCCGGGCGGAGTTCGCTGAAGACTTTTTCGGCGAAAAATACGATTACAAGATGCTGTCAGAATTACCGACATCGCAGACTCCTAAAAAACGTAAAGACCGGGACTGCCATCCTCGGCCCGGGTCTTCCACCGACACCACGCGAAAACCTACCGCGAGTGCCCCGGTTCCCTCTGAGGCGGTTATTTCACCGCTCCGAACCGAAGACACCGCATTACCGATACCTCCGATACCGGAGACCACACCGACGCCAGTTATTGATTTTCCTCCGGATACCGTAACCGAGGAAATGCCCGAGACCATTGCTGTGGATAAGGTAACTCCTGCACGTGGAGCTGCTAGGCCTCCCATGTCCATGTCTATCAAGGCCTACACACGTGCTAAGGCAGCCAGCAAGACTAAGCACCTTACTACAAAAGCCTTACCTCAGCCTACTCCTGAGACACAAATCATGACTATGGCAGCAGACTTAATCTCCATGATCAGAGGTTCCCAGGCCCATCCTGAGAGAGGATCCCAGCCTCCTCCTGATAAGAGGCCCAGGGTTGAGCCCACTGACCCTCTTCCTTCAGATGAAGATTCTGAGGCCTCTGGCCACTCCAATAGCCAGGAAGAGCCTTTCCAGACCTACGAGGACTCAGATGCAGAGGACTCCATCCCCTCGGCCTCCCCTCCTGAGGATATTTCTTTTGGGGAAGTTCTGCATTCCATGAGGGAACATTTTAAGTGGCAAGGCCAGGAATTTTCTGATTCCAGAAAGCGCCTACGTACCTTCCTTAAAAAGCCCCAGCACAGGCCCTTAGCTATACCTCCAGTGCTTGATGTTTTGGATGATTTATACTCTGACTCCAGTGTTACCCCTGATACTCTCCCTCCAGCTCCTGCCAAGCCGGACAGATACTATAGAGTTCCTGAAACACATTCTCATTCCTTTAGGGCCCATGCTGTTGATTTAGAAACTATTTCACAGGGGCCGAAAGGGGTTTCAGCTACCACCTCCAAAAATCCTTTGCCTTCCAACAGGGAAGCTAGGTCATTAGAGAGATGGGGGAAGAAGGTTTACACCCCCACTACTTTATCTATGAGAGCTCTCAATTGTCTCTTTCATATGTTTCAATACCAGGATTTCCTGTTAGATGAGTTACAGAAAACTTTAGCCTCACCTGATCCTTTAGATAGGAAGTCTTTGCAGGAGGCTGTACACAACTCTCAGCAAGTTAGCAATCACTTCCTTCAGTGTGGATATGATGCATTGGAAGCTTCATGTAGGGCAGCTATGACAGGGGCGGTCATTCGCAGACATGCATGGTTAAAAGAACAACCTCTACCAGATCATGTTAAGGCAAAACTTCTTGATGCACCCTTGGAAAAGAACAAGCTTTTTGGTGCTAATGCTAAAGATGTATTAAAGACCATTGAGGAAAAAGCCAAGTCAGTTCAGACAGTCAAAGATTTCCTCAAGGTTCAGCCACCCAGATTCAGCAGGAATTGGCCTTCAAAAAGCTGTTCCTTTCCCAATACTGAAAGATTTCAAAGGGGCAAAAGCAGGCGTGGCCGAGGAAGAGGACAATACAGAGATTCCTACAGGGGACGACAATGGCAACCAGCAAACCAAAGAAGTGACTCAGGGGCTTCTCCTGCCCCACAGGGACAATCCCAATGACTTTCCTCTACTTCCGCTAACCAAAGAGCAAACAGAAGCTCCCTTGGGCGGAAAATTATCTCTGTTTTTAGACAATTGGCACAGATTGACAAAGGACAAATGGATTTTGGACATTATAGACCAAGGCTACAGGTTCCACTTTCATACCTTACCAAGGAAACAAGGCATGCCAAACCTACCGCAAAACCAGAGGGCAGAGGTTTTCAAGCAAATTTCTCTGCTAGCTCAGATCAATGCAATAGAAAAAGTTCCACAACAAGAACAAGGCCAGGGGTTTTACTCAAGACTGTTCCTTGTTCCAAGAAAAGAAACACAATGGAGACCAATACTGGATTTGTCCGCATTAAACACCTTTCTCATAGTACCAAAGTTCAAAATGCTGACCTTACAGCAACTCCTTCCCATGCTGGGCAAGGGGTCTTGGCTGATTACTCTGGACCTCAAGGAGGCATACCTGCATGTCCCTATCAGACACAGCTGCAGAAGATACCTCAGATTTCTTGCAGGGCCAGAGCATTATCAATTCTCAGCATTGCCATTTGGCTTATCTACTGCGCCCAGAGTGTTTACAAAATGCCTGGCTTCAGTAATTGCTCATTGCAGGCTCCAGGGTTCCAAATTTACCCGTACCTGGACGACTGCCTCATACAAGCGGACGACAAACTGATTTTGACAAAAAACTTGGATTATGTCATTCATTTGCTACAGGCTCTGGGATACACAGTCAACTTCCAAAAGTCAAGACTGCAGCCATCCCAGCAAATTACTTTCTTAGGAGCCAATCTAGACACAACCTCTCAAATGGCTTACCTGACAGAAGACAAGCAAAAGAAGTTAACTCATTATTTCAAAGGTTTGGCAAAGCTCACCCAGATGACTGCAAGGAGATTCCTACCGGCCCTGGGTTACATGGCATCATGCATTCTCCTGGTTCCATTAGCAAGACTACACATGAGAAAGCTTCATTGGTACCTAAAAAGTTTATGGTCTCAACACAGCAACAACCTAGAGACAACCATACCGCTTATCCCATGCCTACAAAAGGAATTCCTATGGTGGGCCTCGGTAAGCCAGGCAAACACAGGAATGTCATTCAAAAAACCACAAATAACACAAACAATGACCACAGACGCCTCAGACCTGGGATGGGGGGGGGCGCACATGGAGGGCAGATGTATTCAAGGACAATGGTCTCCAAAGGAAAAGCATCTGCATATCAACCAAAAAGAAATGCTGGCAGTCATGCATGCCATCGAAGCCTTTCGACAACAACTTCCGCAAGGCCACCTGCTAATACGGACAGACAACACCACTGTCATGTGGTACATAAACAAGCAGAGGGGCACCCATTCTTACCCCCTTTGCAGACTGACAATGAATCTTTGGGAAAAATCACTGAGCTTAAACATACAGTTGCAATCCCAGTTTGTTCCAGGCAAAGACAACGTGCTGGCAGACAGCCTAAGCAGGAATTTCCTAGATCCCCACGAATGGAGGTTACATCCAGAAATCTTCATAAGGCTCACCTCGACATGGGACAGGCCAGAAGTAGACCTATTTGCCTCCCACCTCAATCATCAGCTACAAAAGTTCTGTTCAAGGGCATATCATCCACAAGCATGGAAAACAGATGCTCTCTCATTCAACTGGAACTTCCTAAATATTTATGCATTCCCACCTCTGCCACTGATGACCACAGTACTACTAAAGATCAAAGCAGAGAAACCAAAAGGGATCCTAATAGCTCCAGACTGGCCAAGACAACACTGGTATCCACTACTACGGAGCATATGCCACAACAAAAAATGGGCCCTTCCCCAATGGCCCCATCTTTTGACTCAAAACAACTTCAAGACAGTACATCCCAACATTCGGACGCTCCAGCTAACAGCTTGGGAGATTCCATGAATAACCTCAATCTATCTCTCTCCAAGGAAGTTCAGCGGATATTAACAGAAGCCCGCAGACCATCCACCAGAAAGGTTTATTCTGCAAAATGGAAGAGATTCAGCATTTGGAATACCAGCAAGGGTCATGATGCATCATTATTGAACATCCCACTCATCCTGGAATACTTGGCAGATATGCTACAGAAAGGACTCTCATATTCTTCTATAAAGATACATGCTTCAGCTATTTCAGCTAGATACAACACTGATCCACCTGTGTTCTCACATCCTTTGTTAAGGCAATTTCTTAGAGGAATCAAGAATATCAAGCCACCAAGAAAGGCCCCAGTACCAGCTTGGGACCTCAACTTTGTCCTAGTAAAACTGACTCTGCCCCCCTTTGAGCCAGCAGCTTCTGTGGACTTACAATTCCTCTCATGGAAGACAGCTTTCCTGTTGGCAATTACCTCAGCAAGAAGGGTTTCGGAATTAACAGGCCCTAATGGCAATACCACCATTCATTACCTTTCATAGAGACAGAGTCTCCTTACGAACCAACCCTAGTTTTCTGCCAAAAGTGGTATCTAGGGTCTCTTTGAATCAAGCAATTCACCTGCCTACTTTCTTTCCCAATCCTGAGAACAAAGGGGAAAGACTGTTGCACACCTTGGACATTCACAGACAACTTCGCTACTACCTGGACAGAACCAAGGCCGATAGGAAGTCTGATCAGCTTTTTGTAGCTTACGCCCCTGGAGTACAAGGAAAAGCAGTTTCCAAACAGACTATCTCAAAATGGATTGGACATTGCATCACATTATGTTATTCCTTCCATGGAAAGAGTGTACCAGCCAATATCAGACCACACTCTACCAGAGCTACAGCCACCTCTACAGCATTCTTAAGAGGGGTGCCTACAAAAAGACATTCTAGAAGCTGCTACATGGAGCTCCGTGCATACATTCTCCAAACACTACAACCTTCATTTATATTCCAGATCCAGAGCAGGCTTTGCTTCGGCAGTCCTGCAGGGATTGATAGCTACACCATCTTTTTCTTAGTGCTTTCCACCTCCCCCAGCTAAGCTATGGTATTCAACCCATATGTTATGACTGCAGTTGCATTCTTGAAGGACATAGTACAGTTTTGTACCTACCATAAATGTAGATGTCCGATAGATATGCAACTGCAGTCGGGTTTTCCCTCCCTCCTTCCCCTCTATTCCTTGGGTCCACTCCTCTCCCTGTTATTCTAACTGGGGATATCTGTTATGGTGTATCTGTTTATTGCTTATTTATTTGTCTGGAAACCTGTTTTGTCTTCCAAATTGATTACAGCCTTCCTTGGAGGGCACCTGGCATCTGGGACAAGAAACACTGAAGAAGATGGCGTCGGCTGATGCTTATGTACTCCTGCCGCTCTGACGTCAGAGAGAATGCGACATCAGCCGACGTCGGACCCAGACTTTGGAATCCGTCCGACTGAGGGCTGCCTGAGGCAGGACAACCCATATGTTATGACTGCAGTTGCATATCTATCGGACATCTACATTTATGGTAGGTACAAAACTGTACTTTTAACCTTGCCAAAGCCAAACTGAGAAGGGTTATGAGTCTGCAGACTGCAGATCTTGTTTATCTGTACTGATTCCTATAACAACTCATTTTTAGACTGGTTAGACTGATGGACCTGTAATCAACTGGGTAAGTGGAGGAACTGACTTTTTTGAAGGGAATGACTATTCTATTTATTCTTTGTGAAAAAAGTAAGTCACCACGAACAGAGAGTTCTGTAGACAAGGCATCAATCACCCTGCAGTCCTGTAGAGAGACCCTCTTTGAAGAAGTTAAAGAGAGGTTTGGCTAAGTGATGCTTTAAAGGACAACCGCTCCCTCAGACTCAAAAAACATATTTATTTCATCATGGTTAGGTGTTTCCTACATTTAAACAGCACTCTGGGACTATTTAGAGCTTTTTAGATATTTTTATATGCAATTTCTGACTCTGACCACATGGGGGCTGACATTTTTTTACTCTGCCTCTAAGTATCCCAGAATGCATTGTTTGTCTCCAAAAAATTGCATCAGATCTGCCACGTTTTCCCTTAAGCTGCTGTCACTTCATTGACTTAACAGGCATTCACTGCTGTCTTAAAGTCCCCTACTTTTGGTTAAAATGTTATCCTTTTTCAATGATTACTTCAAACACAAGCAGTGCAAATGCTACAGAACAGAACTGAAAAGTGCATTTTATTGCTTTTGTTTCTTAGAAATGCTAACTTGCTTTCTTTTGTGAAGGCTGAAATCTGGTTCTTCAAGGCATCTCCCCTCCCACTTCACACCTACCTTCCCTAGCTGTCAAAGAGCTAAGGGTAATTTGACCCATTGTCTGCATGTGATTGACAGCTCACAGCAGGTGACCAGAGTAATGCACTGTTTTCTTGTCAGCCTTTCCCTCCTTACAGTGGGACACGTTTTTTGTTGCACTCCTCCTGTCAAATTTAGAACCAAGCTACATAGCACTGGGAATAATCACCGTTTTGCAAAGCATCAAACTCCCACTTATTTTTCCATCTCATTTGGTTAAATAGCTAACAAATGACACACTGTAAACATTAAATATTTCACAGACTTGCATGACAGCACCAACATGCTTTTTAAGACATAATTTAAAAAATTACGATATTGCATACTACTTGTAATCTGATGTAGTGTTGTCGATTAATTGTGACAGACATCTACTACTACTTATGTAAAAACATGCGATTCATGTATATGCATGGTTATTGCAAATTTATGCTCTTAGTTTTTGCAGCTGTTACTGTGCTTCTGCCTGTACTTTGTTACATATCGGTAAGGCAATGTAAAGCAATATGACAATACAAAAACAAAGTTTACAAAATTTAGAAATTACATCCAAAAATGAGACTCGCCCACACTCACTCATTCACCCACACTCACCACACTCACTCACACTTACTCACCACTCACTGCCCACCACTCACCACACACTGCCCACCACTCACCACACACTGCCCACCACTCACCACACTCACTCTCACTCACCACACTCACCACTCACCCTCACTCAGACACCTCACTCACCACTCTCACTCACGCTCACCCTCACTCACCACACTCACCCTCATCCACCACAGCTCACTCACTCACCCACACTCACTCACCCACACTCACTCACCACCCACCTACCACACTCGCTCACCACACACACGCACTCGCTCACCACACACACGCACTCGCTCACCACACACACGCACTCGCTCACCACACACATACACTCGCTCACCACACACACATACACTCGCTCACCACACACACACACACTCGCTCACCACACACACACACACTCGCTCACCACACACACACACACTCGCTCACCACACACACTCGCTCACCATACACACACACACACTCGCTCACCATACACACACACACACTCGCTCACCACACACACACACACACACTCGCTCACCACACACACACACACTCGCTCACCACACACACACGCGCACTCACCACACACACACGCGCACTCACCACACACCTCACTCACCCACACACCACACACCACAGTCACTCACCCACACTCACTCAACTCACACAGTCACCCTTTCACACACATAACCACAAGTTTGTTTGGCAACACCAAGAAATGACCCCAGGCCTTCGTCCGAGGAATGCACGAGTAATTATGTACTTTGGCTGTGCAGACATCAGAAACAGAAATACATGCTTATACAGATCTTACACATCAAGCCGCTCCATTCAAATTGTACATTAAATGCACCCATTGAACAGTTTTCCACCTATAACATTATTAAAGTACTTTAATCCAGCACTAGTGAGCCCTAATTTACACAGCCCAGTAAACCTGTCCACAGATTCAGCTTCTACAGCACAGACCAATAAACTGTCTACTGTATATTAGTGTTAACACAGGAATTTCCAGTTCTTATCAGCATAATCACATACACAATCTTCCACCTCAGACCTTTCATGAAGGATGTTTTATTTTTAAACTGTCATCCTTCCCACTTTAGGGGTCTTACATAAATCCCAGCAAAAAGGAGACCTATAAACTGCTATCACCCTGATCCAAATCCATCCAAACATGGCTGCAAATCTAAAGGTGTTAGGGGAGGGTTAAGCAACCATGCCCACACCACCTGGGAACAATCAAATTCTTCCTGTCTTTATAACTACACAGTTCCACAACCACAGGGAAAAAATTACCCAGCAAAGGCACACCAGTACCTAATGGAATTAAGTGACAATTCAACACTAAATCATAAGTCACAAAACAGACTATCAATTCAGTATATGAAGAACATACCAGTATAGTGTATTTAAAGTTACATCTAACTACCAGATTGTGCTGGGACAACTTTAGAGATAAAAGTGGTTTTGTAAAATTCAGCAGATACTGGCAGAGTGCCCTTTATCACACAAACGTGCACATACTTGCCCCTTATCACACAGATGCTTACACACTTTCCCCTTATCACACAGACACAAGGTTTGTTTGGCAACAGCTAAAATGACCCAAGGGCTTCTTCCTTTTGATAGCAGTCTGTTAACTATAGGTTCATAGGTTGGTACTAGGCTATCAGCCCTAGGGCTTATACAAGCCTAGCCATAACAATTCGCTGGCTATTACTTCCACACTATTTTCTACCCTGGACCCCTGTCTAGCAGGGTGAGTGACGTGATCCCTGGGGTTAATTTCTTTCCCCCATCCAATCATCAATGTTCCATTTGAAGAGGGCCAAAGAGGCGGTCTGCTTGACAAGTATGGGCAGTCTGTTCCAGAGTCCGGGCAGTCTCTGAGTCAGGAGCCTATCCCTCCAGCATTTGTTTATTGTGATGACAAGGTTTAGCTCCCTGGAGCATGTAGCTCTGAGGGATTGGGATTTCTTTAAGTGTAGCATGTCCCAGAACGGGTACATGTTTTTTTCCCAAAGGGGATAGCTATACATTTCTTGACACTGACCTTGAGCCCATGGCTCTGGAACAAGCATCTGTTTCTGTAAGGCCCTTTTCTAGAGTAGCCACAACATTTGGGGATTCAATAATAGCTCCCAGTTTGCAGTCATCTGTGAACTTTGTTAGCCAGAATCCCTTAGTGTTGGCCTGTACTTCAGAGAAGTAGATGCCAAACAAGAGCGGTCCCAGGACTGACTCCTGAGGTACTCTGACTTGTCAGAAGCTGGATTTGGATTGGGCTACTTTTACAGCGTGGGTTCTGTCAGTAAGCCAATTGGCAACCCATCGAGTGTCGTAGAGATTAATGCCCAGCTTAGTAAGCATTCATACACATACACTCACACAGACACACACACTTGTCCATTGCTTGCATTCACACACACACACACACACACACACACACACACACACACACACACACACACACACTTGCCCCTTGCTTGTATTTATACACACACACTTGCCCCTTGCTTGTATTCATACACACACACACACACACACACACACACACACACACACACACACACACACACACTCTTGCCCCTTGCTTGTATTCACACACACACACACACACACACACACACACACACACACACACACACACACACACACACTTGCCCCTTGCTTGTATTCACACACACACTTGCCCCTTGCTTGTATTCACACACACACTTGCCCCTTGCTTGTATTCACACACACACTTGCCCCTTGCTTGTATTCACACCCACACTTGCCCCCTGCTTTTGTATTCACACACACACTTGCCCCTTGCTTTTGTATTCACACACACACTTGCCCCTTGCTTTTGTATTCACACACACACTTGCCCCTTGCTTTTGTATTCACACACACACTTGCCCCTTGCTTTTGTATTCACACACACACTTGCCCCTTGCTTTTGTATTCACACACACACTTGCCCCTTGCTTTTGTATTCACACACAGACACACTTGCCCCTTGCTTGCATTCACACACACACACACACACACACACACACACACACACACACACACACTTGCCCATTGCTTGCATTCACACACACACACACACACACACACACACACACACACACACACACACACTTGCCCCTTGCTTGCATTCATGCACACACACACACACTTGCCCCTTGCTTGCATTCACGCACACACACACACACACATGCCCCTTGCTTGCATTCACGCACACACACACACATGCCCCTTGCTTGCATTCACGGACACACACACTTGCCCCTTGCTTGCACACACACACACACACACACACACACACACACACACACACACACACACACTTTCCCTTTGCTTGCATTCACACACACACACACACACACACTTTCCCTTTGCTTGCATTCACACACACACACACACACACACACACACACACACACACACACTTGCCCCTTGCTTGCATTCACATACACACACATGCATTTGTGGCTTTAAAACACAAGAACCAGTGTGACGGTCATAGTCCATGATACCTCACTGGACTATATGAAGAGGGACATGGAGCTCTCTGAATACATATTTCCCAGGTGGGTATGAATCTAGCCTTGAGTTGCATCCTACCTTCAGCAATGATTATACGACAGGACCAGCAAAAATGACCTACTTCCAACAAATGGCTTAGTTTCTGGTGTCACAACAAGGGGATTCAATCTGACAGCTTGGGTAGACATAACCGACAAGCCACTATGCTTTTCAAGAGATGGTTTGCACTTATCACCACTTGGCTTCTGAATATTGACAAAAACTTTGTTTTTTAGGATATGCCAAGTTAAGCCCACCAACATAATAAAAATCAGTCAGAAATACCTAAAGGTGCTGCTTCTCAATGCTCTTAGTTTAAATATAAAAACAATTTATTACCTGGAAGCACTCCTTACCCTAGAAAATTCACACACATATATGCAGTCACAGAAACTTAGTTCAGAACCATAGTAATCACTCTGGCTATTAAAGTCTCCAGTGCCTTTCATACATTTTGATCCCCCTCAGCTCTGAATAAAACATGGAGGAGGTGTTTCAATGTTTTTAAAGCACTAATACAATGCTATACTGGTCCAAAAACATGACTGAATTGAGCTGCTGCTTGCCCAACTAACCACAGGTGTGAACCCCCATCATATCCTTGCATAATAGTGGTACTAAAAATAGACACAGGAATGTTAAGAGGAGATGCATTAAACACATTATAAAGCTAAACAAGGAGCATCATTAAACCATACAGCCCAGAAATCAAGTTAGTATCTAATCATACTGCCTATGCTGATAAAGCAATTTCATTGTCCATAACGGAAAAATGTGGCACGGAACAATTAACACCACTAAAGCTACTGATGTATTACAGTAAGACAATCTAGCAGACCTGAGCGAACGGTCAGTTCATACAAGACCAGTGTTATTGCAAAATATCAATGCTAATAATACATATAAGTGGAAACAAATGGGTGCCGCTGATGAAATTATATAGTATTCTCCATTCATAACAAATGCTCCTGCTACGCTGACTCAGCAGAAAGTACAGTTGTGTACCTACCATAAATGTAGATGTTAGAGTGTATTCACTGTTGCAGTCATTACTCTTGGGTTATCCTGCTGGCAGGCTATTCGCAGTCAGCCTAAATTCGAAAGTCTTGGTCCGGCGTCGGTTTGCGCTCGCCTCTTCCCTGACGTCAGTGCGCCAGGGGTATAAAAGATGCAGCCAATGCCATTTTCTTCAGTTTTTCTTGCCCCAGATGTCAGGTGCCCCCAAAAGGGTAAGCTAAAAATTATGCCAATAAACATGCATGCACTAAGGTAATCATTTCCTTCATCTACAAGCAAATACACCACATAGGTTGTATAGAATAGAGAAGTACAGATAAGACCCAGCAAAAGAAAGGGGGATGGTGGGAGGGTAACCTGGACTGCAACAGTGAATACACTCGAACATCTACATTTATGATAGGTACACAACTGTACTATGTTCATCGTGTTTCACTGTTGCAGTCATTACTCTTGGGTTGAATCCCAAAGCTGAGGATGGGTGGCTGGGGCTAAATAGGATTAGGAGAGGCTGTGAGGCCCTGCAGAACTGCAGTGGCAAAGCCTGCTCTGGATTTAGAGAGGTAAGTGGTAGTGCTTTGTGAAGGTGTGCACCGAACTCCATGTTGCAGCCTCTAAGATGTCTTTGGTTGGTACTCCTCTGAGGAAGGCTGCTGCTCTGGTTGAATGTGGCCTAATGTCCTTAGGCACTGATTTGCCATGTTGTGAAAAGCAGAAATGAATGCAATGGCCTATCCATTTTGAAATGGTCTGTTTTGAGCTAGCCTTTCCTTGTGATCCTGCAGCATATGCCACTAAAAGTTGCTCAGCCTTTCTGAAAGCTTTAGTTCTGTCCAAGTAGAAGCATAGCTGTCTGTGTATGTCCAAAGAATGCAGAAATTTCTCACCCTTGTTCTGTGGGTTTAGATAAAAGGTAGGCAAGTGACTGGTTTGGTTAAGGGCCACACTGGACACTAGCTTAGGCATAAATGTTGGGTTTGTCCTCAGAGAAACCCTGTCTGGATGGAAAATGATAAAAGGTTCCACAGCCATGAGTGCCTTTAACTCTGAGACTCGTCTTGCAGAGGTTATTGCTAGGAGCAGCGCTGTTTTCCAGGATAAGAATTTTATATCAGCTGTTGAGGCTGGCTCAAAAGGAGGCAGTGTGAGTTTTTCCAAGACATAATTGAGGTCCCATGCAGGTATTGGTGCTCTCCTTGGAGGTCTTATGTTTTTGGCCCCTCTGAGGTACTGCCTTATTAAAGAATGAGAAAAGAATAGGTGGTTCCGTATTGTAATGGGCTGAAATGGCAGAGGCATGGATCTTAATTGATGAAAAGGATAGGCCTCTGTCCAGCATCTCAGTTAAGTATTGTAAAATCTGAGGAATGTTTGGAACAAACGTGTCAATTCCTTGTGCCTGGTTCCAAGCACAGAATCTCTTCCATTTTTCTGCATAAGATTTTCTGGTACTGGGCCTCCTGGCCTCCAAAATAACATCCATCACAGCTTTGGAGAGAGGAGTGTTCTGAATGGCTACATTATCCGCCATGCTGCCAGATTTAAGGTCCTGAGTTGGCTGTGCAGGATCTGATTGTTTTGTTGGGTCAGTAAGTGAGGAATTTGAGGCAATGTCCTGGCTGGACTTTGAGACAAGTTCTTTAGGATTGGGTACCAGTGCTGGCGTGGCCAGTCTGAGGCAATCAGTATTATTTTTGTCTTCTCTTGTCTGACCTTTAGGAATACCTTGGGGAGGAAAGGCATATACTGTTAGGTTTTTCCAGCTGAAGGATAAGGCATCCACTTTCCATGCTTGCTTGTGATAAGTCCTTGTGCAGAATCTCTGTAGTTGGCAGTTGTAAGGAGAGTCAAATAGATCTATGTCTGGGCATTCCCATTTCCTTGTTATCATGCTGAAGACTTGTGGATCCAGTTTCCATTCGTGGGGATCCATGAGGTTTCTGCTAAGTTTGTCTGCCAGAGTATTTATCTTTCCTGGCAGGAATTGTGCTTGCAGGTGAACTTGATAAGTCAATGCTATGTCCCACAAAGTCATGGCTTGTCTGCAGAGTGGGTAGGAATGTGTGCCTCCTTGCTTTTATGTACCACATGACTGTAGTATTGTCAGTCTTTATCAGTAGTTGTCCTGGATAAAGTAGATCCTTGAAAGCTGTCAGGGCATTTTGAACAGCTAGTATCTCTTTTTGATTGATATGAAGATGCATCTGGCTTGCAGGCCATGTGCCCTGAATACATTTTTCTGCCATGTGGGCCCCCCAGGCATAATCTGATGCATCCATTGTTAGTGTCTGCCTGGCTGTGGGTAAAGTGAATGGCTGTCCCTTGTTGTGGTGACAGACCTGTGCCCACCATCGAAACTCCTTTTGCAGGCAGGGAATGAGGGTAATGTTTCCAGGCTGTGGCAATGTTGAGTCCAAACACTTTTTAGATACCATTGTAGTTTCCTCATATGCAGTCTGGTATATGGAATTAGCAGAATGCAGGATGCCATGAAGCCCGAAGCCTGCAGAATTTTTATTGCAGATAACTGGGTCTTTGTTGCCAACATTTT
Source organism: Protopterus annectens (assembly GCF_019279795.1). Classification (NCBI taxonomy): domain Eukaryota; kingdom Metazoa; phylum Chordata; order Ceratodontiformes; family Protopteridae; genus Protopterus; species Protopterus annectens. The sequence continues at coordinate 841,557,733 of NC_056750.1, read as the reverse complement.
GAAGTAAGAAGTCAGTTGCCTTTGTTTGTCTGGCATGAGATAAGCCATCTGGGCAGTTGTATTTAAGCTTGCACCCAGGAATATTATCTTTTGAGAGGGTACTAGTTTTGATTTCTTTTCGTTTACTGTGTACCCTAGGCAAATTAGTAATCTTTTTACAAACGCCAGATGCTTTAGTAGAATGTCCTTGTTCTCTGCTTGAATAAGGCAGTCGTCCAAGTAAGGATATATTTGAATTTCTCTGTCTGCAAAATGCAATTACTGGTGCCAGGCATTTTGTGAAGATCCTGGACACAGTAGATAAGCCAAAGGGCAGTGCAGAGAATTTGGTAGTGCATTGAGCCAGCTATGAATCTGAGGTATCTTCTGCAAGATTGTCTGATTGGGACATGCAGGTATGCCTCTTTTAGGTCCAAAGTTACAAGCCAAGCCTTCTTGCCCAGCATGGGCAGAAGCTGCTGCAGAGTTAACATTTTGAATTTTGGAATGTCCAGAAATGTGTTTAGAATAGACAGGTCCAGTATTGGTCTCCAGGCTTTGTCCTTTCTGGGTACCAAGAAAAGTCTCGAGTAAAGTCCTTGTCCCTGCCCTTGCTGTGGTACTCGTTGAATGGCCCTCATGTCCATGAGGGATGAAACTTGCTTTTGTGCCTCTGCCCATTGATTGTATGGCAGGTCTGGCATACCTTTTGCCCTTGGCAGGGTGTGAAAGTGGAACCTGTAGCCCTGAGACACTATATTCAAGACCCATTTGTCCTGGGTGATCATGTGCCAGTTTTGTGAAAAAAGTGCTAGTTTTCCCCCTAAGGGGGGCTGCCAAAAGATAAGTGCTTGGTGCTGGCAGAGGAAAATCATTGGGACTGTTTTCTGTATGGCTGTGATTTGTCTTCTCCGCTTTTGGAGGTAGAAGCACCCCATTGTTTAGGCCTGTATGAGCCTTGGGGCTGGGATCTGCCTCTGGGCATCTGTATCTGCCTCTTTGTGGCCTGTCTGACACTGGAAAGGACCAATTCTTTGTGGGCCAGTTCCTGCAAAATCTGGGTGGCTGCACCTGTAAGAAATCCTTAACTGTCTGCATAGATTTTGCTTTGTCCTCCATTTTCTTCAACACGTCTTCTGCTTTAACACCAAGGTATCATGCTGTAATGGAGCCTCTAATAATTTTGCTTTAACATGATCAGGCAGATTCTGTTCCTTTAACCAAGCATGCTTCCTAATGACAAAACCCGTAACAGCAGCCCTGCAAGAGGCCTCCAGAGAATCAAAACCACATTGCAAAGTATGCCTTCCCACTTGTTCAGTTGCATGCAATAAATCCTGCATTTCCTTGTTTTCTGCACATTCAGAATTTGTTAATATTTTCTGTTTAAGTAGTGACATTAAGTACTGCTGATATTTAGGCATATGAAATTGACAATTTAAAGCCCTCACAGCCAAGGGTAGCAGAAGTGTAAACCTTTTCCCCCCATCTGTCCAGTGCCCTTGAATCCCTATCACAGGGAATAGGGTTTTTTGCAGTGGAAGCATTGACCCCTTTGGGACCCTGAGAAATAGTTTCTGGGTCAGCAGCAGGGTTTTTATAAAGAAATTTATGTGAATCTGGAACCCTCTAGTATCTGTCTGGCTTAAAAGTTGCAGGGGGTAAAGAGTCAGGAGACAGGCCGGACTCTGAAAATACATCATCTACAATGTCTAAAACAGAGGGGATAGCAAGAGGCCTGTGCTGAGGTAGTAAAAGAAAGTCTCTGAGCCTTTTCTTAGATTCTGAGTAGTCTTGGCTCTCCCAGTGGAAGTGCTCCCTCATGGTGTGCAGGGTTTCCCCAAAAGAATAATCCTCTGGAGGAGAGGCTGAAGGGATAGATTTTTCAGCAGCAGAATCCTCATAGGGAGGAAGAGAGTATTCCTGTTCAAAAGAGGGGTCAGAGGAAATGGAAACCTGATCTGAAGATTCATATTCTCTCTCTTGCCTAGGCCTCTTAGGAGGGGGATGGGAACCTCTGCTCAAAGTAATTAGGTTTCGGCCATTTTGAGCATCTGTTTTTAGGCATGGAGGCCTGTCCATGGGCTTGTCGCACTTGTTTCTTTGTCTTTAGTGGTGCTTTAGTCTTTGCCTTTGAAGCTGTAGTCGGTTTTGCATATAACTGTGTAGGCCTGAAAACACCCTCAGAAGCCGATGCCTGCTCAGCAGCTCCGGGCCCATCTGAGGGAATATTTTCCAAGTGTCTAATACCTTGAGTTTCCAGCGGCCTAGGTCTGCTCCACGTGGGAGTCGGAAGTGGCCTGCAGCTCTGAGGTAGCGGGTGTCAGTGGCTGCGAAAGCTCCTCACTGAGAATCGGCGATTGGCTTAGAAGAAGCCTTGTCAGTTTTGGACCTTGGATGCCTGTCCTTTTCCTTTTCCTTGCGTTTCTTGTGAATTGCGGTAGTCAGATGGCTATCCGACGACATTGTGTAATTAAATCTTCGGCCAAAGTAATGAAATGCAAAATCGTACAGACGCTTAATAGTGCGTTGGTTAAATCTAGCACAAAACCTGCACTTAACAACGTCATGATCAGGGCCTAGGCAAGGAATACAATAAGAATGAAAGTCCTTATGAGGTATTTGCTTCCCGCAAGAAATATAATTATTAACTTTTTCTGACATCGGTCTGGAGCAAGAAAAAAAGTTTCCTCAACGGGGTACTTAGCTTTAAATAAAGACTTCAGATCTGAAATTCGAACACGAAAATCTCAGGAGTCGGCCGACTGGCACTTGCAAACTGCTTCGGGCACCGCGTGGCAAGAAAGACTGGAGAAAATGGTGTCGGTTAAATCTTTTATACCCCTGGCACACTGACGTCAGGGAAGAGGCGACAGCAACCGACGCCGGACCAAGACTTTGGAATTCAGGCCGACTGCGGGTAGCCTGCCAGCAGGATAACCCAAGAGTAATGACTGCAACAGTGAAACACGATGAACATCCCCTTCCGGACCTCGGAGGTTTCAGTTAGAACAGTTTCAGACCTACACCAACATTACACTTCATCGGATTTTTTAAATAGAAGTGATATGTCTTACAATACCAAGAACAGCTCACAGAGCTAAAATATCTACAGCAGTACCTAACTTGGTTCAGAATATACCATGAAAGAGAAACTTTCTTCGGGGTGAGGGGGCTTTTCAAAAATGTAGAGGATATCTGCACACACAAACATGGCCCACAGCATACACAGCAAAACAAAGGCATGTAAACATGATACTTGCTGACGAGAGAACGTCGCAATTGCAGTCCCAACTCACTCTAACCTTTAAAACGGCTGCATAAAACACTAACGTGCAGCAGAAAAAAAAAAAAATATATATATAAACGAGCACGGCACACACAGACGCCGAAATGAGCATTAATAACATGCTAAAATTAGAAAAAACAAACGAGCAGCAGAAGTGATAAATATACAAGCTATCACTATAAACCAACACTTGCATAAAAAAAAAGGGACTGCTTATTCTGAGTATCAGTAACGAAGATAAACACAGATAATAGTCACCAAGCCGAATTCAGCTTGCAGCATGGGACCTGACTAAAACAGAAGGCAGCATTCACACATGGGAACACAACGACTAGATAATTAACCGAGAACCAGCAGTATCAAATAAAATGTATAACCATAATGCAATAATAATATACAAAATACATATAATTATATATCAGCAGCAAGCAAATGCAACAGAAGGCTAATCTAGATAGTCGGCAGCAGCATACACTAGTGAACCATGTGGCATCCTCAAACAGAAGCATAAACTATATCAGGCAGCACAAAATAGGGCTAGGAGTGCATTCAAACAGGGGCTGTGTGTAGAATTACATTTTTAATTCACTAGGAAGACTTATCTTACCAATGAAGCAAAAAATCCAGCAAGTACCAGCAAGTATCTTGGTATGTTATATGGCCCCATAGAAACAGTATTTCATCTTTTGACAGGGATTCCAAGACTTGTTCCAGGGTGATTATGAGGGAAATTACATTTTTAGGGATGGTGGGTGCAACAGTGTAGGTAAGTGGTGTAAAGTTACTGCTAGATATTTTTACTAATATATTGGCTATGTCCATGTTGGTTGGAAATTACTGTTGATGAATTCTGTGCATAGTGGAACATTATTCCTTAATTCCTGACATAAATGAAAAAAGTTTTGTTGTTTTTTGCTACTTGTAGCATTTTTACGTTCATACTCTTTCATATTTTTTTTTAAGTTCATTGATGTCATGTGTTGTCTTGAGGTAGGCAGATGGGAATTTATTACAGCTTCACTGTTTTCCTTCTTTTGATGTATGATCCTACCAAAGAGGTTTATTCTCTAATTTACCATTATATTTCGGGTGGATCCATACAGACTTTTCTAAGCAGCTGTTTCTTGATCCTGGTTTAAGTGGAGGTGGATGTGGCAGCCCTGTCATTTGGGTTCACTTGCAAGGAATGGTTGAGATTTTTGTGTTTGTGTTGTGCAAGAATGTTTGTCCTAGATAAGTCCACAAAAATGGTTTCATTTTGTAGTTGTGTGGTACCATTAAGCTTAAAACATAGGTATCTTATTTGTGATCAGACGTAACCAAGAATTTTGAGATGGTAATTGTGGGTGGGAGAGTTTTCCATAATTTGGCTATGGTGCAAGAGAATAGGGCTTCTCCTGCAGAGTTATTGGCTTTAGTGATTTTTGTTGCTGGATCTTAGTGGTCTGGTGATGCGATAGGGTTGGAGTAGATTCTGGAGGGATGGGACATTTAGTGGATGGTTTACTAGTTTGTGGGCGAGTGTGAGTTGATACCATTGAAGGAGGTGAGGGAGTTCAAGCCAGCCCAGTTCAGCAAGTGCGAGACAGTGGTGACTACGGTAGGATGCCCCTGTGGCGAATTTGGCAATTTTGTTGTAGCAGGTCTCTAGCGTGTTTAAATTGCATTGCCTTAGGTTGGTATATATTGGAGAGGCATAAAGTAGGGTGGAGATTAAGGTGGGAATTTGCTACTGAAATCTTTGCTTCTTTGGTGAGAAGTTGCTTATTTTTGTATAACGCTCCTAGTTTTTTGTGGACTTTTTTTGTGGTCATGGATATGTGGAAGTCAAATTTCAGTTTGTCTATTTCCACTCCGAGCAATTTGGTGTGTTCTGTTGGGTGTATAGTGGTGGTGTCTTTTGCTGTGATGTTAAAGTGAGAGTTGTTTTGAGTATGTTTGGTGGGTTGGAAGATGAGTAGTTTAGTTTTTTTTTGGGTTGAGTATTAATTGGGCATCGGATAACCAAGTTTCAACAGAGGAAAAGGCTTCCTGTGTGACTTTTTGCAGTTTGAGTAGTGACTGTCCTGAGCAGATGATGGCCAAGTCATTTGCGTATTGTATGAGTGTGCCATGTTTGGTGGCAGAAGCTAGATTATTGGTGAAAATAGAGAAGAGTAGGGGTCCAAGGATGGATCCTTGGGGAACCCCTATAGAGACAGGTAGTTGGGGAGATGTGTCATTCTGCCATACAACAGATTGTTGGCGGTCAGACAGGTAACTCTGAAACCAGTTGGTGACTGATTGAGAGAAGGATAGGTTATTGAGGACAGAGATTAGTTGTTTGTGTGGGACCATGTCAAATGCTTTATATAGGTCTAGGAAAGTAGCAGAGGAGAGATGGCCATTGTTTTTATGCTGAAGGATAGTGTTAGTAAAGGAGAGTAAGGCAGTGGTGGTGCTATGGTTTGGTCTGAAACCATGCTGAGTACTGGAAAGGAGGTAGTCTGAGACCTGAGAGTGAATGCATCTCTCTAGTATTTTGGGAGAGTGGAGAGAGAAGAGCTATGGGGTGGTAATTGGTTAGTTCTGTGGAGGGGAATTATATGTGATACTTTCCACAGTGTGGAAACGTAACTTTCTGACAGAGATCGGTTAATGAAGATGGATACTGGGTAGGCCAGAGCATCAGCTGCGATTTGTAGGTATTCACTTGGGAGGTTGTCTGCTGCTAATTTGGTGGGCTTAAGTTTAGTTAAGAGTTTTTTTATGTTGGAGGTAGGTACAGTAGAAAAACAGAAGGCAGTGGGGAGATTACTAGCTGAAGGTGTGGGTTGGAGGTGAGGGTGGTTGTATTGTTTAGCTAGTGATAGTATGGTTTGTGTGAAGTGTGTGTTGAATGAGGTAGCAATATTTTCGGAGGAGTGAGGGATGTTAGGAAGAGGGGTACTGACTTTACCTGGCTGGAGGATGAAGTTTATGGAGGACCAGAATTGTTTGGGGCTGTGTTGGGAGGAGTCTAGGGCCGACTGGTAGTATTGGAATTTGTCATGTTTTATTAGCTTTTTGACTCTATTGCGTAGTTCTAGGAATTTTTGTCTAGTTGAGGGGATTTGGTTTTGCGCCAGTGCTCCCAGGCTTTATCCCTGTTTTTCATTTCTGACTTAGAGGTTTCGGTATGTCAGATATGTCTTCGATAAGCCATCCGACTACCGACATTCTGAAAAAACACAAAGATAAAGACAGAGACAGGCTGCCTAGGTCTAAAGCTGCCGACGACGCTGCTCCTAAGCCAGTTGTCAGTTCGCCGGCACTCGTGAGGCGCTTTTGTAGCCCCTGATACCCGCTACTTCAGATTCGCAGGCCTCTACTGAGACCCATTCGGAGTCCGGTATGCTGCGAGATTCTTCAACTGTGGAACCTGCGGATGTCTCTACCTTGGATGGGTCTGGAGCCGCTGTGCAGGCACTGGCTTCTGAGGGTGTATTCAGGCCTACTGACTTGCCTATTAAACCAACGCCATCTTTTTCTTCAAGGCCTAAAACTCGAACTATGCCTAAAAAACTGACGCCCAGACCGCATGGTCAGGCCTCTGTGCCTAAAAAACAGATAAGAATGGCTGAAGACCTTATTACTTTAATTAGGGGAAGCCAACCTTCCCCCCTCTAAGAGACCTAGGACTGAATTTGCTTATGATACTTCTGACCAGGATTCTGAAATTTCTGTTTCTTCTGATGACCAGGAATTTACCCTTATCTGCCTATGAGGATTCTGATGCAGAGAACTCTGTTCCCTCTGCTTCCCCCCAAGAGGATTTCACTCTTTGGTGAAACCTTGCATACTCTTAGGGAGCACTTTCGCTGGGAAAGCCAGGATTACTGATTCTAAAAAGAGGCTTAGGGATTTCTTACTCATGCCCCAGCACAGGCCTTTAGCTATCCCTCCTGTACTAGACATTGTTGATGATGCCTTTTCTGAATCTAGCTTGGCCCCTGACTCTCTACCTCCTGCTCCCAGAAAACCTGATAGATATTACAGGGTTCCTGACTCTCACAAGTTCCTTTTTAAAAACCCTAATGTGAATCCTGATACCTTTTCACAGGGACCCAAGGGCATTAAGGCTACTACTGCCAAAAATCCTACCCTCTCTGATAGAGACTCCAGGGCGCTGGATAGATGGGGGTAAGAAAGTATACATTTCTGCAACTTTGGCCATTAGGGCCTTAAACTGCCAGTTTCATATGTTGAAGTATCAACAGCATATTATTGGATTGCTTAAACAGAAAATGATGTTGATTCCTGATTGTGCTGAAAATAAGGATTTGCAGGATTTAATGCATTCTGCTGAACAGGTTGGAAAGCATACTTTGCAATGTGGTTTTGATTCACTAGAGGCATCTTGCAGGGCTGCTGTCACTGGGTCTGTACTTAGAAGGCATGCTTGGCTTAAGGAGCAGTCTTTGCCAGATCATGTTAAAGGTAAATTGCTGGATGCTCCCTTAAATCAGGACCACCTGTTTGGTAACAAAGCAGAAGAAGTTCTTAAAAAGGAGGAAAAAAGCTAAATCTATGTAAACTGTTAAAGATTTCCTACAAGTGCAGCCTCCAAGATTTAGTAGGCATTGACCCGCCAAGAATTGGTCTTTTCCTACCTCTTCCAGGCCTTCTCAGTCCAAACCCAAACCAGTAGAACACCCAGGCTTCAGTCCCAGGTTAGGCACAGGGCTAAGCAGTAGTAAGACTCCCCCTATGGTAAACTGTCTCAATGACTTAACTTTAAAACATCCAAGCACTTCTCAACTGGCTGCTCCTTTAGGGGGAAAGATTGCTCTGCAGGCAAAAAACTGGGAACTCATTACCCAGGACAAATGGGTTTTAAATATAGTTTCCCAAGGATACAGATTTCACTTCCACATGTTACCAACCCCAAACGGTTGGCCAGATCTTCCCCCAAATCAGTGGACAGAGGCTCAAAAGCAAGTACTCTCTCTCTTAAGCATAAAGGCTATTCAAACTGTACCAGAAGAGGAAAAGGGACAAGGTTTCTACTCAAGACTTTTCCTGGTACCCAGAAGCGACAACTCATAGCGTCCTCTCCTCAACCTTTCCATATCAAACACCTTTTTGGTGATTCCAAAATTCAAGATGCTTAGTCTTCACCAGTTACTTCTTATGCTAGGCAAAGATGCCTGGTTGGCAACACTATTTAAAGGAAGCCTACCTGCACATCCCAATCAGGGAATCTTGCAGAAGATACCTGTGCTTCAAAGCAGACTACATGCACTAATAGTTCTCTGCACTGCCCTTTGGCTTATCTACTGCGCCCAGGGTATTCACAAAGTGCCTAGCTTAAGTCATTGCTTTTTTTAGGCAAAGAAATATTCAAATATACCCATACCTGGACGATTGTCTAATTCAGGCAGAAAGCCAGGACATACTTCTGAATAATCTGGCATTTGTACAAAAGGTGCTAACTTGTCTAGGGTACACCATAAACAAAAATAAAATCACATCTGGTACCCTGTCAAATTATATTCCTGGGAGCAAGCTGGAGCACAACTTCCCATATGGCTTTCCTCAAACCAGAGAAACAAATTCATTTGACAAATTACTTCAAACTAATGGCCACAAAAAACCTGCTATCTGCAAGGCAAATACTGCAAGCCTTGGGGTTCATGGCCTCCTGCATTTTACTAATTCCACATGCAGGACCGCATATGAGGAAACTACAATGGCATCTAAAAAGCCTATGGTGTCAACCTTCTCAGGATCTAGAAGCAATGATCCCCATCATACCTTGCCTACAGTTAGAGTTCCTTTGGTGGGCAGAGGCCTGCCACCAGAACAAGGGAGTACCATTCACTCTACCCCCTGCCGCCCCCACCCTAACAACAGACGCATCAGACTATGCATGGGGGGCTCACCTGGCAGGGCAAATAGAACCCAAGCCAAATGCACCTGCATATCAATCAAAAAGAAATGTTAGCTGTACGGAATGCTTTGACAGCCTTCAAGGACCACATTCTTCCAGGACAATTAGTGGTAAGGACGGACGACAGCACCACTGTTACGTGGTACATAAACAAGCAGGGGGGTACCCATTCTTACCCCCTCTGTAGACTAACTATGACTTTGTGGAACACAGCCTTTAGCTACCAAGTGCATCTACAGGCTCAATTCCTGCCAGGAAAACTAAATACTGGCAGATGAGCTCAGCAGAAATCTCATGGACCCACACGAGTGGAAACTGGAACCAAAGATTTTCAACAAGCTTAAACTGTTTTTTTTAGCTGTTTGTTGCATTATATATTATCTGCACTTAGTTACATTTGGTCGAAAATTGGTCGAAAGTTTGTTTGTTTGTTTGTTAAATTTAACTGTTGAGGCTGCCCACTAAAGTGTGCTAGTCTGTGTAACTGATTTATTACTGTTTCCTGCATTTCTGTGTGCTTTCTATCTCAAAAACAAAAAAAATCCTTGTTTTCCCGCCTCTCCTCGACTAGTTTAGACCAGTATACAGGCTTTGCTGTATTCTGGTCTGTGGTGTAGTTCCTGTGTTGTCCATTGCCTTACTTGGATAGAAGGAAGTTTCTTTGCTCACCAGTGGGAGTGGGGAGCCTTGAGCAACCTATCTGTCCCTGAAGGAGTGACCTCAGCACAAGAGCTTGTAGTAATTGGTTGTTTTGGACCATTTCTAGCTCTTTTGAAGTTCCCTGTTTAAAATCCACGTTTGCGCTGTTGTGACGCCGGTTAAACTTTTTCTGGCTCCGCCAAGTCTGCTCTTCAAATTTTCCCTTAAGAAAGCTCTACTCTTATAATAATCAGTCTACTCGCTTTATTATAAGCGTAGCACTTGTTCTCAAAACCTCTCTTCTAAGTAAGCACTCTCAAACTAAAGTAAGCACTACATCCACCTACCACCCCTGTGAGTACCCACTTCCCTTAAAGGCACAGCACTCCATTATAATATTCTAGCATGTCGAGTGGTAAATTACTAGCATCCTCTCCGGTTCAGCTGGTTAATCTGGGAATCTTGAGTCAATGCTACAATTGTCTCATGTACACAGACAACCCTCTCCTCCTCCCAACAAACACAAATACATGTGAGAGATGCAACTATATAGCCAAACTGGAGGCTGAACTCTCTCAACTCAGGACTGGCAAGACCAGACAGGCGGAGAAAGTAACCACACACACACACACAGCAAACCCAGTCCCACATAGACCTACCACAACTGCAAACCAAACACATAATAACACAAAGACATACTCTGAGGCTCTAACAAAAAACTTACCAAAACAACAGAGGCTCCCAAAGCAGACACCCAAAAATCCACCTCCTCAAAACATAACACATGCAGCACATACTTCAATAAATCAGTGTGTCAAACAATCACAGCCCTTAAGGCCAAACACCATGCCTGATACTAGGTGACTCTATAGTCAGACACACTGACGTTCTGCTTACCAGACTGAACAAGGAGAGAGTAACGGTGAGCTGCCTATTGGGAGCTAGGATCCGCCACAACACACGCACTCAGGTCACTCCAAAGCAAGTACAAATATGACTCCATCATTGTCCATGCCGGCGTGAATGACCTGAGATGTACCTCCCTGGACTACATGAAAAGAGACATAGAGGAGCTCTCTGATTATGTAGCCCAGGCTGGTATGACCCTGACCCTGAGCAGCATCTTGCCCTCACCAAGAATGATGCCACAATACAAAGACAAGATGATCAGCTTTAATAATTGGCTCAATTACTGGTGTCATTCTAAGGGGATCCAATGTCTGCCTGCTTGGGATGACATGCTGGACAAGCCACGCTGCTTCGCAAGGGACGGCTTGCACCTGTCACCACTGGGCTTCCGGATATTGGCTAAGGCTCTTGCCACCCCCATAGTGCCCTTTTTAGGCAAGGCTCAAAAGACAAACCCATCTCCTTAGAAAACAAAAGTGGAAAAAAATTAAGGGTAATGCTGCTCAACGCCAGAAGTCTAAATCTCAAGATGCAGGCTGTCAAAGCACTCTTCAGTATGGAGAACATCGATGTCTGTGCAGTAACTGAAACCTGGTTCAAGGCTCCTGAGAGCACCCCAGCATTACCAGGCTATACCTCGTATCATGCTTTTCGGCCCCAAAACTCGGGCCAAACCAAAAAGGGAGGGGGAGTGTCCATATTCATCAAGGACACCCACACCTCCAGGTTAGTGGCAACACATGAAGCATCAGAGACCATCCAGGTGCAACTAACCGTAGGCAAAACTGCTATACAACTGGTAGCATGTTACAGACCACCCTCCCAATCTCAGGAACCCCATTCAGCCTTCCTGAAGACATTGGAGGATATGAATGTCTCGCCAAATACCATCATATTGGGAGACTTCAACTACCCTAACATAGACTGGGTGCATTATTCTAGCCCTAACACCCTAGCCCAAAGGTTCCTGGAATTCATAAATTCAAATGCAATGGAACAGCTAGTCACCTCTCCCACAAGGGTAGATAATATACTAGACTTGATCATCGCAAACATGGGGACAAAGTGCTCCACACCGGAAGTATACCCCTCACTAGTGAGATCTGACCACAAACTAATCACCCTGGATATACATATCCCACCTCCACCCCCAACACAAAAGACTACAGTGAAAAACTTCTCAAAAGCCGACTTTACACTTCTTAAGACTGAGATGGTATCCTTTAAGCCCACTGGGCCAGTGGAAACCTCATCCCACAATGCTGAATCCTTCACAAATGCTTTCTACGGACATCTCCAAGAATGCATGGATCATGCAATCCCAAATAAAACCAAGACCCTCTCCACCAAGGGCAGGCTTCCTGTCTGGTGGACCCCAGCCATAAACAAATTGTATAACAAAAGAAGGAAGCTACTGCACGACAGAGCAAAATCCCATAAAGAGAAGGCATCTCTGATCAGCACTAGTAGAAAGCTACGTTCTATCATAAAAACATCCAAGGCCAACTTTGAGAGAAAAATCGCTATGGACACTAAAGATAACCACAAGGCCTTCTTCTGCTATGTTAGAAACATGGGCGGAAACCCTCAGATATGCTCAGAGTTAGTTCACAATGACAAAAAATACACTGAACCCACAGATATTGCCAACATTCTGGCAGACAGGTTCAGTGCAAATTTCTCCCCTCCCTCACCCCCAAAAGAAGAAATACTTATCCCAGCTGAATATAACCTCCCTGTCATCTCAGATGTCCAGGTGAGAACCGCCCTCAGCAAAGCTAAAAACACAGCATCAATGGGACCTGACGGTATCCCGGGTTGTGTGCTACGTGAACTCCAAGAGGAGCTAAACCCGCACATAAAAATGCTATTTAACCTTAGCCTTTACTACAGGATATGTACCTGAACACTGGCGTACAGCAACAGTGGTCCCACTCCACAAAGGAGGCACCTCTACAGACCCTGGCAAGCTTAACCAGCCTGTTCTGCAAAGCTATGGAAAGAATCATTATGGAACTCATAAACAGAGACATTGGGGACCTACAGACACTTGATCCCACCCAGTTCGCCTTTGTAAAGGGCAGATCCTGCCTTTTGAACCTGGTTGACTTTTTCGAAACAGTCACTAGAGCCATTGATGAGGGCAAAGCAGTCCATACAGTGTACCTGGACTTCGCTAAAGCCTTCGACACAATACCTCACTCAGGCATCATAGACAAGCTCAACAGCTTAAATGTAAATCCATATGTCACAAGATGGGTTGCAAACTTGGCTAAAGGATAGAACCCATAAAGTCAAAATCGCTGGAGCCATGTCAGACTCAAAGCCAGTCACAAGTGGTGTCCCACAGGGCTCTGTCCTGGGACCCCTCTTGTTCAGCATTTATTTCTCAGATGTGAAAGCAAACATGGGAGGGTTGTGGCTGACAAAGTTCGCAGATGACTGCAAACTAGGCGCCATAGTCGATACACCAGCTGACACATAAATCCTACAGAAAGGCCTCACTGAAACGGACATCTGGTGCCAGAGTCATGGCCTTAAACTAAATGCCAAAAAATGTATAGTCATCACCTTTGGGAAAAACAAAGTACCCACAAATTATCACATAGACAGTAACCCACTGAGTATGGAAAAAGTAATCAGAGACCTGGGGATCCAAGTCGATAGTGACCTCTCATTTGACACCCACATTGCCAAAGTGGTTAGAAAGACTTTCTACCTTGCCCACCTCATGAAGGGATTCACATCCAGATCAAAGGAGGTCATTGTACCCCTGTACTCCTCCCTTATCAGGCCCATGATTGAGTACAATGCCCCATTTGGTATGTACCTCACCCAGCACTTGCAACAGCTGGAGAGACCCCAAAAGTACCTCACCAAGAGGATCAAGGGTCTCCAACATATGTCATATGCTGCCAGACTAAAGAAACTCCAGCTCTATTCAGTAGCATACCGCCTACTCAGAGGTGAACTGTGCCTGACGTACAAGGCCATGTCCAATCAGGAATTGATGGACATGCTCCACCTCAAAAAATCCAAATCCATCAGAACCATGAGAGCTAAAGATTTAAACCTCAGCACAAATATGAATAGGACATGCTGGAGGGACAGATAAATAACTCAGAGGCATCCCATACTTTGGAACAGAATCCCAGTTCATGTTAGGCAGAGCCCCTCACTGACTCTCTTCCAGAGAAATCTTGACGAGTGGATGGGAGATCGTAGGTTTACCCCGGGGGTCATCTCTGTGTCACTACTAGACAGAGGCACAGTAAACTAATTCTATTATGTAAGGGGGTCTTCACTGTGTCACTACTAGACAGAGGCACAGTATTCTAAATCTATTCTGTACACTTTTGTACCATTACATGGGGTGGCGAAAGCCACATCACTATGGCTAGGCTTATAAATGCCCCAGGGCAGATAGCCTAGTACTAAACTATGAAACACGTTGATAAATCGGGTAGCCCAGATATAGACCTGTTTGCCTCCCCCCAGAACTACCAATTGAACAAATTCTGCACAAGGACTCCCTACAAACAAGCTTGGAAAGTGGATGCTCTGTCCTTCAGCTGGAAAAATCTATCGGTTTATGCCTTTCCTCCTCTGCCTCTACTCTCCAAAGTACTACTAAAGATCAAACCGGACAAACCAAGGACAATACTGATTGCACCAGACTGGCCACGCCAACACTGGTAACCCCTCTTGCGCAGATGTCCTTCATGGATGCATCTGCAGTCATAACAACTGGGTTGTCCTGTCGTCAGGCAGCCCCTCAGTCGGCCGGATTCCAAAGTCCGGGTCCGGCTTCGGCTGATGTCGCACTTCACCCGACGTCATCTCTGTTGGTCTTCGGGTATAAAGGCATCAGCTGACGCCATTTTCCTCAGTCTTTCTTGCCGCGTGGCGCCCGAAGCAGAAGCTGTTCGCAAGTGCCGGTCGGTCGGATCCAGAGATTACTTCTAAAGCTAAGTACCCCGTTGGGGACTCTTTCTTGCCTCAGCCGATGTCAGAAAAAGTTAATAATTGTTTAACCTGTGGGAAACAAATACCTCATAAGGATTTCCACTCTTACTGTCTGCCTTGTTTAGGCCCAGCCCACGACGTAGCAGCCTGTTCGGCCTGTGCTTCTTTCAACCGACGAACGCTTAGGCGTCGGTCGGAGTTTGCTGAACAGTTTTTCGGTTCTGATTTTGCGTATATTATGCCGTCGGATCCTCCGACTACCCAAACTGCTAAAAACGCAAAGATAAAGACCGACACTCGCGGTCCGCGGTTTCGGCCGAAACCATGGTTAAGCAAACCGCGAGTGTCTCGGTTTCGGCCGAAACCGAGAAAACTGATCAAAATACAGCAGAATCTTTCACTACCACCGAGGCCCCTGCTACTTCTCTTGAATCGGCCTCAGAAATTTTATCCACCACGGTGGTTGCCACTGACTTATCAGACACCATTCCCTTGGATGTGTCTACCCCAGCACGTGGTGCTGCTAGGCCTCCAGCAACCATGTCCATTAAGGCCTTTGCCAGGGCCAAAGCAGCCAAAACTACTAGAACAGTGCCTGCTAAACCCCCTACAACACGACCCTCTTCTAGTTCACAAATGCTTACCCTTGCAGAAGATTTAATTTCATTAATTAGGGGATCTCAATCTCACCCAGACAGGGCCTCTCAGCCCCCAGAGAAGAGACCTAGGGCAGAGCCCCCCGAGCCTGTGTCCTCTGATATTCTGCTGATGAATCCGACATAACAGACCAGCCAGAGGCTCCCTTCTCCAATTTTGAAGACTCAGATGCTGAAGAATCCATTCCAGCTGCTTCCCCACCAGAAGAATTTTCCTTTGGGGAAACCTTACATGCCATGCGAGAGCAGTTCCAATGGCAGCAGCAGGATTTCTCAGACTCCAGAAAAAGACTTAGAACTTTTCTGCACCTTCCACAACACAGGCCCTTAGCTATACCTCCTGTGCTCTCTGTAGTGGATGATGCCTTCAATGATGTCTGCTCTGCACCAGATTCTTTACCTCCAGCCCCTGTCAAACCAGACAGATTTTACAGGGTACCAGACACTCATCACCACCTTTACAAGGCCCCACTTGCAGACCCCGAAACTATTTCCCAGGGTCCCAAGGCAGTAGCCGCGACCACAGCTAAAAACCCTACTCCTTCTGAAAGGGAAGCCAGGTCTTTAGACAGATGGGGCAAAAAGGTTTACACTTCAGCTACTCTCTCAGCTAGAGCTTTAAACTGTCAGTTTCACATGATACAATACCAAGAGTTTATGCTTGATCAGTTAACAAAAAAGCTATCCTCTGATGAATCAATTGATAAGAAATATGTATTAGAAATGGTAAATAACATACAACAGGTTAGTAACCATTCTTTAAAATGTGGCTATGATGCACTGGAGGCTTCATTTAGATCAGCCATGACTGGCACAGTGATAAGAAGGCATGCATGGCTAAAGGAACAAGCTTTACCGGATCATGTTAAAGCTAAGCTATTAGATGCTCCTATGGATAAATCCAGCTTGTTTGGTACACCTGCCCAGCAGATAATGAAGAAAATGGAAGAAAAGGCAAAATCTGTTCAAACGGTTAAAGATTTCTTGCAGGTCCAACCCCCAAGGTTTAGCAGGAACTGGCCTGCCAAAAATTGGTCCTTTCCTGACTCCACAAGATCCCAAAGGGGCAGGAATAGACGTTCCAGAGGCAGAAACCAATCCAGAGGAGGTGCCTACAGAGGACGACAGTGGCAAGGCAACAACAGAGGCACAGACACAACCACTGCCACTACAACAACAGAGCCACAGTGACTTAATTTTACATCCGCCTACCAAGGAACAAATAGCAGCTCCATTAGGCGGCAAATTAACCTTATTTTCAAAGAACTGGCACTATATCACAAAAGACAAGTGGATTTTACAAACCATAGATCAAGGTTACCGGTTCCACTTCCACACTTTACCAGTCAAAAGAGGAATGCCAAATCTACCTCCAAATCAAAAAACAGAGGCTCTACAACAGATAATGCAGTTAGCAAACATGAGAGCTGTGGAAAGAGTGCCAACAACAGAACAAGGAAAGGGATTCTACTCAAGACTATTCCTAGTTCCAAGAAAGGAAACAAGTTGGAGACCTATTCTAGACCTGTCCACCTTAAATACATACATCATTGTCCCAAAATTCAAAATGCTGACCCTACAGCAACTTCTTCCCATGCTGGGCAAGGAGTGTTGGCTGGTAACTCTAGATCTCAAGGAGGCATACCTGCACGTCCCCATTCGACCAATCTGCAGAAGATACCTCAGATTTCTTGCAGGATCAGAGCATTATCAATTCTCAGCATTGCCCTTTGGCTTATCTACTGCGCCCAGAGTATTCACAAAATGCCTGGCATCAGTAATCGCCCACTGCAGGCTACAGGGAATTCAAATTTACCCATACCTGGACGACTGCCTGCTACAAGGGGACAACAAAAGCAAGCTGACAACAGATTTACAAAGGGTCATTTACTTGCTACAAGCACTGGGATACACAGTCAATTTACAAAAATCAAGGCTGATACCATCCCAGACAAGGACATTCTTGGGCGCGGAATTGGACACAGTAAAACAAATGGCTTTCCTGACTGCAGAAAAACAGAGAGCTCCCTCTTTACTTCTTGGCACTAACAAAACAGAACAAGTTAACAGCAAGAAAAGTACTGCAGGCCTTGGGCTTCATGGCATCATGCATTATCTTGGTCCCACTTGCCAGACTACATATGAGAAAACTACAGTGGTACCTAAAGAATTTATGGTCCCAACACAGGCACAGCCTAGAAACAGAAATTCCCCTAATTCCATGCTTAAAACAGGAGTTCCTATGGTGGGCTCAAGCATGCCAGTTAAACCCAGGGCTACCCTTTCGCAGATGTCAAGCAAGCCAGACCATCACAACAGACGCTTCAGACCTAGGATGGGGGGCCCACATGCTGGACAAATGCGTGCAAGGATTGTGGACACAGGATCAGCTTCACCTGCACATTAACCTAAAAGAAATGCTGGCAGTAAAACTGGCAATCCAAAACTTCAGACCATTTCTCAAGGAAGGCCAGGTGATGATAAGGACAGACAACACCACAGTCATGTGGTACATCAACAAACAGGGAGGCACTCATTCATATCCTCTATGCAGAATGACTATGGAACTGTGGAACCTGGCACTCAGCTACAACATCCAGTTACAGGCAATATTTGTACCGGGAAAAGAAAATACTCTAGCAGACATACTAAGCAGAACCACATTGGATGCCCACGAATGGATGCTACCTCCGGACATCTTCAAGACCATCTCAAAGAAATGGGGAATACCTCAGATAGATCTATTTGCTTCCCCTCTCAATCACCAGCTCAAAAAATTCTGCACAAGGACATTCCACCCATTAGCATGGAAAGTGGATTCGCACTCCTTCAGCTGGAAAGGCCTAACAGCATATGCATTCCCACCTCTTCCCTTGATACACAAGGTATTACTAAAAATCAAGGAAGAACGTCCAAGGATAATCCTAATAGCTCCAAACTGGCCAAGACAACACTGGTACCCACTGCTGAGGAGCATGTCTCAGAACAATATGTGGCCAATACCCCTGATGCCTCTGATGTTAACTCAGAACAACTACAGCATCATGCATCCAAACCTAAAAACGTTGCAACTGACTGCATGGAACATCACATAGCAGCAGCTAATCCAGAACTCTCACAAAGAGTGAAAGACATTATTCTTGAAGCCCGCAGACCTTCAACAAGAAGGAACTATGCAGGAAAATGGAAAAGGTTTGTCATTTGGAGTACTGAAAGAGGAAAAGATGTGTCAAACATAGATATGCCTAACATTCTGGAGTACCTGGCAGAACTTCTACATTCAGGCCTGTCCTACTCCTCCATCAAGATACATGCATCAGCTATTTCAGCAGAATACAGCTTTGATCCACCTGTTTTTCACACCCATTACTCAGACAGTTCCTCAGATGAATTAAGAATGTAAAACCTCCAAGGAAACCACCATTACCAGCTTGGGACTTGAACTTTGTGCTAGAAAAGTTGACACTAGCACCTTTTGAACCAGCAGCAACAGCAGACCTACAGCATCTATCGTGGAAAACCGCCTTCCTACTGGCAATAACCTCAGCCAGGAGGGTTTCTGAACTCCAGGCCCTTATGGCAGTACAACCCTTCCTAATCTTCCATCAAGATAGAGTGTCCATGAGGACTAATCCTACATTTATGCCTAAAGTGGTATCCTGAGTGTCCTTAAACCAGGCAATCCACCTACCTACCTTCTTTCCCAACCCACAAAACAGAGGGGAAAGAATACTACATACCTTGGATGTACACAGACAGCTACGTTACTACCTGGACAGAACAAAAAGTAGCAGAAAAACTGATCAGCTTTTTGTAGCCTATGCAACAGGAAGGGAAGGAAAAGCTATTTCCAAACAGACAATCTCCAAATGGATAGGAAATTGCATACGGTTCTGTTACTCCTTCCATGGAAAACCAATTCCACAGAACATAAAACCTCATTCTACAAGGGCAACAGCCACTACCACAGCCTTTTTACGAGGAGTGGCAACCAAAGACATTATTGAGGCGGCTACTTGGACCTCCGTGCATACATTTGCCAAGCATTATAATTTGCCTCTATATTCCAGATCCCGAGCAGGGTTTGCCACTGCTGTACTGCAAGGGATCCTAAACACACCATAATCTAGTTTCTTCCTCCTCCCCTAGTTGGCTATGGTATTCAACCCAGTTGTTATGACTGCAGATGCATCCATGAAGGACATAGTACAGTTTTGTACCTACCATAAATGTAGATGTCCGAACTGGATAGCATCTGCAGTCAGGATTACCCTCCCTCCTTCCCCTCTGTGGTAATCCTAGGGTGTTTACCCTCCTAATAGCTAGCTGGTGGGGGGGGGAGTCTTTTATGGTGTATTTGTTGTATATATGTACATACATGCTTATTTTTTGTGTTTACCACTATCTTTTTGGAAACATTGGCATTTATCCAAAATTTTTAGCCTTCAAAAGGGCTACTGGCATCTGGGGCAAGAAACACTGAGGAAAATGGCGTCGGCTGATGCCTTTATACCCGAAGACCAACAGAGATGACGTCGGGTGAAGTGCGACATCAGCCGGACCCGGACTTTGGAATCCGGCCGACTGAGGGGCTGCCTGACGACAGGACAACCCAGTTGTTATGACTGCAGATGCTATCCAGTTCGGACATCTACATTTATGGTAGGTACAAAACTGTACTTTTGTCATTGTTGGCTCCATGGCACCTGCCTCAAACCCCAGATTCTGCACCCTCAGCTTCAAACCCTGAACCTGGCAGCCTGGCTAATTACCTAATCTCTCCGTTACCATCCGTCAGTAAACAAGTGTTGGATGTCATTTTGGAGGCAAGGAGGCCTACTATTAGAAAATCATATGCTGAAAAATGGAAAAGATTCTGTGCCTGGAATCAAACTCAAGGGATGGGCACAACAGTGCCCAATTTACCTCAGATTCTTAAATAATTAACTGAGATGCTTCACAAGGGCCTCTCCTTTTCCTCAGTAAAAATTTACGCCTCAGCCATTTCAGCTCATAACACAGAACCTCCCCTCTTCTCTCATCCACTGCTCAAGTATTCCTCAGAGGGGCCAAAAATTTAAGACCACCCAGGAGAGCTCCAACTCCAGCCTGGGACCATAACTTTGTATTGGAGAAACTCACCCTTCCTCCTTTTGAGCCAGCTCAAGTGCAGAGTTAAAATTTCTTTCTTGGAAAACAGCTTTCCTTTTAGCAATTACTTCAGCAAGAAGGGTATCTGAATTACAGGCCCTTATGGCAGTGGAGCCTTTTATCATCTCTCATGCGGTGTCCCTCAGGACCAATCCCTCCTTCATGCCCAAGGTGGTATCCAGTGTGGCTCTTGATCAGTCCATTCATTTGCCAACCTTCTTTTCTAATCCACAGAATAAAGGGGAACATATACTGCATTCCTTGGATGTGCACAGACAACTTAGATTCTACTTGGACAGGACTAAACCTCAAAGGAAATCTGAACAACTGCTGGTGGCATTTGCTGCAGGGGCAGAGGGGAAGGCTATTTCAAAGCAAACCATTTCTAAATGGATAAGCCATTGCATTCATTTCTGCTATAAGCACCATGGAAAACCTATCCCACAGGGGATTAGACCCCATTCAACCATGGCTGAATATACCTCTACAGCCTTTCTCAGAGGTGTACCTACCAGGGACATCCTAGAAGCTGCTACTTGGAGTTCTGTACATACTTTCACCAAGCATTACCATTTACCATTTTTTTCTAAATCCAGAGCTGGCTTTGCCACTACAGTCTTGTTGGGCCTTATAGCTGATCCTAATGCTATTTAAATTCCTCCTCCCATCCTTAGCTTTGGGAATCTACCCAAATGTGATGACTGCAACATTGAAACACAAAGAACATAGTACAGTTGTGTACACTTACCATATATGTAGATGTTCGAGTGTATTCAGTGTTGCAGTCCTGGTTACCCTCCCTCCAGCCCCCTGTCTTCTTCTGGCTATACCTCTACTCTCCTTTACTATGCTTAAGCGCTTTTTGGTGGTTGCTTTTTTGTTGGAGGTGTAACCTTGTATATTTATATTTAATTGCTACCCATTAGGGGGCACCTGACATCTGTGGCAAGAAAAACTGACGTAATGGTGTCTGCAGCATGCTTTATACCCATGACTACCTGATGTCATGGAAGATGAGACAGCAACCGATGCAGGACCCAAAACTTTGATAATTAGGCCGACTGAGGGCTACTGCAAGCAGATAATCGAAATGTGATGACTGCAACAGTGAATACACTCAAACATCTACATGTATGGCAAGTGTACACAACTGTACTTTATTCTTATTGAGCAATTCCAGAGTCTTTGGTTTTGTTTTTACTGTTTTATCGTTTCTTACAGACTCTCTTCACCTCTGTGTTGGTCTTTTTTCATTAAAATCTTACCATAACAGTAGATGTTCTTCTCTTCACTCTTTTGCGTTATTTACCTGTCCCCTCTGCTCTAGCCTGCTCCTTCTTGCCCTCCTGGCCAAAGGGCTCTTCTCCCTTTTCTCCTTCTGGATGTACACGCTCTTCCTTGTCCTGAGGGGTATTCTGCTCCTCCTGAGGCATTTTCAGTTCTGAGTGTGAGAGTCCATATGTCACCTTTATTCCCTACAGCTTGCACAGGGAGCTTAAGGCATGTGGCTTAAGGTACCTGAATGTTCTAATGGGTTTGGTATACTTGCTGGATGTTGGACTATCCTTGGCAGGAAACCTCTTCAGTTTTGAATACTGCAACAGTGAAGAGAAGTATATCTGCTGTTAAAGTAAAAATTTACACAACTGTACTGTCTCTTTGCACCCAAGTTCTTGTATCTGATGCTACATTTATTTGATTGTGTTGGGATTGGTATCTTTGTCTAACACCTTTTAATCCCCTTTTAACTGTGTCATAACACATTTGTCGTGGAAGTGTTTACATACCTGGTACATTTGGATAATCTTAATGCGACACTGAATTGTGGTAACACATTAATTCATGTATTTCTGCCTTCTTGTTATACATATCACTACCTTGCATAACATTGGTTCAGTAAAATGTTTCAGGAAGCCTTAGTTCAGATTTGTCTTTAAACTGCATAATCCAGTATCTGTTCTGTCCATCTCAACCTGTGGGTCACTGGAGATAGGACTCTTATCCAAAGCTGGTACCTCAGAATCTTTAGACTTTGAGCTCTGCCTCCTGTACTCATAATGGCCTGCCTTAATTGCATCTCCTCAGATCTGTTTTGCTGCCATTGCCTACAGATGTGGTACAGTGAGATACTTCAAGATGAATCTAAAGTTTCAGATTTATTATTCTTTTTCGCCTCCTTTGCCTTCTCTTATATTTACCTTTTCTCCTTGTCCTTGTTTCCTTTATCTTAGCTCTGAATTGCTGCTGCTGTAATTATCGTTTGTGTTATTTCTATAGACTTGTGTTTAGTGGGGTTTTTTTTTAGTGGATTCAAAACATGGAAAAAAAACACTTAGGGGTTACAAATTGTGTTGAGTATGAGTACATACTGCCCCCTGAAGACACAACAAATGAGTCTAGTGCCTAGGTGCAGTGCACCTGGATGTGGAATGCCAGGCATGTTCTGCCTTTGTCCCAAGACCCCTGACTAACAGACGGTCCAAACTGGTTCTTAAGGGCCTGTTTCTTCCTTCATTTGCTACTGTCTCTCTTTTCTACCACCTTCCCTGCCAAGATTTTGGGAGAAAAGAAATTCAGTAAGGAGAAATTGGGGGAGTAGGACAAGGGGAAGTCTTCAATTAACAATGCTAGAAGTAGAGAGAGAGGCAAATGTACCTTCAATGCCCCTTTGGCACCAATTAAGAAATTCAGTAAGGAGAAATTGGAAGAGTAGGACAAGGGGAACTCTTCAATTAACCATGCTAGAAGTAGAGAGAGAGGCAAATGTACCTTCAATGCCCCTTTGGCACCAATTACCAGACATAATGGTTCTGGTCTCAGAGAAGTTGAACTCTCCACCCTCAATATTCCCAATCCTTTCCTTTTGGCAACTCCAACTCCTCCCACCACAGACCGGATCCATTCTTCTTTACATTCCATTACCCTTGCTGAGTCATCCCTAGAACTTTCTGCTACTCATGTCACATGCTCTCCCTTTTGGATCCCAGGCTTGGATCCACCTGTCCATAAGTTATTGTGACTGGCTTCCATGGCTTCTTTGAGGTCTTCTGCCAAGTCAGTCGGAAGCCTTAAAGAGTTCAGATTTGGAGAGCTGTTGCATTCCTTCTTATAGACCCAGATGTACCATAGGGGTTTTTCTGTCCACATCTGTTCTGAGGTCTGAGACTGTGGTGCAGTGATGTTAACCTTTCCCATTTCTTCCTCGGCCCATCCTTTGGTGCCAGGGCCCATGTGTCCTAACATTCATTTGTCTTCCCTTATGTCAGTGCTGCCAGTATGGCAGTCTCAAACACCAGCTTCATCTGTTAATGTTTTGGTCTCTGGCCTTGTTGGAACTTAGTACATCTTGGAGCTGACACGTCTGGGGCAGTACGAATCTTAGGATATTGAAGTTGTCCCTTCCCTTGGGTGCTTTGCTGTATACATTTCTGCTCCAATCTCCATGTTTGATCTGCCTGGGTCAGCTCAAGACACTGGTCTCTCACTCTGGTCCTTGGGTCTGAGAAGAGCTGGTCCAGCTGTCCAACCTCTCTCCCATCATTAAAGGACTCCCTGCATTTTTTGTATCCCCTCGCGTTCCCTCCGTTCCCCCACAGACCCATACAAAGAGCAAATTCAAGAGGAAGCATTTGATCTCACCAGAGGAGTCTGTCACAGAGATTACATACCTCAGTGAAGAAGGGGGTCCCCTAAGTTCCTCCACTAAGATTCCTCTTTTGGTGACTTGCTAGAATTGATGAAACAACATAGGAGAGTGGGTCAATGAAGTCCCTGTTTTAAGGAATTGATATTTCTTGAAGCATTTTGTGTGGTGGTTTCCCCTCCAGATGTCATTGACTTGGCATGCTGAAGAACTTGGAGGTAACCTGAAAAGCTGAAGCCAATTCCTTGAAAGCCTGATAAGGTTTTAGTTCCTCCCAAGGATAGACCCTTTTGGTGCAAGAGTCCAGCTGTGGATTTCATTGTGGTTGCTGCAGCCACCAAAAACGACATGGAGATTTCCACCGTTCATCCTCCAAACAGGGAGTCCTGGGCATTGGACCATCTGGGAAAATGTCTCTGTGTGCAGCCACCTTGGCTTTCCACGAGCTGAATTACTTAGCTTTTTTGAGAGGGCTTCAAAGAGACCTGGACTCAGAAGTGTCAAAGATGGTGAAGACATGGCAGCCTCTGGATTCTCAAAAGTCACTGGAAACTCAACTGTCCGTGATGTAGCCAATCACCATTGTGCCCATGAAGGTCTAATTCTGACTATGGTATCTCTCACTCTGCAGGCACTGGCATTACCATATGCTGCCTTGCTTGGATGTGCTTATGTAAATTTACAGGCAATTTCAAAGCATCTGTTGTCAACCCTGCATTTGATTAATCTTCTTTTTTTGGTCCAAAAGTCAGAGATAATCTGATCACAGGCGAACAAGACTGAAAAATGTCTACTGTTGATCGCTTTTCCACCCCTCAGAGGTCCTCCTCTGGCAACCAGAAGGGGGTGCAGAGTAGCTTTAGTAAGTCACAGCAGTCTTTTCATGACATTTCTGTTGATGGTTCCCTCTATGGGCTTGGGAGTAACTTTAATGGAGTCCACTCAAGGGGCAGAGATGATCCACAGAATATGTCCCTTCTGTGGTATACCCTTCCAGTGCTACTGAAGTGTTGACCAACTACCGCTCTGTAGAGACAGTCAGGGTACTTGGCTCTCCACTCCAAAGTTTAGGAGGTCATCATTTCAGACTCATGGTTGTTGAGTTTAATCTATAGGTTATATCTGTCTCTCTTCATTCAGTCCAAAGAAAATGCTAAGATCCTGTCCTGACTTTCCACCCCGTCAGTGAAGGGAAGCAGAGGTGGAGATAAAAGAAGCTCTTCTCATCCAAGAGGTCCCACCAAACCAAAAAAGATCTGTGGTTTTCTCGAGATTCTTTTTAGTGCCAAAAATGAACTAGGACTTCAGACCCATTTTTGGATCTTGGCAACTTGAATCTGTTTGTTAAACAGACCATATACCAAATGGTTCTGGTGCAGTGAGTTCTTCCTGTTTTGAGGAAGGATAACTGTGTACGCTCAGTAGACATGATGTATCACATTAAAACAGAGAGGCACTCCAGGAGGTTCCTGCACTTTTTGCTGGGTGCCAGTCACTACTAGTTTGACCATTGCTGTTTGGTCTCACTACATCTTCCTGGGTGTTCACCAAATGAGTAGCAGTGAGTAGCAGTGGTGGCAGCCTGACTCAGGCTGCAGAGATTCCAGGTCTTTATGTATTTGGACGACTAGCACTTGATATCATCCACAACGGCATCCTTAATCAAAGCCACTGGACCGCTTGCTTTAGTAGTCTGTCCTTGGACGTAACAATAAACTCTGCCACCTCCAATCTAAATCAATTGCAGGTGATGGAGTTCATTGGTTGCTATCTGGATACAGGAAACCAAATTTCAGAATTACCACCCTCAAGGTTAATGTGTCTTGGAATTCAAGCCTCCTACAATGTCTAGGGTCTCCTTCTTCTTTAGTTTTAAGTTTTCTCTGACCATTTGCTGCATCCATTTGTCTAGTGTCTCTACCATGATTCCACATGTAAGTTCTTCAGTGGACTTTCAGTTCAGTGATGAAGTTCTGTCTTACCTCATGGACTTTTCCATTTGTCTGACCAACTTTTGCAGTCACATTATGTGGTTGCTTGAAATTTCATGTTTCAGCAAGTCCTGCTTTTCTTTTTCCTCATCCCCAGACCACGGATGCTTCTCACTTGGGGTGGAGGAGGGCATTTCAGAAGGAAGGCTGTCCAAGGTACTTGATCACAGTCAGAAGTCAGTCTTTGTATCAGTGTCTTTCTTGGAGATGAGCACCGCTGTCCTAGTATTACAGATCTTCTCCCCAAGGGTGTGATTGCCATCCAGTCCTACAACACGGCAGTGACATGGTATTTAAACAAGGAGGAACCTGTGCATATCCACTGTGTGGAGAGGCCACGAAGGTGATGCCCTCTCAATGGTTTCTGATAGCGATGAACATCCCAGTGAAATCCAACATTCTGACAGACATTTTAAACAGGGACATTCTCTTGTTTTATGAAAGGTCACCTAGACTGATGCCATCCCTGCTGCTATCTCTTTGCAATCCCCTTCAACACTGAATGTAGCAACTTTCTGCCATGTTCCCACTAGAGGAACAGTCACAGAGAAATGCGTTTTCTACATGATTGGCCCCTGGGCCTCCTGTATGCTTACCTTTCAGCCCTGTTAATGAAAAAGTTTCTGCAGACGACATCCTGCTGCAGAGTATCCATAATTCTCATAACCCCCTTTTTGGCTGAGACAATTTTCATTCCCCTTGCCTGTGGCTTCATCTTCTGCACCCTCCCTGTGTTCTGGACCCCATTCTGGGACTGCTATATCACCCTTCAGGCCAGCCTCACCAGAACCTTCAATCCCTAAAATTGACTGTTTGGTTCCTCCAATTCCCATGATTCTCAGTTATCAAGCTTTCCAGCAGAGTTATTCACATTGTTTTCTCCAACCAGAAATCTTCCCTTGGGAAGGTGTATGTGAGTAAATAGGAAATATTTTTCTTTTGGCCTCCTCTGAGTCTAGACTCATTCTTTGCCCCCCTTAGATGCTATTCTTAATTTCCAGGTGGACCTTTTTCTTTCCAATCTCTGTTGCTGAACTATTAAAGTTCATTTGACTACCATCTCCAGTTTCCATACTGGCATGAATAGCCTGCTAGTTTTAGCTTTGAAACTGTATAAGGCTTTCTGGAAAGGTACTTTCCTTCTCAGACCCTGTCACCTCCCTTGGGTCTTCCAATCTACTTTTGCATGTTCTCATTAGACCAACCTTTGAACTTGCTGCCACTGTGCATTTAAAAATTCATATTGGAAGAGCCTGTTCCTGGTGGCCATTACTTCTGCCAGAAGGGTATTCAGAGTTTCAAGTTAGTCCTGTTTAGCATTCCTCTTTTTGTTTTTTTTTTCCTCACAAGGATAGACTTACTCTTTGAACAACCCTACCTTTCTGTCTAAGGTGGCCTTTGACTTGAATTTCCATCAGCCTACCAGTTTTCTTCTCCAGTTTCAGTTCTAAAGGGGAATACTTAATACACGCTGTAGATGTTCATCTTCAGTTGTAGTTCTGTTTGGACAGAACTAAGCTGGCTAGGTTATCTAAAACTGTCTTTTTGAAATCCCTGTTGGGAAACTTGCTTTAAAAGTGACTGTAGACAGCCTTCCAACTGCATTTCCTTTGCATACTTCTTGAAGGGAATTCCTTTACCTAGCAACCCTAGAACTCATTCCACCAGAGCAGTTGTCACTTAAGTTAATTTTTTCACATAGCACTTCATAGATGACATTCAGGCAGCTGCTACCTAGTCTACCACTTATACCTTTGTTGACCATTACAAGCCAGGTAAACCATCTAGATTTAGATCTTCCTTTGTCTCCACCATGCTGTGGAATGTTCTGTCCTGAGACCACCCAGGGTGGTTACTTTTTGGGGACTTTGTCCCATATGTTGAGATTTTCTTACCATAATGATTGATTTGTGTTGTCTTCTCCCATTCATCTGGGATATCCTTCTCTTCTTGCCCCCTTCAAATTATTACTTAATATTACTCCTGACTGACTATGCAGTCCAACCCAGAAGCTGTCTTGGAGAGGGAGGTAGGACTTGTGTAATGATCTTTGCCCTTTTGTTTCTTTCCTTGTCTGTAGGGTATGGTCTAATGCCTTTCTACACCAATGTAGGGACACAGATGGGGCAAACTCAATTTGTGGAGATGCAGAGTTAGGCCAAGGCATTATGTGTAGGGGAGACCGACCTCAACGACTGAAGTTTCTGAGGTGCTGACTTCAGATTAGAGTTGGATCCAGTAACCCACAGGTTGAGGTGGCCAGATCTATAATGATGGTAAGTACTGATAGATGTACTGGCTGATTCAAATTCAAGTCAAAGGCCACCTTTGTTTTTGAAGTTCTGCTGCAGTTTTAATGACACAAGGCCTTCTCAGAATGCACCGGCACTTTGAATCTATGTTGTAGACATTAGGAATTTGTGGCTTTGCTGCACCTGAATAACTCCTTTGTAATTTTCATGTGGGGCATGTGCTATAGATGGTATGTGCATTTATAACAAATGTTGAGGTATGTGAACTTCAGCTGCTTGCCTGTTCATGGAAGCTTAAAGTGCTCCTTTATTCAGTTTAGTGAATCAAGACTATGCCTTACTAAAGTCTGGGGGATTCTTTCTCGGCTTGTATAGAGTTATCCTCAAGAGTGATGCTCTTTAGAGTCTAGTATTGTGCATAAAGAAATAACATGATTGAATACAAGTGTCCACAGTGAAAGGAAGGTGTGCAAGGAGCCTTTCATTTAACTTTTATGGCATTGACCATTCAGCTAAGGATGGTTAGGGAGGTGATTTATATGGCTGTTCCTGTAGCCAAGAACTTTTTAACAGTCTTAGCAGTAAGTAGTCTGCAGACCAAAAAGAATACTGCTTACATGAGTAAAACACTGTTGTAGTGCATAAAAACTTGATGCTTTTAAAATTTGTCCACTTGTTTGAAGTGTAAGTTGTGAACTGGAATGGTGTGCAGTTGTTGGTTCTTTGAGTAATTAGTGTGTTTTGTGTGTTTATATGTATGTGAAGTCTACCCCTCTGATGTTTTTATGGTGTTGCCCCCCAGCTGTCCAGCCTTGTCACTTGCTTACTAGATGACTGCTTTAATACCCCCCTCCACAGTTATTTTCTTTTTTTGTATACTGGTATTTGAAACAAAATCACTCCATTTTTTTGCTGGAGGTCTTGCGTATTTGCCCTTGGAAAGATGGCAGTGGTCATTCTGATGAGAAGATGATGCTGACCTTCATAAGCCAGTCCTAGATAAGTTTATTTCATCTAACATGGTTGCATCTCTCTCTCTCTTTTTTTTTTTTCCTGTGCATGTATGTTCTATTATAGCAGTAGATTCCACCTCTGCGTCTTGGCATCAGCCCTTGGCGTTGCATTATAGTCTTGGAAGTTTTCTTCATCTGACAGTCCTTTTGGTGCAGTTCTTCTGGCAGTTCAGTTGTTAGAGAAACCACTACAAGATTTTTAACATCTGAGCAGCCTTTTGGTGCAGAAAACGCTTCTTAACAGAGTTATCTGTTATGACATCGTATGGGTGTCTTTCGTTAGGAAAGTCTTGATTTTGGTAGTTTATTTCATGACATTCTTGCACAAATGACATTAGCACAGTGTCATGTTTTTCTTCTTTCATTAAGCTGGCAGGTTCACAGGCTCTTTCTGTCCATGACTAGTACCACAAGGATGGAGGATAAAGGCAACATATAAATATATAAACAGTTCAGTTCAGCCAATCAACTGGCATGTTTCTGGAATGAGGGAGAAACCAGAATGCCAGAATAAAACCCAGACAGACATGGGGAGAAGATGCAGACTCGAGAGTGGCTCCAAATCGGGATTGAACCAGAGACCCTGGAGTTAAGGCAAAGCTGTTACCAATGAGCCACCATGTTACCCATCTGTAATTGCTATTTTATTTGATATTAAATATCTTAGACTGTCATTAATTATTTTGCAGTTCTCTAATCTGCAGTAGTAGTTCTGAATGACTTGGAATTTCAGCAGTACATATATTTGGCTAGTCATGATGTTATTGGATGAAACTGTAGAATTCTTCCTATCCAGCATTCTGAATTTGAGATTTTTTTTCCTGCAGTTATGCTCTGAGATGGACATAGCCTGTGTTGATGCATGCTGTTGTGCCACACATTTACTATTTAAGCACACACATCCTCTTGCTGTGTCCATTCTTTTTCTGCTTACATGGTTCATATTTCAGGTTTGTCTTTCTCTTTGCAAGGATTAGTTAGTTGTTGTGTTGCATGTTCTTTGCACCTCTCCTGTTTATAGAATGTAGTGCTTGTCCAGCGCTGCCTCTTCGGTCATTTTCTGGAGCTGTGGCTGCCAGTGGCTTTATGTGGACTGAGTTTCAAGAGCTGCAGTGTTCCAGATGTCAGTCCTCCTTCCACCTTGTTCTTAACATCACTTAGTGGATATTGATTCTGTCCTTTTCTTGCTTGTGCATGCCGGTAGAGAAGTAAGTTTGGGAGAGTCAAGTTCTTTTTTTGTGGCTTTGAGTGAATGCTGTGCATTTTTGCTTAGCCTTGCAGATTGCATATCTCATAGTAGAGTTCGGGGACAAAGATTATCTCATGCCGTACGCCCCTTGGTATCCAAACAGTGCATGGATTTGACTTGTGATCCTATGGCAGTGCAGCGAACCTGCACCAGTCTTATTCAGGGGTGTTTCTCATTATTTGGGGAAAGCCTAGCACCATCAAAGGGCTTATCTTGAGACAGTTCCTACCTGACCCTGACAACCTATTTGCTGGGGCCCTGAGAAATGCATAGAGCTCCTGCAAAGCATTCTACTCAGGCTTCTGGATGGTGGTGGTGATTCTTAGTTTGGATAGAACAGTAGCCCTTACTACCGCAGTTTGTTAAACACCTGGGGGATATTTTGTAGGCCTCCCTGTTTTGGCTGTAGGTTCTTATAAATGTTCTTGGGCATTTTTCTACCCATTTTTCCCTGCCTGATGGCCTGATTTAAGTCTGTCTATAGCTGGTCATGCAGTTAATTTGGAAGTACCGACTCTCTCCATTCCATTTTTGAGAAAATCTGTTTGTGAGACTTGGACTTTTCTTGCTGAACATGCTTGTATGTCTGCCTTTAGACGTGTAGATCCAATGGTACTAGAGTTCACTGTTGGTTTAAACTGCCTTCCTAGTGGCTTCACCTCTGTAAAGGCTTCTGGAACATCAGACCCACGAGTGTGAGGATGTGGTTTGTCCCCTTGGTGTTAAGTTCTGCTATGTCATTTCTGTTTTTCCTGCTAAGGTGAGATTTTTTTTTTTTGTTACTTTGAGTCATTTGTTTAACACATTTCTTTTGTTGGGATCCGAGAGAGATAGAGGAAGATGTTTTTTTAACTTGCTTATAGGGCTATGACATTCTCAGGTGTTCTAAAAGTGTAAAAGTTATTTGTTTAGTTATGAAATCATCCTTGTTAATTCTCAGTTGCAACACTAATGTGCATAAATTAATAGAAAAGAAGACAATCCGTAGTGATATTTATTCTTCTTTTAATGCAGTGTACATTTTTAACAATTATTCAGTCCAACACTTTATAAATTGCTCCATTCCTGCCATCACTTATACCTCACTTCACCTGAACATTATTCTGCATGTATTGTTCCCACAAATTCCATTTATTTCTATGTAATTTGCTGTTCCCTTTTCAAAGGATCCCACCTCCAGATGTTCATTGTGCTACCCTGCTGCAGTCATCACACTTGGGTTATCCTGCCGTCAGGCGGTCTTGCAGTCAGCCCGAATTCCAAAGTCTTGGTCCGGCATCAGTTGCTGTTGCTTCTTCCCTGACGTCAGAGCATCAGGGGTATATCAGAGGCATCCAACGCCATTTTCTTCAGTCTTTCTTGCCGCGCGGTGCCCAAAGAAGAAGCAGTTCACAAGTGCCGGTCGGCCGACACCTGAGATTTTCGAATCGAGTTTCAGTCCGAAGTTTTCAAAGCTAAGTACCCCATTGGGGAACCTTTTCTTGCCTCAGTCCAATGTCAGAAAAAGTTAACAATTGCATTTCTTGTGGGAAGCAAATACCTCATAAGGACTTTCATTCTTTTTGTATAGCTTGCTTAGGCCCAGACCACGACGTCACTGGTTGTCGGTTTTGTGCTAGGTTCAATAAGCGAACTATAAAACGTCGCTTTGATTTCGCACGACACTACTTCGGTAGAAAATTTAATTACACTATGCCGTCGGAGCAACCAACTACTGGCATGCATAAAAAAAAACGCAAGGATAAGGACAGGCAGCCTAGATCCAAGCCAGACTCCGAGGCCTCGGCTGGCCTGGTCGCCGGTTCTCCGGTTTTCAGTGAGGCGCCTACGCAGCCCCTGGCTACCACTGAATTGGATCCCCAGATCGCATCGGATCCTCCAGCAGAGATTTCTAGGCCGACGCAGCCATTTTCCTTAGGCCCTACCGACAACATTGCAGTAGGGGAAGCTGGTGCTGCAGAAACACCTTCGGTTTCTGAAGGTGTCTTCAGACCGACTACCCTCACCATAAAATCTTATGCTAAGCTTAAGACTCCTCTAAAACCAAAAAAGCCTACACTTCAGTCTCCAGGTCAAGGCCCTATGCCTAAGAAACAGGTGCTTAAAATGGCTGACTATTTGATTTCTTTGATCAGGGGTTCCCAACCCCCCCCCCCCGACAAAAGGCCTAGACAAGAGGAGGATTATGCCTCCTCTGATCAGGTGTCTGTTTCGTCAAGCTCCTCTGAGGAACAGGATTACTCCTTTCCCCCTTATGAAGATTCTGATGCTGAAGACTCCATTCCCTCAGCTTCTCCCCCTGAAGACTACTGCTTTGGGGAAAACTTACACACCATGAGGGGGAACATTTCCACTGGGAAGGTCAGGACTACTCTAACTCAAAGAAAAGGCTCCGAGAGTTTCTTTTACTCCCCCAGAACAGACCACTTGCTATCCCCCCAGTTTTCGACATAGTGGATGATGTTTTCTTAGAATCTAGTCTAAATCCAGATTCTCTGCCTACTGCTCCAGCCAAACCAGATAGATACTATAGAGTGCCTGACTCTCACAAATTCCTTTACAAAAGCCCTGCTGCTGATCCAGAGACAATCTCCCAGGGTCTCAAAGGGGCTAAGGCTTCTCTGGCTAAAAATCCTGTACCCTCAGAAAGGGACTCCAGAGCACTAGATAGGTGGGGGAAGAAGGTTTACACCTCAACTACTCTAGCTATGAGAGCACTAAATTGTCAATTTCACATGCTTAAATACCAGCAATTCCTAATGTCTCAAATAAAACAAAAGATGGGCACGCACCTTCAGCAGTCTGAATTCAAGGAAATGCAAGATCTGTTGCATACAGCTGAACAGGTGGGCAAACATACTTTACAATGTGGTTTTGATGCCTTGGAAGCTTCCTCCAGAGCAGCTGTTACTGGGTCTGTTATATGTAGGCATGCTTGGTTAAAGGAACAATCTCTGCCTGATCATGTTAAAGCAAAGTTACTGGATGCACCCTTACAGCAGGATGTTTTATTTGGGGTTAAGGCAGAGGAGGTTTTAAAGAAAATGGAGGATAAGGAAAAATCTATGCAGACGGTCAAAGATTTCTTACAGGTACAGCCCCCACGCTTCAGCAGAAATTGGCCGACAAAAATTGGTCCTTTCCAGCTTCTGACAGACCACAAAGGGGTAAATACAGGCGCCCAAGGGGCAGAAGACGAGCATAAATCCCTTACAAACCTCGCCAATGGGGCACTACAACACAGAAGGGAGGAGAAGACAGGTCCCAAACCACTAGAAGGCAAACACAATGACTTAAACCTCAAACTGCCAAGCAAAACCCTCTTGGCAGCTCCCTTGGGAGGAAAATTAGCACTTTTTGCAGACACCTGGCGCATCGTCACAAAGGACAAATGAGTCCTAGACATTATCTCACATGGATACAGATTCCATTTCCACACCTTGCCAAGGATAAAAGGAATGCCAAACCTGCCACAAAATCAATGGGCAGAGGCACAAAAACAAATCACAGCTCTCATGGACATGAGAGCCATTCAACTGGTACCTACACAGGAGCAAGGCCAAGGATTTTACTCAAGGCTCTTTCTAGTCCCCAGAAAGGACAATGCTTGGAGACCCTTTCAATTTTAAACACCTTCTTGCAAGTACCCAAATTCAAGATGCTAACACTACAGCAGCTTCTTCCCATGTTGGGCAAGAAAGCTTGGCTAGTAATGTTGGACCTCAAAGAGGCATACCTGCATGTCCCTATCAGACAAAATTGCAGAAGATACCTCCGTTTCATCGCAGGTTCAACCCATTACCAATTCTCTGCACTGCCCTTTGGCTTATCTACTGTGCCCAGGGTCTTCACAAAATGCCTGGCACCAGTAATTGCATACTGCAGACAGAGGGGAATTCAAATATACCCATACCTGGACGACTGTCTCATCCAAGCAGAAAACAAGGACATTCTCTTACAACACTTGGCTTTTGTAAGACATCTTCTAAGTTGCCTAGGGTACACAGTAAAAGAAAAGAAATCAAAACTAGTGCCTTCACAAATTATGACATTCCTGGGTGCCAGCTTGAATACAACGGCCCAGATGGCTTATCTGATGCCAGACAAACAACTACAATTAACTCAATACTTCAGAACAATGGCAACAAAGACCCAACTCCTTGCAAGAAAAATTCTGCAGGCCTTGGGCTTCATGGCTTCTTGCATACTACTAATGCCATTTGCAAAACTGCATATGAGGAAATTACAATGGTACCTAAAAAGCGTATGGACTCAACACAGCCACAGCTTGGAAACAATGATAAATCTCATTCCCTGCCTTCAGCAGGAGTTTCTGTGATGGTCACAGGCTTGTCACCTCAACAAGGGTCAGCCTTTCACCCTACCCCCAGCCAGGCAAACTATGACAACAGATGCATCGGACTATGCCTGGGGGGCACACATGGCAGGATGGTGCATTCAAGGCTTATGGACAGCAGATCAAAGGAATCTGCACATCAATCATAAAGAAATGCTAGCTGTACAAAACGCTCTGACAGCCTTCAAGGACCTCTTGCATCCAGGACAGCTTATCATAAGGACAGACAACACCACAGTCATGTAGTACATAAACAAACAAGGGGGTACACACTCCTACCCTCTATGCAGGCAAGCAATGACCTTGTGGAACACAGCACTGGCTTACCAAGTTCAATTACAAGCTCAATTCCTGCCAGGAAAAAAGAACACATTGGAAGACGACCTAAGCAGAAACATCATGGATCCCCACGAGTGGAAACTGGATCCACAAGTATTCGCAATGATAACTCAAAAATGGGGGCTCCCAGACATAGACCTGTTTGCCAGCCCTCAAAACTATCAGCTAACAAAGTTTTGCACATGGACTTTTCACCATCAAGCTTGGAAAGTGGACGCACTCTCATTCAGTTGGAAAATGCTAACAGTATATGCCTTTCCTCCACTACCCCTTCTCACAAAGGTGCTACTGAAAGTCAGGATGGAGAGACCCCGAATGATACTCATTGCTCCAGACTGGCCACGCCAGCACTGGTGCCCACTATTAAGGAATATGGCCCAGGGCCCACCATGGATTCTACTACAAATTACCCACCTGCTCACACAGCAAGACAATCAGATTCTACACAGCCAGCTCAAAACCTTAAACTTGGCTGCATGGCAAATCACCTAAGCAGCCAGCCAGCTCCTCTCACAAGCTGTTATGGAAGTTATTCTGGAGACCAGGAGGCCCAGCACCAGGAAAGCCTACTCAGACAAATGGAAAAGGTTTTGTGTCTGGAACCAAGCTAAAGGCCAAAATACCCTTCAGCCTGATGTACCTCAGATTCTGCAATATCTAACTGAGATGTTACACAAAGGGCTTTATTTTTCATCTGTTAAAATCCACGCCTCAGCCATTTATGCTCACTACAACACGGATCCTCCCTTATTTTCACATCCACTCTTAAGGCAGTTTCTCATAGGAGCCAAGAACATTAGGCCTCCCAGGAGAGCACCAACACCTACTTGGGACTTCAATTTTGTTCTGGAAAAACTTGCGCTACCTCCTTTTGAGCCAGCTTTCTCAGCGGACTTAAAGTTTATATCATGGAAGACTGCCCTGCTGCTAGCAACTACTTCAGCTAGAAGAGTTTCAGAGCTTCAGGCACTAATGGCAGTAGAGCCTTTCCTCATTTTTCATCAAGACAGAGTTTCTCTATGAACTAACCCCTCCTTTTTGCCTAAGGTGGTATCCAGTGTGGCTCTAAATCAAACCATCCATTTACCCACCTTCTTTCCAAATCCACAGAACAAAGGAGAAAGACTCCTGCATTCCTTGGACATTCACAAGTAGCTACGTTACTACTTGGATAAAACTAAGATTTTCAGAAAATCTGACCAGCTTTTTGTATCCTATGCTACAGCATCACAAGGAAAGGCTATCTCAAAACAAACCATTTCCAAATGGATAAGACATTGCACACGTTTTTGCTACACCCACCATGGAAAACCAGTTCCTGCTACCATAAGGCCCCACTCTACCAGGGCAGCAGCTACATCTGCAGCCTTCCTCAGGGGGGTGCCAACCAAGGATATTCTGGAAGCTGCAACTTGGAGTTCAGTACACACCTTCACCAAACATTATCACTTACCACTTTACTCTAAGACTAGAGCTGACTTCGCCACTGCAGTTTTGCAGGGACTTCTAGCCTCCTCTAATCCTGTTTGACTCCACCGCCCATCCTTAGCTTTGGGATTCTACCCAAGTGTGATAACTGCAGCAGGGTAACACGATGAACATAGTACAGTTTTGTACCTACCATAAATGTAGATGTTCGTGTATACCCTGCTGCAGTCCAGGTTGCCCTCCCTCCATCCCCTCTAAACTAGCTGAACTTATCTCTACCACTCTATTCTATACTACCTCTGTGATGTATTTGCTTGTGCCTAAGGGTTTTGTTTTACTTTTTTCCATATAGCTATATATATATCTTTTGCCTACCTATTAGGGGCACCTGACATCTGGGGCAAGAAAAACTGAAGAAAATAGCGTCGGATGCCTCTGATATACCCCTGGCGCTCTGACGTCCGGGAAGAAGCAACAGCAACCGACGCCGGACCAAGACTTTGGAATTCGGGCCAACTGCGGGACCGCCTGACAGCAGGATAACCCAAGTGTGATGACTGCAGCAGTGTATACACTCGGACATCTACATTTATGGTAGGTACAAAGCTGTACTTTCTTTTTATCTTCTTTTACAGTACACAGTTGGTTCAGATTTTGATTTCTGTTTTCAAGTCTTTGCTTTTTTGACAACCAGAAGTGTTAAGCTAAGGCCTTCCTGTATCTAGGCAGTTCAGATCTTGTGTCCCAGCTCAGAGTCATTGCCATAGTTACAACCATTTGCTCCCCCAACGTTTATGACAAAGTACTTTGAAGTGAGATTTTAATATCTGCCAACTCATTGCACTCTGAAAAAACTGTTTCCAGCTGCCTCCCTTTCCCAGCACATCTCCAGCGTTTGTTGCCTTCCTGAGGAAGGTCTGCTGGGTGTATAAAAATGGTGATGCAAAAACTTTCAAAGAAAAATCCTAAACCTTATAAACTGTTGTTTATAAGCTGTTCGTTGCATACTTTGGAGCCATTCAGATATCCTCCCGTTGTTCCATTGTGAACTGCTTATCCAGTCTTCTCTGATTGATTCTTATATTTGTGCAGTGTTTTATATGCCCTACTAATTTAAAAGAGCATTTTTTTTTTGAGGCAGAATTCTGGTTTGTCTCCCCTGCTCTAAGTAATGGGTAGGTTTCATAGTTGTCAGCTTCTCTTTTCTTGCAGGACTGCTACTTGTGTTTTTTTTTTGTCCTGTTAGGGATGCTTTTACCAGGTGTCCTTTTGTGATGTACGAGTTTGCTCCTCTCCAGCAGTTGCTGCTAGAAGTTCTGCTTTATTTTTTTCTTTTGGTAGACTTCATTTCCCAGGATTTTGGCTTGTAATACTTCCCTCCTCTAGCATTTTTTCTCTGTTCAGCCTATGTAGGTTGGGTGTCTCCTGACTGACTTTTTTACAAGCCTCCGTCTTTTGAGTTTTTTTCTAGTGAGAGTTGCTGGCTTGTTTCACTATGATTTTGATTCCAGTAAATGTACCCATTAAGGAGGATCCTCATTATTAGATACAGTAAACATAACAGTTGCTATAGGAGACTGTTCTCATTGGTGGATCAAGAATTCCTTCTCATTGTCCTCTTGGAGGTGGAAGGTCATTCCAGCCAGACTCTGCTGATGGAGTTCCTTTCGGTCAGGCATGTTTATACTGGTATGTCATGCGTTAGCACTGGGATGGTAGGTCATCATTGTGGATGTTCTTCATCTCACATTGCTGCAGTCCTTACACTTGGGTAGTCCGCTGTCCTCGGTCGGCCCGAATATCAAAGCATTAGGCTGACGTCGGTCAAGGCGCATTAGACTGACATCAGGATGTCAGGGTACAAATGCGCATGACCGACGTCATATCCTCAGTCTTTTTTGCCGCATGGTCCGATGCAGAAGCAGCGTTGCAAGTGCCGTTCGGCGTTCTGAAATTTTTCGAATTCGGAGTTTCAGACCGAGTCAAAGTTGGCTAAGTACCCCGTTGGGGAATATTTTAGTTTTTTCTTGCCTCAGTGGTTTACCGGATGTCAGAAAAAGTGAATAACTGTATTTCTTGTGGGAAACAGATACCGCATAGAGATTATCATACTTTGTGTATTCCTTGTTTGGGACCTGAGCACGACGTTGTTGGGTGTCGCTTTTGTGCTAGGTTCAATAAACGCACTATTAAGCGAAGGTTAGATTGTGCCAGGTTGGTCTTCGGGAAGCGGTGCAATTATAAAATGCCGTCGGATGCTCAGACGCCCGCTTCTTCGAAGAAGCGCAAAGACAAAGCAGCTAAACCCAGACTAGAAGAGTCGTCCGAACCGGACGCCGGTTCTTTAGAGGCGTCAGTGGAACCGGTGGTTCCACCGGAGGCTTCTCTGGAATCTCAGGGGGAAACCTTGGTTTTGCAGGATGTGGCCTCTCAGGAGGCAGGTCAAGCTGAAGG
The DNA here is from genome assembly GCF_019279795.1 of Protopterus annectens. Lineage (NCBI taxonomy): Eukaryota > Metazoa > Chordata > Ceratodontiformes > Protopteridae > Protopterus > Protopterus annectens. The sequence goes on along the minus strand of NC_056750.1, from coordinate 841,518,507 downwards.
GGCTTCTCAGGTTACTATACTCCCCTCACTTCCAAGGGTGGTTAGGCCCTCTCCTTCTGTTTCTAAGGCTTCTCCCAGGGGCAGGCCAGGTTTAGCTTCTGTTGGGGTCACTCCTAGCTCTTCAGGATCTGTGCCCAAGAAGCAAATGCTTAAGATGGCAGAAGATTTAATTACATTGATTAGAGGTTCTTTGCCCCCACCTGATAAGAGGCCTAGGGTTGAACCAGAGTTGGGGAGTTTTGAGCAGGCTTCGGATGTGTCAGAGTCTTCGGCTGAAGACTTGCAGGAGTATTCTCCTTATTCTGATTCTGATGTAGATGATTCTACTCCTTCTGCTTCTCCTCCAGAGGATTTTTCTTTTTCAGAGACTCTCCATTCCATGAGGGAGCATTTTAAGTGGGAAGGTCAGGACTTCTCTGATTCCAGGAAAGGGCTTAGGGAATTTTTGCTTTTGCCCCAGCATAGGCCTTTAGCTATTCCACCTGTTCTGGATGTTGTGGAAGATGTGTTTGCAGAGGCTTCACTTAATCCTGGTTCTTTACCTCCTGCTCCTGTTAAACCGGACAGGTATTACAGGGTGCCTGAGGCTCATAAATTTCTTTATAAGAGTCCTAGGGCGGACCCAGAAACTGTTAGTCAGGGACCTAAGGGTGTTAAGGCCTCGGTGGTTAAAAATCCGGTTCCTTCGGATAAAGAGGCCAGAGCTTTGGATAGATGGGGAAAGAAAATCTATACTTCTTCCACCTTAGCTATGAGGGCTTTGAATTGCCAGTTTCACATGTTGAAATATCAAAATTATCTTCTTTCTCAATTGAAGTCTAAGGTAGATGCTCTGGCGGAAGGTATTGAGTGTAAAGAATTACAAGATTTGGTACATGTCTCTGATCAGGTGGGCAAGCATTCGTTACAATGTGGTTTTGATGCTGTACAGGCCTTGTCTAGGGTGGCTGCCACTGGGTCAGTTCTTTGCAGGCACGCCTGGCTGAGAGATCAGAATTTATCTGACCATGTTAAGACAAAGATTTTGGATGCTCCTTTACAGTCTGATGTGTTGTTTGGTGCACCTGTGGAGTCAGTTTTGAAGAAAATGGAAGACAAAGCTAAGTCTATGCAGACTGTTAAAGATTTTTTGCAAGTTCAGCCTCCGAAATTTAGTAGGAATTGGCCTGCTAAGGGGTGGACGTACCCTTCTTATGATCAGTCTAGGGGTAGATCTAGACGTGGTAGAGGCAGAGCTCAGAGCTCCTTCAGGCCTAGAACAGGGAGTTCACCTGCACAATCTTCGGGTGAGGGCAGGGGCCAGTCCTTTCGTAAACAGGCCCAATGACCTACCTTTTCAGCTGCCAGATCCTTCTTGCCTGGCAGCACCTTTGGGAGGAAGGTTGGCACTCTTCAAGGAAAATTGGAGTCTAGTTACCCAAGACAGATGGGTATTGGATATCATACACCAAGGTTACAGGTTTTATTTCCATACCTTGCCTCCTTTCAAAGGCATGCCGGACGTTTCTCCTCAGCAAAGACTAGAAGCTCAAAAACAAATTTCTCTGTTGCTTCAAATAGGAGCCATACAACCGGTCCCTCTGTCAGAAGTGGGCCTAGGATTTTATTCTCGCCTGTTCCTAGTACCAAAGAAGGGGAACACGTGGAGACCAATTTTAGATCTATCTATTCTCAACACTTATTTGGACATTCCCAAGTTCAAAATGTTGACATTACAACAGCTTTTACCTCTGCTGGGCAAAGACCACTGGATGGTGACTCTGGATCTCAAGGAAGCTTACCTTCATGTTCCTATCAGGCTAAGCTGCAGGAAGTATCTGCGTTTTCGAGCTGGGACTTCTCATTATCAGTTCTCTGCATTGCCCTTTGGCTTATCTACTGCGCCCAGGTGTTCATGAAAGTTCTGGCTCCAGTGATAGCTTTCTTCAGGCTAAGAGGTATACAGATCTATCCTTATTTGGACGATTGCCTGATTCTGGCACAAGGAAAGGATGAACTTCTTCATCATTTACAATATGTGATAGCAGTGCTAAGATGCCTGGGGTATTCTGTGAACGAAATAAAGTCCAGTCTAGTACCCTCTCAGGACATGTGCTTTCTGGGTGTGAGACTGAATACAGCATCCCAGATGGCCTTTTTGACCCCGGACAAACAAAAGAATCTTTCTCTGTATTTCCATCAATTGTCTCATCAGTCCAGGCTGACTGCAAGGACAGTCCTTCAAGCCTTGGGGTTCATGGCATCTTGTATTCTGGTGCTTCCCAATGCCAAACTACATATGAGGAAGCTACAATGGTATCTCAAAAATGTATGGACACAGCACTGCCAGGATATGGACACTGTCATTCAAATAATACCTTGCATTCAAAAGGAGTTTTTGTGGTGGGCTCAGGAATGTCACCTAAACAAGGGACTCTCTGTGACCCGGCCAGAGGCGAGTCAGATTCTTACGACAGATGCCTCAGACAATGCTTGGGGAGCTCATCTAAATGGAAAATGGGTACAAGACACGTGGCCTGCCAGACTTCAACATCTACATATCAACTTGAAGGAGATGTTAGCAGTCCAATTTGCATTAATAGCTTTCAAAGACTTACTCCTTCCAGGGCAGGTGTTGGTTCTAACAGACAACACAACTGTCATGTGGTACATCAACAAGCAAGGGGGAACACATTCTTATCCTCTATGCAGACAAGCAATGATTTTGTGGGAGACTGCTCTCAGTTTACAGCTGAATCTTCAGGCAAGGTTTCTGCCGGGAGCACAGAACTCCTTAGCAGATGTGTTAAGCAGAAGAATTATGGATCCCCACGAGTGGAAATTGGATCCTCATGTATTTCAGAAATTGACAGTGTTATGGGGAACTCCAGACATAGATCTGTTCGCTTCTCTACTGAACCACCAGCTGCCAAAGTTTTGCACAAAAAGGTTTCATCCCACAGCTTGGAAAGTGGATGCTCTTTCATTCAATTGGAGCAAGCTTCATGTGTATGCCTTTCCTCCTCTGCCTCTCCTCCCAAAGGTACTCCTAAAGGTCAGACAGGACAAGCCACAGATGATTCTAATAGCTCCGGATTGGCCTCGACAGCATTGGTACCCATTACTGAGAAGTCTGGTATGGGAACCTCCATGGCCTTTGCCTTCGATTCCACACCTACTGTCTCAAGAAGACGGTCATTTACTCAATGTCAAACTCCACTCTCTTCACCTGACAGCCTGGCATATTCTGTTTTAAACCCTGGAGGGTGTCAGCTGCCACAGCAAGTTTTGAATGTTATTTTAGAGGCCAGAAGGCCTAGTACAAGGAAAGTGTACGCAGATAAATGGAAGAGATTTTTATTTTGGTGTGCAGCAAAGGAATTTGATGTTTCTAAACCTAATTTAAGTGTGGCCCTTCAATATCTTGCTGAGTTACTGGACAAAGGTTTGTCCTTCTCTTCTATTAAGGTTCATGCTGCAGCGATTTCGGCACATTATGACTGTGTCCCACCTTTGTTTTCTCATCCTTTGTTTAAGCAATTCCTTAGAGGGGCAAAGAATATAAGACCCCCACGTAGAGCTCCTACTCCTGCTTGGGATCTCAATTTTGTGTTGGAGAAACTTACTCTACAACCTTTTGAGCCTGCAGCTACTGCCGAGTTGAAATATTTATCCTGGAAGACTGCTTTTTTGTTGGCCATTACCTCTGCAAGAAGGGTTTCTGAATTACAGGCCCTTATGGCGGTTGAGCCTTTCTTGATTTTCCATAAGGATAGGGTATCTTTACGTACTAATCCGTCCTTTATGCCTAAAGTGGTTTCTAGTGTGGCTTTAAACCAAACTATTCATTTACCTACTTTTTATGCAAACCCCCAAAACAAAGGGGAACAGATTTTGCACACTTTGGATATTCACAGGCAGTTGCGTTATTATTTGAGCAGAACTAAAGGGTTCAGGCAGTCTCAGCAGTTATTTGTTTCTTTTGCTTTGGGTTCTCAGGGCAAGCCTGTGTCAAAACAAACTATTTCTAAATGGATTGGATTTTGCATTGCTTTCTGTTATTCCCATCATGGTAAGGAGATTCCAGCTGGGATTAGGCCTCATTCCACTAGGGCTACTGCCACGTCTACAGCATTTTTAAGGGGGGTGGCAACTAAAGATATTTTGGAGGCAGCTACTTGGAGTTCAGTGCATACTTTTTCTAAGCATTACCACCTTCCACTTTACTCTAAATCTAGGGCTGGTTTTGCCACTGCAATTTTACAGGGCATTTTGGCAGCTCCTCCTGCTTTATAGATTTGCCATCCTCCCTTACCTCTGCTTTGGGATTCTACCCAAGTGTAAGGACTGCAGCAATGTGAGATGAAGAACATAGTACAGTTTTGTACCTACCATAAATGTAGATGTTCGAAGATCTACATTGCTGCAGTCCAATTTACCCTCCCTCCTTCCCCTCTTTATTTAGAGGCAGTTGTGTGGTTTGGGTTGCAGATTTTGTGGATATTGTATATATTGTACATATGTTTAGTACAAGGGTGTTTGGTTGTTTTTAGTTGTCTTTTGGGTTTGACCTTTCTTTTTAGGGTCTTCTGACATCTGGGGCAAGAAAAGACTGAGGATATGACGTCTTTCATGCGCATTTGTACCCTGACGTCCTGATGTCAGTCTAATGCGCCTTGACCGACGTCAGCCTAATGCTTTGATATTCGGGCCGACCGAGGACAGCGGACTACCCAAGTGTAAGGACTGCAGCAATGTAGATCTTCGAACATCTACATTTATGGTAGGTACAAAACTGTACTTTTCTTGGTCTGTAGGAACATGCTGACTAGTGTGTGAACTGTCCAGTACTGGGCGATGACCGTGCTTATGCACTTGATGTATGATGTCATAACCTGCATACTTATGTGTGTAAATCAGTCTCCAAGCACAGAAACTTCTGAAAAAAATGCTCAATTCTGATTGTTAGGATGATCCCAGACATAGGACCCATCAAAAGAGGGTCCCCTCATAGACCAGCCAATAATTTCAAGAGTGCATCTTTTTACATTTTTCAGAATTTAAATTTAGAGAAAGTCTGAACAATTTTTAAACTCATTATTTGGCATTTTACCTTTCAGTTAATACACGTCCTCCACAGAATATGTCTGCAGCCCTTCCACCTCAGAAACCAAGCAAAATGTCTGTTCCTGCAACCAGACAAGGCATCACTCAGGTAATTTTTCTTGTCTACTGCACTTGACTTGTAGACATTGTCTCAAGGCTACTTTCTGGAGGGGGGGGGGGGGTTCATAGTTTCATAGAATACTTAACAGGCTTACAACCAAGTTATTTAAGAGCGAGATAAACACCTAGAAAAGTTACTTGTTACCAATGAAAGTACCAAGTTTTTTCTTAAAGACTACAAGATTTTCTGAAAATGTGAGTTCCTTCAAGTGTTCCTTTACAGAAAAATTATTAACTTCTCTGAGTATCTCTTGACAGTTACTAATAATGGACATCTGTTGTTGAGCTCTCTGGGCTAGGTATATACTCAGAGTGCAGTAGTGCAAGCATAGCAGCATCTTCAGTATGCGTTAATGATGGTCATAAGCCTTCATTTATAAAGCAGTTGTGGACAACAGGCTCACAATTCCATTTCTTACCTGACTTTTTAACCTGCAGATTTTTCTTAGAAACTATTTCCAAACTCTTTAATAACAAAACACATCATAGTCCAATTTTGGTTAGCTAGGAAGGCCTAGAATCTAAAATTTTCTGTTCCTGGAAGAAATATAGTAAAGATCACATGAATCAGTCATGACTTATTTTTTATGATTTAAGTAGTATTTTTATTAAAGTTGCTATTATTACACTTGCACTGGTTCTCTAACCTCTTTTCAAGAATTAACTGTTTAAAATTTGGCATTATTCAAAAATAATGTTTGGTAGTTTTATGTTTTTTTTTACTCAACATTGCAAATGAACATTTCTCAATACTAATTTTAAGATGGGTATTTCTACATCACTTAGAAAATGTTTAGTTTTTTTCTGGAATATTTTATCTGTTGGATATGGAGTAAGAGCTCCTGCTTCTGGTCATTTGAAGATTTATATAACAAGCAGATTACAATGTCTTTTGTGTCTTCCTCACCATGTGGATATATCAGATACATAGAGATCTGAGACCAACAATTTAGATTTCGCTACAAGGCTCAGGTCCCCCCCCCCCCCTTCCTCCCATATTTGCCCCACTGCTCTAACAGTCTTCAGATCTCATTTGCCTTGCTAGAAGACAAACATGGTCATCAAGGCAAAGTATTGTGTTTGTCTTTAGGTGTTTATCTTAAGATAAATGCAAGTTTCTCATCCTTTTCCAGGCTGTTATACACTTTTCTGTATCAGGCATGGTCTGATTTATTTTATTTCTTCTTCTTCCCCTTTCACAAGAAGTTTTTTGGTTTTTCCCCACCTTTTTTATTCTTGTCTTATTCTCTCCTTCTTGGAAGGTGGTTTTGCAAAACTTTATATCTTGGATTTTGTATACTTGTATTTTGTATATTATACTTTAACTGAAAATTAATTTGTTTTGCTCTTTCCTGCTGTTGTTGTAGTTGCTTTTTCAGCTGTCTGTGGAATACCTGACAAGGTTTCCATCTTTAAGAAATGTGTGGCCTGATGCCACAAGATGCTGTCATAGAACTCGCACAAGAAGTGCTTGTATTACATGGGGTCAGTCAGCTCTCATGGCCAAGTCCTGTGAGATTTGCCTGTCCTTCAGAGCTCGAGCTCTGTTGAAGCCCTGCTGCAGTTTCGTTCTGAAAGGGCCGCCTCCTTTCTCAAGAGTGGGAATTAGCCACTTGACTGTCATGTTCCTCTCCTCCAAAGTAGGCTGCAGAGAAAGCATCGCTTAAGTCTAGGAAGGAAAAATGTAAAAACAGACGGGGATCCCTCCAAAGACAGTTCCAGGGAATTGAGGAAAAAATCATTGGTCTTCTCTGCAGTCCAAGGTCCTGCTGTTATGGTCCCTTGACCTTTGAATCTAGCAAACCTTGCATTGACACTGAGGTCTGATTTGGCTTGGACCTGATCCCCTGTGGCTCTGGCCTTCTGGATCTGGTATTCTGACTGGCACCCCCCCCCCCCCACACACACACACCCACCCCAGGGAACCAGTCTCTAGCAAGACAGGGGCACTAGTCCTCCAGGCTGCTGTCAGCAATGTTTTCTTTCAGGCCAGTTTGGTTTTCCAGTAGTCTCACCAAAGTTGACGTAGATAGAATGTTGACCTTTCTGAAGACCCAGATTCAGCTAGGGGCACTTCCCACACCCCCTGATTCTGGGGTGGCAAGACCAGATCCTTCTGTACCCAAATTGATTTCTTCTTCCCTGATCCAAACCTTAGATCAGGAGGTACTTGATCAGGCCTACCCCACACGGTCTTCTCATGAGAGCAGATAATGTGGGCATCTTTGACTCCAGCTATTTTTTGACACACTCAACTACTTGGTCACTGATCTTGATGGGTTCGAGAGCCGAAAAGTTGGTGCCGGGGCTCTGGGGTCATTTTCAGCTTTGATGTTGTCAGAGGCATCCCTGCATCTTGGATCCAGGAGCCTTGACCCTTGACAATTCAGCACCAGTGTCTGCCTTAAATCCAAGTCAGGCTGCACCTCAAGAAGTGCTTCTCTCAGGGACTTTGGATCAGGGAAGATCATCTTTGGGACTGGCATCTTGCATTCAAAGCCTTTGAGAAGATCCTGTTTCACATGAGGGAGGGGGTGACCTGTGCAGGCTCAGATCTGTCTAGAACGTCCAACAATTACAGGGACTTAGATTCCTCGTTTGTTTGTGAGTCAGTTGGCAGCAGTCTGCCACAAGCAAGCCCAAGCTTTGAGCTCCATCACAGCTTCCAGCTGTCCCCTGTCTATTCTGCCCAGGGAAGAACATTGGAAGCACAAATGCAAAAGGAGAGGCATTTGGATTCCACACAGGAGTCCTTCACAGAAGACACTGACCTTGAGGGTGAAGGTTCCCCCACTCTCCCCTGGAAGACATCTCCTTTGGAAAGCTCTTTCTATTGCTTAGGCAGAGGGGGGGAGATTGGTCCATTGATGCACCTTCCCAAGATGAGTCTGTGTTCCTAGAGGCCTTTCTTGCTGTCATTCTACTTTGTGTGGCTCCTTCTGCAGAATGACGTGGTCATTTTAGTGTTCCAGCAGTTGTGGAAGGAGCCAGACATTGTGGAACCTATTTCTCGTAAACTAAATAAGGTGTTGGTTTCTTAGAGAGAACACCTGCCCAGAGAGAATCCAGAGTATACTCAGATTATTTTTAGTACTGAAAAAAAAAATACTGAGATCTCAGTCCAGTCTTGGGCCCAAGTCAGCTGAACCAGTTTGTCAAACAGATGGCATTCTGGATGGTCACAGTTCAGTCCATATTACCTGTACTGAGGAAGGATGACTGAATGTGCTCAGAAGACCTCAAGGATGTCTAGTACCATATCAAGATAACCAGATGGTCCAGGAAGGTTCTATGCTTCCAACTGGGAGCTAGTCACTTCCAGATCATAGTGCTGCCCTTTAGTCTCATCACAGCCCCCTGGTGCTCACCAAATGCATGTAAGTGGTAGCAACTCGACTCAGGCTGCAGGGGTTCCAGTTGATGTCCTTCTATTGTCATGTTGCAGTATTCATTACAGTAGGGAGGTTGCTGCCTTCAGCGCCACCATCTGGCCAGTATACCAAAGTCTTTGCTCCTGGAGGGTAAGTGTGACTTCCTTGTCAGGGCCATAAACTGACATAGGGTATAAAAGTGACGTCTGCACGTACCCTCTTCGACATTCACTGCGGCATCAAAATTCTGAACTCCTGTTTGCCAGTTCTGAAGGCAGATCATGTTTTTTTTACGATGACTGGTTGCAGTTTCCATTCCAAACCAGACCGCTTCATCTACCGATACAGATAAGTGCCCTATTGTTTTTTTTCTTTGATTACTGTTAAGATATACATGTCAACTAGAAAGGAGAAGTGTGCTTGTGGGATCCAAATTCCTCACAAGAACATGCACGAAAAGTGCGTATTTTGTTTAGGTGAGGCCCACGATCATATGACCTGCACCATTTGCAAATCTTTCGTCCCCAAGACTCTTTGCAGGTGCCTGGCCGCATTAAAATTGTATTTAGAAAATCGGAGATTTCAACGTCTTGCTGTTGGGGATGGAAGGGGGGAGTAGGCCCGTCTGACAAGCTGCCAAGGAAGAAGGCCAAGAAAATTAGGCAGGAATCCCAGGCTTCACCTCAGGAGTCGGAGCAGATTCTTGAGGCTGATGAAAGCCCAGGATCTTCTCAGACCTCCGTTTCCAAACCAGGCCCAGGAACCTTAATAGAAGCTGAGATGGTGGAAACTTCAGTTACGTCCACTGAGGCAAATCAGCCATCAGACCCTGATGGCGGAGGGGAACCACAACTTGCTCAAACACCAAAGGAAAATTGTCATTTTTTCTTAAGAGTTATCCATTCAGCTTCGTTGGAAACCTACCTTGCTATAAGATAGTGAAAGTATGTGTTATTATAGCTTCTATAAACTGTAATAATTATACATTGTTCTAGTTACTGCTAAATAGGCAAGCCTCACGGTCAGGCTTCCCAGCATCCAGCCAAACCGCCCCCCCCCCCCCCCCCCATATTTTACATCATACATACAACGTGCCTCTAACCCATTCCCTTTGTATCTGCAACCTAATTCTTCTCCTTCCTGGACTGACATCCTCTTAGGGGACTTATTTCCTTGCATTAATTAACTTACAACTAGCTTGCCACTCTATATCAGAAAGTTCAATTTAGCTTCTTCACACCAGCCTATCCCTAGTCTCCCATACTCTCTTCAAAGTCTTTTCTTCTGTAATCACTGTCTTACCCTTGTCCTTAACTGCATCTAGTCTCACTCCACTCCTCTTACACTTTACCTCTCTTCCCTGTCAGCCTCTCTCTACTCCCCCACTTTCTCTTACCTTCAGATTTACCCACTGAACTCCAGACTTCACTGATAGTCTTCCTTGACAATCTACTCTCAGGTCTTCCCGCTCCGTTCGCCCTGCGGGCTCACTCCACTCCCCTACCCTGCCCCCAATTCCCACACGCCCCCAGTACTCCTAGACTTCTTCCCTCCTTAACCACACCCACAACATTTAAGCTCAAATCACACATCTTATATCATTAACACCCCAACCCCCTCTTACTTGCAGTAACTCAAAATAACACCTCTTCTTTTCCCTCCTTATTACAACACACTACCTACAAACAACTGCCCCACCTACACACAAACTTCTATTATCTATTTCTCTCCCTCTTCCTAAACTTCTAAAATGGCTACTTCGACTACCCCACGCCAATTACTACCACTACTCTTACTCGCACTCTTAACTTTTCTAATCACAACCTTTCTTATTACCTCATTTGAACAACCACTATACTCCACTTATCTCCTCCACTCTAAACACACTTCCACTCCACCAATAACTAACTACCCCAATCCTCTTAACCTTCTATCCAAACCCAACTATCTACACCCCAAGTTTCATAGACTAGCTCACATTAAGTACACCAACAGAAATGCAAAAAAAACTACTTAACTATTTCAATAAGCTTCTCAACATTAAACACATAATGCTCCTCCACTTCCTTATAGACGGTGACATTCACCCCAATCCTGGCCCAAACCTGTACCTTAAATCTCAAGACACTATCCCTCATAAAACTAACAGACCAATACCTAATAAACCAGCTAACTCACTCTATATAGTACACCTCAACACACGTAGCATTTGCAATAAAATTATTCAACTTTATGCCCTACTAGATGTTCACCTATTTGATATCCTTTGTCTATCTGAAACTTGGTTAAAACCTTCCATAAAGAACAATGAAGTCACCCCACCCGGTTATAATATCATTAGACCAGACCGCGTAGCCAAAAAGGGAGGAGGAGTAGCAATCCTATATAAAGCAGAGCTACAAGTTAGCACTGTAAATTTAAACCCACCTTCAGATAACGCTGAAATACTTTTTACTAAATTACAAATCAACACACATAAGGCTATAAATATCTGTATATACCTTCCTCCAGGCAACAATATCAGTACTCTCGAAAATATCCTTAACTGGCTTTCTATAAACTCTCCACAAGAAACCATAGTTCTAGGAGACTTTAACATAGACTGGAATAACTGCAATACCACAAACCCAACCTCACATATCAACCTTTATGGCTTCTCACAAACTATTAACTCCCCCACCAGAACTAATAAACCAAATAACAAAGAAAGTACCTTGGACTGGATACTTACTAATAACCCCCAGCAAGTATCTATAGCAGGAACCCTCCCAGAAGACCTAAGTGACCACTTACTCACTTATATTATCAGAAATAAAACCAACCTAACTTTCCCATCCTCATTTAGAACACTACGCACCAAAAAGCAATTCAACTCAGAACTTTTCCAAAATGAACTTAAACAATGCAATTGGTCCCCATTAAAAGTTCTCCCTATCAAAGAAGCAGTAGGATACTTCAATTCTACTTTAATATCCTTGACCACCATTCCCCATCACGCTCAGAAATAAAACTAAACCAGCCGCGTGGCTTACCAATAATACTAGACAACTAATCCGTCTCAGAAACAAGTCCTGGGCTAAATGGCGTTCTACTAAAAATCCTTTAGATCAACAAATCTTTCGACAACACAGAAATATATCTAAAAAAGCCATCCTTTTAGACAAGAAAAACTATTACCTTCAGCACTCCTTCCACAAGGAACCACAAAAGTTTTGGGCGAGCATTAATAACCTCCTACACCCTGGTCAAACATTTACTCCCAACCGCACTGGCTCAAACCCAAACAACCCATCTCAAACTGCAAATGACTTCAATTCGTTCTTCACAAATGCCATCCAAAATCTTGCTAACCATCTATCTCCTGATACCTCAAATTTGCCCTCCTGTATCACGCCCTCACCCCCACCATTTCATTTACAATCTATACCTACTTCTTTCATCTGTTCCCTTCTCCAAAAACTACAACCTACTACCCCCTCAGCTGACAAACTCCCAGCAGAATTCCTTCAAATAGGAGCTAAAGCCATTGCTTACCCCATTTCCATGTTGATTAACAGAACCATATGTGAAGGAACCATCCCATCAATCTGGAAAATTTCTCATATCTTCCCTTTACATAAAGGAGGCCACTCCAATTAATATTCTAATTTTTATCCTATAGCTCTGCTATCCCCCCTAGCAAAAATTATGGAAAAATGTATCCATAAACAACTACTACATCACCTTCTGCATAATAATATACTCGCCAACTGTCAACATGGATTCCGTCCTTACCATAGTACCACCACTGCCCTTTTATCCTTCACTGACAGCATAAACAAAAACCATAATAACAATGCTATTTCCTCTGCAATATTCATTGACTTATCAAAAGCCTTTGATATGGTTAATCACCAACTCCTACTACATATACTGAAATCCCTCTCACTCAGCACACCAGCCATAAATTGGTTTAAATCCTACCTTGAAAACCGCCAACAGGCTGTACTATGGCAACATGATCTCTCAAATAACCTTCCTATTACTCTTGCTGTTCCACAAGGCTCTATCTTAGGCCCACTCCTATTCTCCATTTATATTAATGACCTTCACTCTGCACTCCATAACACCACCTGCATTCAATATGCAGATGACTCCACTATTATCTGCACTGCCACCACTCAAACTGAACTTAAATCTCTTACCCAAGAAGCTTTCAACACCATAGAACAATGGTTCTCTAAACGTTGCCTCCTCCTTAACCCCAAAAAAACTAAACTCTTACTTTTCACACCAACCCGTAATTCAAACCCTATTCATTTCACACTTACATCCAACGACGGCACTGTTATCTCTCCCGACACTACCACCAAACTGTTAGGAATAACAATAGACAACAACCTTAACTTTGATAGTCATATTAACAATACAATAAAATCAGTCAACAAAAAACTTGGATCTCTCTATAGAATCAAGTTATTCCTTTCACCAGTAGCTTGAACCACCATAGCCAGGACCCACTTAATGTCAACTCTGCTGTATGCCTCACCTGTTTACACCAATCTTTCTAAAAATAACATCAACAAGCTGGCTACATCCTATAATAATATTGCACGATTTGCTACAGGTTCTCCCGTCCGAACTCATCACTGTCTTAACCTAAAACAACTTGACTGGCTTGAATTTGCTAACCATCTCCAATATCTCCAGCTTGCAGTTGTCCATAAGACCCTGCATCAACCCACTAATACTCCAGTACTCTCCACAATCATTGAACCCTACAAAAACCTGCGCTCCTCAAACAAACTACTAATAAACATTTCTAGGTCCTACAACTCATCAGGTGACTCCCCTGTACTCTAACTCTGTAGGAAAACTATGGAATTTACTACCCTCTGAACTAACAACACTAACCTCTCTCTTCCACTCTTCAAAAAGAAACTGATGCTATACCTAAAGACTCACTGGCTCTGCAGCTGCATTCACCCTGATTAATCTTCCTTTTCAAACTTTTTCTTACTCCTACTGTCCTTATTTACTCCTAGATCAGTAAAATAACATTTTTCACAAATAAACTTTAATATAATCAGCATATTAGACCATCTCCTGTACACCACCTATTTGAAGCCTACTTCCTATGTTATCACCACTGACTACACCTCGTGTATATATGGTTAAAAAAAAAAATATATATATATATATATATATATATATATATATATATATATGTATATATATATATATATATATATGTGTATATATATATATATATATATATATATATATATATATATATATATATGTATATATATATATATATATATATATATATATACTTCTAAACTTTTATGGTAACCTTTAGTACGTCCCGTCATGACTTGCATATGCTTGTATAATTTTAGAACTTTATCTGCTATAACTCTGTATTTTATGTATTTGTTGATCTGTATTTGCCTTTTTATGTTACTTCTGGAGCTTTTCTCCCCGGGCCTGTACTGAAAATGGACATGTATCCAGCTAGACTAGCCCGGTCAAGAAATATAAAATAAAAATAAAATAAAAAAATAAATAATTGGAGGGACCCTGCTCCTACACTACCACCCAAACAGACGTCAGCTCAGACTCTTTCTACACCAGCTACCCCTTTGAAAAGAAAGCAAAAAAAATTAAACATCCTGAACCTCAACCGGTTTCTGGCTGGGAAGCATTTTCATAAAGTCTCTTTAAGGCTTTTCAGGCTTTGCTGACACAACAATTACCTCCTGACCCCTCTCCTCGACCACCCTTAGAGGTATCAGAAGATTACTCCTTTTCAGAGGAATCTGTTAATTATGAATCTCAAATAGACTCCCCGAAGGACTTCATTACTCCTGAGTCACCAGGGGAAGAATTCACCCTTGGAGGGAGAGTCTCCCCCCTGAGGGAGCATTTTAAGTGGCAGGCATCAGAAGTATTTGACACCAAGAAAAGGTACTTTGACCTTTTACAAGTGGAGCAACCTTGTCCTCCTGCTGTGCCCCCAATTACTGCCCGCTTTCCCTGATGCGTTTTTGGCTGCCTCTCTTTCCACAGACTCACAGCCTGCAGCCTCAAAATGCCTTGACCGTTTCTGTAAGGTCCCCCAGGAAACCCAGTTCTTTAAAAATTCTCAGCAGTTGTTACGGTCTCTGCTGACAAAACGTCAAGGCAGTTACCTTCTGCTGCTCGTTACCCCACAGACAGACAGATTAGGGAAGAACGTGTGTACCTCCTCTACTCTGGCTATAAGGGCTCTCAACTATCAAACACATATGGCAAGCTATGTCCTGGATACCGTCAGCAAAGCCTCTACCCTCCTCTCTGAGGTCCCTAACTCCCCCATTAACGCACAAATCAACACCCTGCTTTCCACAGCATCCCAAGTAACTAGGCACTCCATTAAGTGCAGTTATGATGCTGTAGAAGCCTCATCTAAATGTGCTGCATCAGTTTTGAGGCGATATTCCTGGATGAGGCTACAATCTCTCCTTATGGATGTTCAAACAAAATTGCTTGACGCACCCCATGGACAATAAGGCTCTGTAAGCTTCTGCAGAGCTTCTCAAATCCCTTCAAGAAAAGGGAAAAGAACTGCAAAACCTTAAGCATTTACTGGTATCCCCTATACCCAGATTCCACAGGAACTACCCAGAAAAAACTTCTTTTGTGAGAAGACAGTCCATGCACACAGCTCCTCTGTCTAAGGGACGTAGAAAACAAACAAAGGAAAAGCTCTACTCCCAAGTTTCCCACCAACACTTGCAACATACCCTTTCGGAGTTGGTCTGACCAATCCAGACCACCTCCACTGTGACTTACCACCTTTAGACCTAAACACTCCCCCATCCCTTCGCCTCACTCTGTCCATACCCTCCTGGCAGATAATCACATCAGAACAGTGGGTCCTATCCATCATTCAGAGGGGATATTTCATGACTTGGTGGATGTTACTACCCTTCCAGGGTATTCCCCAACCACCAAAAAAACCAAACCCACCTTTTTCCACCCATCATTCAACAACTCCTAGATCAAGGTACCTTAGAACAGATACCCTGTCAACAAAGAAACATAGTTTTCTACTCCAGAATGTTTCTAGTACCAAGGAAAGACGGCCCATGGAGGCCAATCCTAGACGTATCTTTCCTAAACCTCTTTCTCAAGGTGCCCAGCTTCAAAATGATTACCTTACCCCTGCTCTTGCCACTCATTCCAACACAGGCTTTTTGATAGCCCTGGATTTGAAGGATGCCTACTTGCACATTCCTATACATCCAAATTACAATTCTCTGCCTTGCCCTTTGGACTTTCCACTGCTCCTCAAGTGTTCACAAAGTGTCTAGCCCCCTTCATTGCTCACTGCAGGACTCTGGGTATACAGATATACCCATATCTAGACAACCTGCTTATCCTTCACCAAGACTACCAAGTTCTTCTACTCCAACTACAACAGGTATCGTCCACCCTAACTCAATTAGGGTTTACCATAAACCATGAAAAGTCTCACCTGACCCCCACCCCCCCTCTCAAGACTTGGTTTTCTTGGGTTGCAGGATCAGAAGAGAGAATGAAAGCCTTCATCCCAGACCAAAGAATCCTAGACCTTGGTCTGTACTTCAAAAAACTTCTCACCCACTCCTCCTTAACAGCTCAGAAATTCCTGAGAATGTTCAGCCATATGGCATCCCTTATACCCATGTTACCTCTGGCAAGACTGCACATGCGAAAAATCCAGTGGATCTTAAAAAACTTATGGAGCCAGCACTCCCAGCCCATGGACTCACCCCTTCCCCTACTTCTGTGTCTGAAGAAGGAACTCCAATGGTGGGTTTCAGCACTTCAAGTCAACCAAGCAATCCCCCTACAGATTCCACCCCCCCCCAAACAGGTCTCCACAGACGCATCAGACTTGGGGTGGGGTGCAGTGCTCCTAATAAACCCGAATCCATTCTCTGTGCAAGACAGCTGGTCTAACTTAAGACAAAAGGACCATATGAACATCAAGGAAATGAGGGCATTAGTGTTGGCCCTTCTAACATTCAAATCAGCTCTTCAGCCAGGAACCCTAAAAGTAATCACAGACAATACGACTGTCCTGTGGTACGTAAACAAGCAAGGAGGAACAAAGTCCTACCCCCTCTGCAGCCTGGCCATCCAGATATGAAACCTAGAATCATCACTTCAGAGCCAGCTGGTGGCAACTTATATTCCCTCAACAGAGAATGTTATGGCAGACAAACTCGGCAGAACTTCCCTGTCTTTGGAGAGGGAAAGCTCCCTGTCTTCAGAGAGAGGTATTCCTGGACCTTATTCACAGGTGGGGTATTCCACAAGCAGATCTTTTTGCCTCCCTCCAGAACAGACAGGTGTTCATCGTGTTTCACTGTTGCAGTCATTACACTTGGGTTATCCTGCTGGCAGGCGACCCGTAGTCGGCCCGAGTTCCAAAGTCTTGGTCCGGCGTCGGTTGCTGTCGCCTCTTCTCTGACGTCAGTGCGCCAGGCGTATAAAAGTTGCAGCTGACGCCATTTTCTTCAGTCTTTCTTGCGGCGTGGTGCCCGAAGCATAAGTAGTTTGCAAGTGCCAGTTGGCCGACTCCTGAGATTTTCAAAATTGAATTTCAGAACCGAAGTCTTCAATAAAGCTAAGTACCCCGTTGGGGAAACTTTTTCTTGCTCCAGACCGATGTCAGTAATTTCTTGTGAGAAGCAAATACCTCATAAGGACTTTCACTCTTACTGCATTCCTTGCCTAGGCCCTGACCACGACGTCACTAGTTGTCGGTTTTGTGCTAGATTTAATAAACGGACTATTAAACGTCTGTTTGAATTTGCTCTACATTATTTTGGACGAAAATTTAATTATGTAATGCCGTCGGAACAACCGACGACCGCAATGTATAAAAAACGCAAAGACAAAGAAAAAGACAAGCGTCCGAGGTCCAAAACCGACGACGAAGCCTCTTCTAGGCCAGTCGCCGGTTCACCCATTCTCACTGAGGTGCTTTTGCAGCCCCTGACAACCCGCTACCTCAGAGCCACAGGCCACAAACGACAGCCATGTAGAGACACCGAGGCCTGTGGAAACTCAAGGTATTGGGCCTATGAAAATATACCCTCAGATGGGTCCGGAGCCGCTGAGCAGGCCCCAGCTTCTGAGGGTGTTTTCAGACCTTCACAGCGTACAATTAAAGCTACTACAGCAGCAAAGGCAAAGTCAAAAACACCATTAAAGACAAAGAAACAAGTGCAGCATTCTCCAGAACAGTCATCCATGCCTAAGAAACAGATGCTTAAAATGGCTGAAGACCTTATTACTTTTATCAGGGGCTCCCATCCCCCTCCTGACAAAAAGCCTAGGGAAGACACTGATTATGATTCCTTTAATCAGGTTTCCATTTCTTCTGATTCTTCTTCTGGCCAGGGCTATTCTCTCCCTCCCTATGAGGACTCTAATGCTGAAGAGTCCATTCCTTCAGCCTCACCGCCTGAGGATTACTCTTTTGGGGGAAACCCTGCACGCCATGCGAGAGCATTTCCATTGGGAGAGCCAGGATTACTCAGAATCCAAGAAAAGGCTCAGAGATTTCCTTCTATTGCCTCAGCACAGGCCCTTGGCTATCCCCCCTGTGCTTGATATTGTTGACGTTTTTTCTGAATCCAGTCTGTCTCCAGATTCTTTACTCCCTGCACCAGTAAAGCCAGACTGGTACTAAAGGGTCCCTGACTCTCATAAAATTTCTTTACAAAAACCCTGCTGCGGACCCAGAAACTATTTCTCAGGGTCCAAAAGGGGTTAAAGCTTCCACTGCCAAAAATCCTGTCCCCTCAGATAGGGATTCCAGAGCTCTGGACAGATGGGCGAAAAAAGTTTACACTTCTGCTACTTTAGCTGTAAGAGCTTTAAACTGTCAGTTTCACATGCGTAACTATCAGCAGTATCTCATGTCATTGTTAAAGCAGAAAATGGTTACAAATGTAGAAGGTCCTGACTAAAGAAATGCAGGATTTATTGCATGCAGTTGAACAAGTGGGAAAGCATACTCTGCAGTGTGGTTTTGATTCATTAGAGGCTTCTTGTAGAGCCGCAGTTACAGGCTCAGTTATTCGAAGACATGCTTGGTTGAAAGAACAAAGTTTACCTGACCATGTTAAAATGAAATTATTGGATGCTCCACTACAGCATGATACTTTGTTTGGTGTTAAGGCAGAAGAGCTTTTAAAGAAAATGGAGAATAAAGCAAAGTCAATGCAAACTGTGAAAGATTTCTTACAGGTTCAGCCACCTAGATATAGCAGGAACTGGCCTTCAAAAAACTGGTCCTTTCCAGTGTCAGACAGGCCACAAAGTGGCAGATACAGATGCCCAAGAGGCAAATCTCAGCCCCAAGGCTCCTACAGACCTAAACAATGGGGTGCTTCAGCCCTCAAAGGAGAAGACAAAATCACAACCTTATAGGAAACCGTCACAATGACTTCCCTCTGCAGATACCAAGCTCTTACCAGTTGACAGCACCCCTAGGGGGGGAAAGCTAGCACTTTTCTCAAAAAATTGGCACATGATCACCCAAGGCCAATGGGTGTTGAATATAGTTTCTCAAGGGTACAGGTTCCACTTCCACACGCTTCCAAAACCAAAAGGTATGCCAAACCTGCCACCAAACCAATGGGCAGAGGCACAAAAACAGATTGCAGCTCTTATGGATATGGGAGCTATTCAAAATGTTCCACAAGAAGAACAGGGCCAAGGATTTTACTCAAGACTTTTCCTAGTACCCAGAAAGGACAAAGCATGGAGACCAATTCTGGACCTGCCAATCCTAAATACTTTCCTGGATGTTCCAAAATTCAAAATGCTAACAACAACTCTTGCCCATGCTGGGCAAAGATGCTTGGCTAGTTACTTTGGATCTCAAGGAGGCATACCTGCACGTCCCAATCAGACAATCGTGCAGAAGATACCTCAGATTTATAGCAGGCTCAATGCATTATCAATTCTCTGCACTGCCCTTTGGCTTATCTACTGCGCCCAGGGTCTTCACAAAATGCCTGGCACTAGTAATTGCATTTTGCAGACAAAAAGGAATTCAAATATATCCCTACTTGGACGACTGCCTTATTCAAGCAGAGAGCAAGGACATTCTTCTAAAGCACCTGGAGTTTGTAAAAAGATTACTAATTTGCTTAGGGTACACAGTAAATGAAAATAAATCAAAACTAGTGCCCTCTCAAGAGATAATATTCCTGGGTGCAAGCTTAAATATAACTAACCAGATGGCTTATCTCAAGCCAGACAAACAAAGGCAACTGGCTCATTACTTTCAAATGATGGCAACAAAGACCCAGCTCCCTGCAAGAAAAATTCTGCAGGCCCTGGGTTTCATAGCATCTTGCATTCTACTAATTCCATATGCCAAACGGCATATGAGGAAACTACAGTGGTATCTAAAAAGTGTTTGGACTCAGCATTGTCACAGTCTATAGACAATCATAGCCTTGATTCCCTGCCTACAACAGGAGTTTCGATGGTGGTCACAGGCCTGTCACCACAACAAGGGACAGCCTTTCACCTTACCTACAGCCTGGCAGACAATAACAACGGATGCATCGGATTATGCCTGGGGAGCACATATGGCAGGAAAATGTATTCAGGGCACGTGGCCCAAGGAACAAATGCATCTTCACATCAATCAAAAAGATATGCTAGCTGTACAGAATGCCCTGACAGCCTTCAAGGACCTAATACATCCAGGACAATTATTAATAAAGACGGACAATACCACAGTTATGTGATACTAAACAAGCAAGGGGGCACGCATTCCTACCCCCTATGCAGACAAGCCATGACTTTATAGAACACAGCACTGACTTACCAGGTACATCTGCAAGCACAATTCCTGCCAGGAACAAAAAAATACACTGGCAGACAAACTAAGCAGAAATCTCGTGGATCCTCACGAATGGAAGCTAAATCCACAAGTGTTCAACATGATAACAAGGGAATGGGGACGCCCAGACAGATCTATTTGCCTCCCCTCACAACTGCCAATTACAAAAATTTTGCACAAGGACTTATCACACTCAAGCATGGAAAGTGGATGCTCTATCTTTCAACTAGAAAAAACTGACAGTCTATGCCTTCCCTCCGATGCCTCTTCTCACCAAGGTGCTTCTAAAAGTCAGACAAGAGAGGCCAAAAATGATACTGATTGCACCAGACTGGCCACGCCAGCACTGGTACCCAATCCTAAAGATTTTGTCCCAAGGCCCGCCTTGGCCTCTACCTCAAATCCCTCATCTTCTGACACAGCAAAACAATCAGATTCTGCCCAGTCAACCCAGAACCTTAAACCTGGCAGCATGGAGATAATGTAGCCACTCAGACTGCACCTCTCTCTAAAGCTGTTATGGATGTAATTTTGGAAGCCAAGAAACCCAGCACTAGGAAATCTTATGCGGAAAAATGGAAGAGATTCTGTGCTTGGAACCAGGCACAAGGGCTCGACCCACTGGTCCCTAATATGCCTCAGATTTTACAATACCTGACTGAGATGTTGGACAAAGTCCTATCTTTTTCTTCTAATAAAATCCATGCCTCTGCCATTTCAGCTCATTACAACACGGATCCTCCTATTTTTTTCACATCCTCTAGTACGACAGTACCTCAGAGAGGCAAAGAATATAAGACCCCCTAGGAGAGCACCAGTACCTACTTGGGACCTCAACTTTGTTTTAGAAAAACTAACACTGCCTCCTTTTGAACCAGCCAGCACAGCTGATCTAAAATTCTTGTCATGGAAAACTGCTCTGCTCCTAGTAATAACTTCAGCAAGAAGAGTCTGAGTTACAGGCATTGATGGCTGTGGAACCTTACCTCATTTTTCACCAGGACAGGGTTTCTCTAAGGACGAACCCAACATTCATGCCAAAAGTGGTGTCCAACGTGGCCTTAAACCAAACTATTCATTTGCCTACTTTCTACCCAAATCCCCAGAATAAGGGGGAAAGACTTCTGCACTCTTTGGATATACACAGGCAGCTACGTTTTTACTTGGACAAAACAAAAGCTTTCAGAAAAACTGAGCAACTGTTTGTAGCATATGCTGCAGGATCACAAGGAAAACCTATTACAAAGCAGACTATCTCCAAATGGATAGGACACTGCATCCGCTTCTGTTATGCACAACATGGCATATCTGTGCCTAAGGGCATTAGGTCTCATTCTACCAGAGCAGCAGCCACTTCAGCAGCTTTCCTCGGAGGGGTACCAACCAAAGACATATTAGAAGCTGCAACCTGGAGCTCAGTGCACACTTTTACCAAGCACTACCACCTACCTCTCTACTCCAAATCCAGAGCAGGCTTTGCCACTGCAGTTCTGCAGGGCTTGTTAGCCTCGCCAAATCCAACCTAGACCCAGCCACCCTACCTCAGCTTTGGGATTCTACCCAAGTGTAATGACTGCAACAATGAAACACGAACATAGTACAGTTGTGTACCTACCGTAAATGTAGATGTTCGAGTGTATTCACTGCTGCAGTCCTGGTTACCCACCCACCGTCCCCCTCTTTGCTGGGACTATTCTGTACTTCTCAACTCTATACAACCTGTGTGGTGTATTTGCTTTTAGAAGAAGAAAATGTTTTTAGTGATATATGCATGGTTGTTTGGCATATTTTTATCTTTACAGCCTTCATATCTGGGGGCACCTGATATCTGGGTCAAGAAAAACTGAAGAAAATGGCGGTTGCAATTTTTATTCCCCTGGCGCACTGACATCAGGGAAGAGGTGACAGCAACCGACGCCGGACCAAGACTTTGGAACTCGGGCCGACTACGGGTCGCCTGCCAGCAGGATAACCCAAGTGTAATGACTGAAACAGTGAATACACTCTAACATCTACATTTATAGGTTCATAGGTTCATACTAGGCTATCTGCCATAGGGCATTTATAAGCCTAGCCAAAATGTGTTTGGCTTTCGCCACCCATTTTAAATTTATTTTGCTATGCCCTTTTTCGAGGTTAGTATACTGTGCCTCTGTCTAACAGTGACACAGAAGTGATACCCGGGGTAAACCTACGATCTCCCATCCACTCATCAAGATTCTTCTTGAAGAGAGTCAATGAGGGACTCTGCCTAACCTGGACTGGGATTTTATTCCAGAGTGAAGGGAGCCTCTGGGTTATGAATCTGTCCCTCCAGCATGTCCTATTTATTTCTGTGCTGAGGTTCAAGTCTCTCGAGCGCGTAGCTCGATGGGATTTGGATTTTCTGAGGTGCAGCATGTCCATTAATTCCGGGTTGGACATGGCTTTATACGTCAGGCACAGATCGCCTCTGAACAGGCGGTATGCCACTGAGTAGAGCTGGAGTTTCTTTAACCGGGCAGCATATGGCATCTGTTTGAGCCCTTTGATTCTCTTGGTGAGGTACTTTTGGGGTCTTTCCAGTTGCTGCAGGTGTCTGGTAAGGTACATCCCAAAAGGGGCATTGTACTCAATTATGGGCCTGATGAGGGATGAGCAAAGAGGCACGATGATGTCCCCTGATCTAGATGTGAATCCCTTCATGATTAGGTGGGCTATATAAAATGTTTTTCTAAACACTTTGGCCACGTGGTTGTCAAATGAGAGATTGCTATCAACTTGGGTCCCCAGGTCCCTAATTACTTCTTCTGTACTTAATGGATTACCACCTATGTGGTAATTTGTGGGCACTTTGTTTTGCCAAAGGGGATGACTATACACTTTTTGGCATTTAGCTTGAGGCCATGGCTCTGGCACCAGTTGTCTGTTTCTATGAGGCCCTTTTGGAGGATGCTTGTGTCGGCTGGAGAGTCGATTATGGCGCCCAGTTTGCAGTCATCTGCGAACTTGGTCAGCCACAGTCCTTCCGTGTTGGCCTGTACCTCCGAGAAATATATACCGAACAAGAGAGGTCCCAGGACTGAGCCTTGTGGGACACCACTTGTAACTGGTTTGGAGTCTGACATGGCTCCAGCAATTCTAACCATGTGGGTTCTGTCCTTGAGCCAATTTGCAATCCATCTAGTGACATAGGGGTTTATATTTAAGCTGGTGAGCTTATCTATAATGCCAGAGTGGGGTATTGTATCGAAGGCTTTTGCGAGGTCCAGGTAGGCTGTGTGGACCACCTTCCCTCGTCAATGGCCTTGGTGACTGTTTCAAAGAAATCAACCAGGTTTAAGAGGCAGGATCTGCCCTTAAAGCCGAACTGGGTAGGATCCAGTGTTTGTAGGTCCCCAATATCTTTATTTATGAGGTCCATGATGATCCTTTCCATAGCTTTGCAGACCAAGCTAGTCAGGCTTATGGGGCAATAGTTTCCAGGATCCGTTGAGGCACCACCTTTATGGAGAGGGACCACTGTTGCTGTACGCCACTCTTTGGGCACATATCCTGTAGTAAGGCTGAGATTTGAACAATAGTTTTATGTTTGGGTTTAGCTCTTCTTGGAGTTCATGTAGGACGCAGCCCGGGACACCGTCTGGTCCCATTGATGCTGTGTTTTTTGCTTTGGAGAGGGCGGCTCTTACCTGAGCATCTGAGATGTCAGGGGGGCAGCACTCTGCTGGGATAGATATTTGCCCTTTTGGTGGGGAGGGGGGGAGAAGTTTGCGCTGAACCTGTCAGCTAGGATGTTGGCAATGTGTGTGGGTTCGGTGTATTTTTTGTCATTTTGGACTAATTCTGAGCATATCTGGGAATTACCACCCAGGTTCCTAACATAACTAAAGAAAGCCTTGTGATTATCCTTGGTGTCCTGTGCAATTTTTCTCTCTAAGCTGGCCTTAGACAATTTTATGTGTGCCCGTAGTTTTTTGCTAATACTGATCAGTGATGCCTTCCCTTTTTGGGATTTTGCTCTATCATTTAGTAGCTTCCTCCTTCTGTTGTATAGTTTGTTTATGGCTGGGGTCCACCAGACAGGACGTCTGCCTTTGGAGGATTGGGTCTTGGATTTATTTGGGATCGCATGATCCATGCATTCCTGAAGGTGTTCATAGAATGCGTTTATAAAGGATTCTGCGGTCTGGGCCATGTTTTCCACAGGCCCGGGGGCTTTGAAGGATTCCACCTCAGTTTTGAGGAGTGTGAAATTTGCTTTAGAGAAGTTTTTCACTGTGGTTTTCTGGGCAGGGGGTGGGGTCGGGATGTGAATATCCAGTGAGATTAGTTTATGGTCTGATCTTACCAGTGAGGGAGATACACTTCTGGTCTGGAGCATAGAGTCCCCATGTTGGTGATGATCAGGTCCAGTATGTTTTCCCCTCTTGTGTGAGTGGTAACAAGTTGTTCCATAGCATTTGAGTTTATAAATTCTAGGAACCTTTGGGCTAGGGTGTTGGAGCTAGAGTAATGCTCCCAGTCTATGTTTGGGTAGTTGAAGTCGCCCAATATAATGGCGTTTGGAGAGACCTTCATATTTTCCAGTGTTCTCAGGAAGGCCGAGTGGGGTTCCTGGGTTTGGGAGGGTGGTCTGTAGCAGGCTATAAACTGGAAGGCAGTTTTACCCACTGTTAGTTGCACATGGCTAGTCTCTGATGCTTCGTGCTTTGCCACCAACCTGGAGGTGTGGGTATCTTTGATGAATATAGATACTCCCCCTCCTTTTGTGGTTCGGTCCAAGTTTTGGGGCCGAAAAGCATGGTATGAGGTATAACCTGGTAGTGCTGGGGTGCTCTCGGGAGCCCTGAACCAGGTTTCTGTTACTGCACAGATATCGATGTTCTCCATGCTAAGGAGAGTTTCGAGTGCGTGCATTTTGAGGTTTAGACTTATGGCGTTGAGTAGCATTACTCTTAGTTTCTTATCCCTTGTGATACCTATGGAGGTGGGTTTGTCTTTTGAACCTTGCCTAAAAAAGGCACTATGGGGGTAGCAAGAGCCTTTGCCAATATCCGAAAGCCCAGGGGTGACAGGTGCAAGCCGTCCCTAGCGAAGCATAGTGGCTTGTCGAGCATATCTTCCCAAGCTGACAGGCATTGGATCCCCTTTGAATGACACCAGTACTTAAGCCAATTGTTGAAATTGATCATCTTGTCTTCATATTGTGGCGTCATTCTTGGTGAGGGTAAGATGCTACTCAAGGTCAGGGTCATACCGGCCTGGGCTACATGCTCAGAGAGCTCCTTTATATCTCTTTTCATGTAATCCAGGGAGGTACGTCTCAGGTCATTGACACCAGCATGGACAATGACAGAGTCATATTTGTACTTGCCCTTGAGTGACCTTAGTGCTTGTGTTATGTGGCGGATCCTAGCGCCTGACAGGCTGCTCACCGTGACCCTCTCCTTGTTCAGCCTGGTGAGCGGGACATCAGTGTGCCTGACGATAGAGTCACCTATTACAAGTGTATCAGGTGTGTTGTTTAGTCTTAAGGGCTGTGACTGTTCAGCACACTGGCTTTGTGAGATATGTGTTGCACGTGTTTTGTTTTGGGGTAGTGGCTGCTTGGGTGTCTGCTTTGGAGGTCTCTGCTGCTTCGGCAGATATTTATTTAGAGCCTCCGAGTATGTTTTTTTTGCGATTATGTGTTTGATTTGCTGTCGTGGTAGGTCTATGTGAGACTGGAATTGTAGTGAGTGTGGTTTCCTTCTCCTCCTGACTTGTTATGCCAGTACTGAGTTGAGAGAGCTTAGCCTCCAGTTTGGCTATATGGTTGCATCTCTTACATGTGTTGGAATTTGTTAGGAGGAGGAGGAGAGGGTTGTCTGTGTACATGAGGCAGTTGTAACATTGCCTCAAGATTCCCAGATTCACCAGCTGGACCGGAGAGGAGATTGACAACTCACCTTTGGACATGCTAGAATAATATTGGGAATTCCTTAATTGAAAACCAGGGCCAGTGGGGAGTGAGGGTGTAGTGCTTTTAATTTTTAGTGCTGACTTGTATAATTGCTTTAGTGAGCAAGTGCCAGGAAACTTAAGTGCAATGCGTTACAGGTAACTTAAATGCAAAAACGACAAACAGTAACTTTCTTTCAAGTGAAACAAGGAAATAAGTACAGTAAGCAATGCAGATATCACTAGTGATCCACAGAAGCGCTGAGAAGCCGCGTATTAGGTGGAATTAGCGTTCCAGGGAAATAAGCAAACAAACAACAAGCATATAAACAAAGCTAGATTCAGCAGGCCTGGATCTAGTCTATGCTACAGCAAACAAGGTGTACCAATTTCAGTAAGATACAGTTCAAATATTCAGGCACTATAAACCTTTAACCAGAAATTCCCAGCTCAGAAGGGCAGAGTCCAGCCTCTTCTCCCACAAGAGTGCAGACCACGAACCTTCTTAATGTAAAATAACTGGCCTGAAGCCCAAGTGCTTAAACCAGAACTAATACACTTTAAGAATAACAGACACTGGGCTCTCAATCAGCAGTTCCCAACTTAGAAGGATGAAAGCTACCTGTCCTGCTACCACAGTGCATGCCACAAACCTTCCTAATGTAAAACAACTGGTCTGAAGCCCAAGTGCTTAATCCAAAAGACTTAGAATGATAGCTACACTTTAATCAAGTTACTACCAAGCAGTAATAAATACAATTGAATACTTTAGAGAATGCCTGGATTAGTGCTCAAGTTACACAAACAAAGCTAGATCCAGCAGGCCCGAATCAAATCTATGCCACAGCAAACAAGGTGCACCAACTTCAGTAAGAAGCAGTTCAGATATGCATGCACTATAAGCCTTTAACCATAAATTCCCAGCTCAGAAGGGCAGAGTCCAGCCTCTCCTCCCACAAGAGTGCAGACCACGAACCCTCTTAATGTAAAATAACTGGCCTGAAAGCCCAAGTGCTTAAACCAGAATTAATACACTTTTAGAATAACAGACACTGAGCCCTCAGTCAGCAGTTCCCAACCTAGAAGGATGTAAGCTACCTGTTCTGCCACTACAGTGCAGACCACAAACCCTCTCAGTGCAAAACAATTGGTCCGAAGCCCAAGTGTTTAAACCAAAAGGCTTAGAATGAGTTACTAGGTACACAACTGTACTATGTCCAGCTTCTGTACAAGGGACCCACAAGCTTGGAAAGTGGACACATTCTCCTTCTCTTGGGAGGGAATGAACCTTTACGCCTTCCCTCCCTTCACACTGATTCAGAAAGTTCTCCTGAAAATCCAGAGGTACAAACCGAAAATCCAGAGGGACAAACCCAAAATCCTGTTGGTGATCCCGTTTTGGCCAAGACAGCATTGGTTTCCCCTCCTCCACTTACTAGCCAAGGGCAATCATCACAGGTTATCCCACCGAATAAACCTGCTCACACAGGACATAGGATACCTACTAAACCCCCAAGTGAACAATCTGTAACTGGCCTTATGGGTGATAGGGTTCTAATCACTTAGACACCTGTATTCAGAGGACTTGCTCAATGTTCTGCAGTAGCCAGAAAACCTAGTACCAGGAGAAATTATGTATCTAAATGGGGCAGAGTCTCCAGGTAGTGTCAATGGAAAGCCAAGGACCCTTTGACTACTTCTATACCTATGATCCTTTCCTATTTGCGTGAGCTACTTCACTCAGGACTAACTTACTCCTCAGTCAAAGTCCACTTATTTGCCATCTCTGCTTGTCTGCCATTATCACCTCTTCTGGCTTCCCAATTGGTAGTCCAGCTTTTTCTGAAAGGAGTACTTCATATCAGACCCCAAGAAAACCTATACCCCCTCTTTGGGACCTGAATTTCGTACTAGAAAAACTCACATTGCCGCCTTTTGAATCAGCTCATTCAGTATCCCTGAAACTTTGCACCCTGAAAACAGTTCTACTAGTGGCCCTCACATCCGCCAGGAGAGCATTAGAGATACAAGCCCTTATGGCTACCTCTCCTTATCTTATTTTCCACAAGGACAGAGTTGCTCTCAGGACCAACCCCTCCTTCATGCCCAAGGTGGTCATTGAACTCTCATTAAACCACACCATTAACCTACCGGTTTTCTACCCTCATCCACAAAAACGTCCTCGGAGAACTCTCCATTCCTTGGATGTCCACAGGCAACTGAGGAGGTACTACTTAGACAAAACCAAACCTATTAGAATGTCTGACCAATTATTCATCTCCTTCCATCCTAGAGCTCTAGGGAAGGCGGTCTCCAAACAGACCATTTCTTCTTGGTTTTCAAAATCCATTATCATATGCTATTCCTGTCATGGAAAGTCCTTGCTTGGTCATGTCAAGCCTCACTCTACCTGGGCAGCTGCCTTTTTCAAAGGGATTGACTACGCTTCCATTTTTGAAGCAGCCACTTGGACCTCTGTTCACACTTTCACCAAGCATTACAAATTGGACCTAGTCTCAAGAGCTAGAGCAGGGTTTGCTAGGTCAATTCTTCAAGGCCTCATTAACCACGAAACCCAATCCTCCACCTAGGCTCTTACCTAAAGCTCTGGTACTCTCCCTGCTGTAATGAATACTGCAACATGAGAATAGAAGGACATAGAATGGTTGTGTAAGAACTTACCATAGCCTTAGATGTCCTTCTCTTCCATGTTGCAGTATTCAGTCCCTCCCACCTGCACCCTCTACCTAACATAGCAGGACCTACCTGTGGGGACATAGTCATTCTCTTCCCCACTCTCAACACAACGTATCTACTAGCCTAGGTCTAGTCTACATGGAAGTCGAAGGGTCTCCCTAGTAGGACCTTATCTTAACTCGCAGGAGTACTACTGTATGCGGCAGTTCATTCTGAAGAGGGTACGTGCAGACATCACTTTTATACCCTATGTTGGTTTATGGCCCTGACCAGGGATGTCTCACACACCCTCCAGGAGCAAAGACTTCAGTATACCGGCCGGATGGTGGCGCTGCAGGCAGCAACCTCTCTACTGTAATGAATACTTCCAACATGAAAGAGAAGGACATCTATTATTATAGTAAGTTCTTACACAAATATTCTTTCCCTTGAAACTGACTCGTTACAACCACCACAACAGATATTGATCCAGGTAAGAGAACTCCTTACTACATCTGTGCTTGTCTCTAGGAATCCCACTGAACTTTGAAATGTCCAAGCTTGGAACCAGTCCAGATCTTAGAATTCATAGGTTGCCACCTGGACATTACTTCACAGAAAGCCAAGATCTGATGTTGTTAATCTTCCTTCCATTCATCACCTTCACAGATACCATCAATAGAAACCGCAACAAAAACATCCTCTCATCTGCAGTCTTTATTCACCTCTCTAAAGCTTTCGACATGGTTAACCATACCCTCTTAATATTCTTGAATCTCTTTCCTTTGATTCTCTAGCCGTTAAATGGTTTAGATCATACCTCAGTAACAGGCAGTCCTCTGGGAAAATCAAATTTCATCCTTTTTACCTGTCACCATTGGGGTCCCTCAGGGCTCCATTCTTGGACCACTTCTTTTGTTATTTATGAATGATCTCCATGTAGCAATTCCTCAAGCCACCTGTATTCAATATGCAGATGACTCCACACTAATATGCTCAGCAACCTCTCCATCTGAACTATATTCTCATTCAAAATGTTTTCAACCGTGTAGAAACATGGTTTACCAAACGTTGCCACCTTCTTAATGCCAAAAAAAAAAAACAAAACTCCTTCTCTTCACACCCACTACTAGGTCCTCCCCCTTAGATTTCTCAATCTCTTCAAATAATGGCACTGTTATTTTCCCAGACTCTACCACTAAACTTTTAGGAATAACCATTGACAATAATCTCTGATTACCATATAAAACAACACCATTAAAACTCATTACATCCGAGTGACGCCTCCAGGTGCATCTGTAGTTACCCCCTACTGCTCCTCTAGGCATCAAATATTACTTGTTCATACTTGCATTAATTCCACAACCGCTACATACAAGGTATCAGAATATTTTATCTTGAAGCATACATGATGGCAAACTTAATTGTACTGATATTTGACCTCTGTCAATGAGTATTTATTAGAATTGTAAGGTGATAACTTCATTTTTAAAGGCTTAGGCCACACCCACTAGGGGTTAAAGGTACACACTCAAAAGACTTGTACTGGAGGGAATAGTCAAGAGAAAATTAGGCTCCTTATATAGAATAAAACCTTTTTTAACCTCAACAGCCAGAGCCAAGATCGCCCACTCCCATCTAATCTCAACCCTTCTGTATGCTTCACCTATATTTACCAACCTTAAGAAAACTAACCTTAACAAATTAGCAACCTCCTATAATAACATTGCCAGATTCGCTACTGGCAATCCCTTCAGAACCCACCACTGTTCTAATCTTAGGCAACTAGACTGGCTGGAACTCCAAAACCATCTAATAATCCCCCAACTCATAATTGCCCACAAGATATTTTACCAACCCAATAATACCCCGATACTCTGAAAACTCTTAATCCCATATAATAATCTGAACTCCCTACGTTCTTCTAGCAAACTCCTTGCTAGCTTAAAGTCTAATAATACAGCTGGTGACTCGCTGTTTACCAACACAGCAGGAAAAAACTGGAACCTGTTACCCAATGAACTAACTCTAATTACATCCTTGCCACTCTTTAAACAAAAACTTAAAAAACACCTCCAAATGCACTGGCTGCTATGCCCTTGTAGTAACCCTGACTAACCACCCTCTTTACCCGTTTCTACCTCTTCTAACCAAACTTCCAAGCATTTAAATGCTTAGTCTTGTAAATAAGACTGACACCATTTAAACTCTAATCAACTTATTGTTTAAATCCTTCTACCTGATGTGAACTATTGTACATAATTCTTACTGTATTATATTTGTTTTAGCATTCTTAAGCAATGTTCTGTTTACTGCTACTTTTCTTAAGTGTTTTTATATCTACAATGTAATAACTACCTGTTTTATTTTTGTTTATTAATCTTTTATTTACCATGTAACAATATTTTTATACTTTTGTATATCTGTGTGGAGCTTTTCTCCCCGGGCCTCTACTGAAAATAGAAATAAATCCAGCTAGACTAGCCTGGTCAACAAATGTAAAATAAAAAAAATCACTGATGGGTACGGTTCTGAGCCCTTGGAACAGAGTCAGCCTTTTTACCAAGCTTGCGCCGGCCAAAAAAACTCTCAAGCTAAGTCTCTACCCAGAATGCCCTTCTCCCTGTTACCTCTGATCTCATTTTACAGCTGTAAAGCCGTGTTTCAGCCGAGCTCTCAGCTAAGTGGAACTTTATTTGATATTTGTGTAAAAAATTTTTGATATCTTCATATTTTATTGAGCGAATAGTATTTATAGTATTTTTCTTCTGTCTAACCTTGTTTTTTTCCTCTCTACTTTACCCGTTGTTACCGTTGGTAATCTTTCAAGTACCATTGTTGGTATGGCCTTTCCTCCCTTACCCTTGTGGTATTTCTTCAATACCTTAGCTGGTATTGTCTTTCCTGTTTAAATAAAAGATTTGTTGTCAACCACAGTGCAGATGGAAAAGACAATGAGGCACAAACCAGGAACTCGATGCAGATACAAATAAAAAGGATTTATTCCACAGACAAGAACACCGACTGAGCGCTTTCACCAGGTAGACTGGCTTCATCAGTCATAAAAAACATACCCAGCATGCTACTCTTAAATACTATTCAAATTATCAATTATTCAATTAATAAATGTTAATTAAAACAGCCTGCTACAACAATCTGTTAGAATGTTGAACTACTAACATTTTCTGTTCTAAATAGCACAAACCACACTATTAAAATACCATTAGACCTAAACAGTATTACATTAAGTCAAAAAAGTTTTAAACTCTAAACAACATGAATTTACAGAGATAGTGTATAGTGTTATTTTGAATTACTTACAAAATTAATAATTCATAAGTATTGTCTAAACCTTTACCCTGTAACTTCTTACAAATAGGAAAAAGTTATTAAAGTTGTTGACATTTTTAAATATTTTGAATATTTTAAATGAAATTAGCCCTGTGTTTCAGTAAGGGTTTTAGAGAAATACTCTCATTAATCCCAGGAAATTTTGTGGCATTCAATCTAATCTGCCACTCCATTTCACGTAGTGCTACATAGTTGTTGATATCACAATGGTAACTTGATTTGACCCTGTCAACTATAAAAAATAAAAATTTTTTAAACTCATAACACCCCTTAGAGTGTATAAAAAGTGCATTATGTTCATCCCTTCTTCTAATAGAACCATAGTGTTCTCTGATTCTGAGTCCTACAGACACGCAGGTGGAATTGTTCACCATGCATTCTCCTAATGACATTACGCCAGGACAAAGAGTGAACAAAACCACCACATACAGTGGTGTCGTTGGTAGGAACAAGACTGTCGTTGGTGCTACCAATACTGGATGTACCAATGCTGCCAATATTTAGAACAGGAAAATGTTAGTAGTTCAACATTCTAACAGAATGTTGTAGCAGGCTGTTTTAATTAACATTTATTAATTGAATAATTGACAATTTGAGTAGTATTTAAGAGTAGCATGCTGGGTATGTTTTTTATGACTGATGAAGCCAGTCTACCTGGTGAAAGTGCTCAGTCGGTGTGCTTGTCTGTGGAATAAATCCTTTTTATTTGCATCTGCATCGAGTTCCTGGTTTGTGCCTCATTGTCTTTTCCATCTGCACTGTGGTTGACAACAAATCTTTTATTTAAGTGGATTCCTGCATTGGAGTTGTTTTTCTTCCTAATTTGAGTGTCTTTCCTGTTTAACCTATTACCTTTGGTTTTTAGTAAAGTGTTTCTTTTATCTTTACATACCACGGTATTACTATATTTGTGACTTTTTTTGAACAGTGTTTGACTTTTTTATAGTTGGATTATACAGTTGGCCTGTGGTGTCTTTCTATTAAGATGTCTGTTAAGAAGGGTACTTCAGGTTTTAAGCATTGTGCTTCATGTAATGGCAAGTTACCTAATAGTGATTCTCACGATGACTGTGTATAGTGTTTAGGAGTGCCCTACCTTTCGGTGCAGCCTTCGTGTGGTATTTGTCAGAGTTTCAGCCAACGGACTCAATGAGCGCAAAAATAAACTAATTCTGAAAGGGTTACTCAAGTCTCCTTTCTCAGAGGACATTTCTGCGATGGAGGTCTTAACCCCTCCTACTAAAGACAAAAAGAGATCCCACTCGGTTCCCTCTTAACCATCGGGTGATCAGGGCAAGCCTGGGAAATCAGAGGTCCCAAAGTTGTCTTCGGAGCATAAATCTGCCTCTACGGCTCCGCGCATCTTGAAATCTTTGATACTGGTGCCAGTTTTGGCACCGGTCCTGCCTCCGGCACCGATCATAGACCTTACTAGTCCTATTTCAACTTCAGCACCTGTGGCCACTTTGGCTCAGGGCACACCTTCGACTACTTCATTAGTTTCCCTTTTGGAATTGACCATTTCAGCTCCAAGTGCCTCTTTGGCACCAACCGCTGTACTGACTTCACTGGATTTGACCCCTTTACTTCCGTTCATGAAACTAGAGACTTCGGTGCCAGCAGACCTTGCACCACAGACCCGATACTTCCGTTCCGGAGATCCATTTCTGGACCAAGCATATAGCCCATTTCTCAAATGTCCTGACTCCCCATCTGGAGTCTCCACTAGATCCACCAAGAGCCTGTCGGAACATGACGTGGTGCATCTTGTGGACCAGCTGTTAGCCAGGGGGATCCCCACACTTTCTATGACCCATCCACCTGCAGGACTTGGGTTGATTTATTCATGGACTCCATCTTACACTCCTCCTTCGACCATCTCAATTCCAAGCCTTCTGCTCTGACATCCATCTTGGAGCCCATCACCTCGGCACCTGTAGTGCATCTCACTCCTTCTCCGAGTTTGCCCCTTTGGTCTTTGGTTCTTGCTGAACTGGTCTTTCCTCATTCTGGGGATTGGGGGATGGGCGTTTCAGCCATGGGCATGGAGCCGTCTTTCTCCTCAGTTCCATCCTCAGTG
The DNA here is from genome assembly GCF_019279795.1 of Protopterus annectens. NCBI lineage: Eukaryota > Metazoa > Chordata > Ceratodontiformes > Protopteridae > Protopterus > Protopterus annectens. The sequence goes on along the minus strand of NC_056750.1, from coordinate 841,484,021 downwards.
CCGATAGCTGTGTCCACACCATTCCTGCTTGAGGCTCCATCCATGGGGGCGGGTTCGGCGGAGCGGGGTGTGACCCTAGTCCCGAGGTTGTCTTTCTCTGTTCCGGGCTCCCATTCCTCTTTGAGTGGACCTGCCTTTCGCGTGATGCAGAGGGCTGTTGCTTCTGGTAGCACTCCTTTGATGTCGGAACCCCAGTTTTCACCCCCTGAGCTGCAGCTGTCACAGACCATCCCCCACAGGACATCCCTGTTTAGGGTACCTGTTCTTCTGAGTCCTTCTCAGAGATTCCCACTGAGGGGACCCCTTGAAAGAAGACGTGCAAGAGGAAGCACATGGACTCTCAGGAGGAGTCCTTAACTGAAGACACTGACTATGATGATGGTAAAGGGTCCCCACGGTCACCTCCTGATGATGTCTCCTTAGGAGACATCCTAGAAATGTTAAAGCAGAGAGGTGACTGGAAGCCCTCCACCCCTTCCTCTGAGGAGTCAGTGTTCCTGCAAGCTTTCTGCACCCGGCCTTCAACCTCGTGGGTGACCCTGCCTGCCGACGAGCTGATTGTGCAGCGCCCTTAGAAGAACCCTGATTCCATTGAGGTGATCCCTTGGAGACCAGAGAAAATTCTTTCCCCTCCAGAGGAGAACCCCCATTGGTCCAAATGGTTAACAGTCAATGCCGTGGTGGTGGTGGCGGCAGCCATGAAAAAGGACATGGCTGAGGAAAGTCCTTATGTCCACCCGCCCAACAGGGAGTCCTGGGCGGTGGACAGACTTGGGAAGCGTGTTTTTGCATCAGGGACCTTTGCTATACATTCCCTGAATTATTTGGCACATTTCATGAGGCTCCAGAGGGACTCTATGTCCGAAATCTCTGGGATGCTCGCAGGACAGTTGTCTGACTAGGTCCGGGACAAAGTGGCCTTGCAGCTCGCATCCCTGGAATCAGTATTTATCTTGTCCATGAGGTTGCTCTCACATGCGACTGAAGGGGGGGGGGCTAGAGCAGCGGGTTTGGGCATTGTCATGAGGCATCATGCCTGGATGCGCACTTGTGACTTTGTGGATCCATTTAATTCTTCCTTTCTGAATGCTCCCATCAAAGCTTCATCCGTTTTTTGTTCCAAAGTAAAGGACACGCTAGCCTCAAAGTACCTTCTCCAGGAATCAGAGGAATGGAACAATGTGGCATAAAAAATCTCCGGGTCCTTTCCATGCTGCACGTGGTGATAGACCCAGAGGGAGTATAAATTCCAAAATACACCCCTACACAGGCAGAGGGGGTCCTCGTAGCCAAGGCTCCAGGGATTCCTTTTCTGGACAGCCTTACCAGCACTCCTGAGGAGGAGCCTGATTGCTTACTTCTGGAAGCAGTTGGGGGTCGTTTCGCTCTGTACCAAGCTGCCTGGCAATCTATCACCACCAATCGTTGGGTGCAGAGCATCATTACCAGAGGTTGCCATTCCTCTTTCTTGTCAACCAAACCTTCCAAGGAAACTTCCCGACATTCCACCCAGTCAAAGGGAAGAAGCATCTTCAGAGATTATAAAGCTGTCTCAAAAGAGACATCCAACCAGTCACACCAAACCAGCGCTGATCCGGATTTTTCTCAAGATTCTTTTTGGTGCCAAAAAAGACAGGGGACTGAAGACCCATTTTGGATCTCAGCAGCTTAAACAAGTCGGTCACCCAAACCAAATTCCGGATGGTCATGGTTCAGTCCATTCTTCCCTTTTTTAAGAAAAGGCGATTGGATGTGCTCAATAGATCTCTGGGATGCGTATTACCACATCAAGATGGACAAACACTCCAGGAGCTTCTTCACTTTTGGCTAGGAGCCAGTCATTACCAATTTCGTGCCCTGCCGTTCGGTCTCTCTACAGCCTCAGCGTATTCACGAAATGCATGGCGGTGGTCACAGTTCACTTGAGACTAAAAGGATTCCGGGTGTTTCCATATCTGGACGACTGGCTCCTCACCGCCCCCTCCGAGCATCTTCTGGTAACAGCACTGCATTGTACTCTCTCTCAGGCAGAATTGTTGGGAATAACAGTACATTGGAAGAAATCAAACCTTACTCCTACACAACAAATAGAGTTTATTGGAGCAGTGTTCAATACTCAGTCCTGTCTAGTTTCGCTCCCAATTCACAGACTCCACAGATTGAGGCTTCATCTCCCGAGTGATACTCTCTCAAACAAAAGTCTCAACAAGGGAATTTCTTCATGCCCTCGGCTTTATGGCAGCTTCAATCCCAAGTGTCTCTAGCAAAGCTGCATATGCAGACCCTGCAGTGGCTCCTTTGTCAATGGTTCCCAAACTATCACCCCCTCTGTTACCAGATTCGTATAACCAACTCCTGCAAACAAGACCTCCTTTGGTGGATGAGGCTAGACGTAGAACTTGGGAGTCGCCCATTTCAGTCCCGTCAGCCCACAGCCATTGACCACAGATGCTTCCCTGATTGGGTGGGGGGGGGGGGCATTTCCAGGGAAAGACTGTCCAAGGCACATGGTTCACCTCAGAGGCCCACCAGCATATCAGTGTTCTGGAACTGAAAACTGTGCTGTTAGCGTTGCAGGCCATTCATTCGTCTCTCCCTTCCGGGACAGTTGCAGTTCAGTCAGACAATATGTCAGTGGTCTGGTATATCAGCAAGCAAGGAGGAACCAAGTCCTACCCCCTTTGTCGAGAAGCCATGAGAATTTGGCAGTGGGTGATAGCTTCCAACTTTTCTGATGATAACGCATATCCTGGGGAGCTCCAATATGATTGCAAAGAAATTGAGGAAATGCCTCTTCATGCTTCATGAGTGGTCTGTCAACCCCAAGGGGGTGTCAGAAATCTTCAGCCACTGGGGCCAGCCTTGCTGCGATCTTTTTGCCTCTCCATCGAACTACAAGTGCAGCAGCTATTTTGCCCTACTTCCCCTGGAGGGGGGAGTCGCACAGTGGATCTCTAATCCACGATTGGCCCACAGGACTTCTTTACACTTATCCTCCGAACCCCTGATTTCTCAGTTTCTAAAGAAAGCTGTTCGGCTGAGATACAAGGTGATCCTCATAGCCCCATTCTGGCCTCAACAAGTTTGGTTCCCTTTCCTTCGGCCTCACCTAGTATATCTGCCGTGGATTCTGGACCCTCTATCAGATCTGATTACTCACGTCCAAGGGTTGAGTCACCCAATTCTGTCCAGTCTCAAGCTGACAGCTTGATTTCTCCACTCGTAGCCAGGCAAGGTAATCTCTCCTTGCCTGTTCGAGACATCATTCTGGCCTCTCATAAACCATCCACCAGAAGACTATATCAGGATAAATGGAAAAGGTTCACCATCTGGTCCAAGGATAACATGCTAGACCCGTATTCTGCTCCAGTAATGCAGTGCTTCAATACTTCGCTAAGTTTTTTGATAATGTAACCTCTGCCTCTACCGTACGAGTACATTTAGCAGCAATTTCCATTGTCCACTTTTCAGAATGGTGTAAATGGCACTTCTCTTATCGCTTTACGCCTATGCAAAGCCTTCCTCAAAGGGACCTTTCATATCAGGCCTCCTGTCAGACAGCCCGTGGAACCATGGAACCTCACTATAGTCCTTCAGTCTTTGACTCAAACCTTTTGAACCTGCGGCGAAGTGTGGCCGAAAGTTTTGTCTTGATAATCCTTGTTCTTCGTACCCATCACGTCTGCCAGAAGAGTCTCGAAGCAGCAGGCATTGTGTATCAAGAGGCCTTATCTGGTATTTCATAAAGGCAGAGTACCACTTCAGATGAATCCATCCTTCCTTCCCAAAGTTTTTTCTGAATTCTCCATAAACCAGACCATTGATTTACCAGTGTTTTTTCTGAGTTTTGCCAGTTGAGGAGAGTACTGCCAACTGAAATTTTACCTAGACAGGGCCAAACCTGTCAGTAAATCGGGACAGCTTTTCATCTCCTTTTCTGGACCCAAAATATGAGAGGCTGTTTCCAAGGTTACATTATCAAAATGGCTAAGGGACTGCATATATTTTATCTACTCCATCAGTAGTGAAACTATGCCAAAAGTTAAAGCTCATTCCACTAGATTTATGGTAACATCTGTAGCTTTCCATTCCAGGCCTTCCATGGATGACATCTGCGCAGCAGCTACTTGGGCTAAGCCTCATACCTTTATCAGTCATTACAAATTGGACTTGGTCTCCAGAGGGAGAGCCGCCTTCGGCTCAGTGGTACTCAGGAATGTTCTTCCATAAGGGCCACCCATGGACCTCAAGGTAGCTTGGGATTCTGTCCAATCGATGAATGGAATGAAGATTAATAACATCAGATAAAGAAGTTGTGTCTTACCATAACGTTCCATCTGTGTTGTTCATCTTCTTTCATTCATCACTTCCCGCCCTCCTTCCCCATACAAAAGCTCCTGGGGATGCTTTGGGTCTAAGTGGTGCCCCTAGGGTATTTGCGCAGAAGTGGCCTCTGCTTTACTTCTCTTTCCCTAGCAAACTCGATCTGAGATAATAGGGAGAAGGGCATTCTGGGTAGAGACTTAGCTCGAGAGTTTTTTTGGCTGGTGCGAGCTTGGTAAAAAGGCCGACTCAGTTCCGAGGGCTTGGCACTGAACCCATCAGTGATGAATGAAAGAAGATGAACAACAAAGATGGAATGTTATAGTAAGACATTACCATTTCACAGATTATCATTTGTCTTCAAGTTTTGCAGATGTTACATTGTCAGAGTCCTCCATCTTACTTGATTTGTAATGTAATGTATTGGGGTCCATGGCAACCTTTGTCACTCTAGTCACTCTAATAGTTATACATGAGGGTTCTTCAGTGGACTCTTGTCTGCCCAGTGGTCTGTGACGTCATCTGATGCACCACCCCATCAAAACACTCACAAAGATATTCAAGCAGTATACTCAGTGGTTAACCTCCCTTGTATTTTCCCTAGGCCACTGCTTTGTGTTTTCCACACAGAGGGCCCCAGTAACCATGGTTGCCTTCTATTTGGAGTAGGAGGGGTATTTTGAAGGGATGACACTCTAGGATACTTGGTACCAGAATGAGTCTAGCCTTCACATCAGTGTCCTATAGATGCGGGCAGTTCTTGCATTGCAGACCTTTCAGAATTCCCTCTGAATAAGTCTGGTTAAAGTGCAGACGGACAACATTCTATCATCTGGTGTGCCAACAAAGAAGGCAGAACCTGCTCTTACCAGATATATCTGGAATCTGTGAAGGTCTAGTACTGGCCAATTTTTTCCCAGTGCTTTCTTATTTCACTGTATATTCGAGGGAGGTCCAGTCTTTTAGCAGACCAGTTAAACAAGTCTCTTTTTCTGTTGCACAAGGGGATCTCTCAACCATTTAGTGGAGAAGAACATTTTCAACCACTGGGGCTTTCCTTGCGGAGATCTGCTTGCAGCTTTGGGCAACACCAAATGCAGCAGCTTCTTTGCCCTGATACCTAAGGAGGGAGAGTCCCCGAGGGATGCTTGGTCCATACTTGGCCCCTTCCAACCCCACACCCCCCCTCCCTTCGGTCTCCTGTATGCTTACCGCCAAACTCCTTTATTCGTCAAGCTTCTGCAGAAAGTGGCCTGGTGCAGATAAAAGTGATGATCATTCTTCCATTATAGCATTGATGGGTTTGGTTCTCGTCTTTCGGCCTTACTTACTGTACCCACCCTGGACACAGGATCCCTTTCCAGATTCTCTGGCAGTCCTCACCTGGACATCATACCCCCTCAGTCTGACTACTTGGATGTTCATCGTGTTTCACTGCTGCAGTCATTACTCTTGGGTTATCCTGCTGGCAGGCTACCCTCAGTCGGCCAGAATTCACCTCTTCCCTGACGTCAGTGCACCAGGGGTATAAAAGATGCAGCCAACACCATTTTCTTCAGTCTTTCTTGCCGCACAGTGCCCGAAGCAAAAGCAGTTTGCAAGTGCTGGTCGGCCAGAACCAAAGTCTTCATTAAAGCTAAGTACCCCGTTGAGGAAACTTTTTTCTTGCTCCAGACCGATGTCAGAAAAAGTTAACAGTTGTATTTCTTGTGGGAAGCAAATATCTCGTAAGGATTTTCACTCTTACTGTATTCCTTGCCTAGGCCCTGATCACAACGTTGCTAGCTGTCGGTTTTGTGCTAGATTTAACCAAAGCACTATTAAGCGTCAGTTTGATTTTGCATTTCATTACTTTGGCTGAAGATTTAATTATATCATGCCATCGGACCAGCCTACAACCGGAGTTTACAAAAAATGCAGGGAAAAGGATAGGCATCCAAGGTCCAAAACCGATGAGGCCTCTGCTAGGCCAGTCGCCGGTTCTCAGTGAGGTGCTTTCGCAGCCCCTGGCGCCCGCTACCTCAGAGGCACAGGCCGCTTCCGACTCCCACGTGGAGCCGACTGGGCCTCTGGATACTCAAGGTATTGGACACACTGAAATCATTCCCTCAGATGGGTCCAGAGCCGCTGAGCAGGCATCGGCTTCTTAGGGTGTCTTCAGACCTACACAACTATATATTAAGCCATCTTCACCTTCAAAGACAGACTAAAGCAGCTGTAAAGACAAAGAAACAAGTACAGCATTCTCCTACTCAGACATCCATGCCTAAAAAAACAGATGCTCAAAATGGCTGAAGACCTAATTACTTTGATCAGGGGCTCCCATCCCCCTCCTGATAAGAGGCCTAGGAAGAGAGAGAGTATGATTCTTCTGATCAGGTTTCTATTTCTTCAGATTCCTTTTCTGAACAGGATTGCTCCATGCTTCCCTATGAGTATTCTGATGCTGAAGAATCCATTCCTTCAGCCTCTCCTCCTGAGGATTATTCTTTTGGGGAAACCCTGCATACCATGAGGGAGCATTTCCACTGGGAGAGCCAAGATTATTCTGAATCTAAGAAAAGACTCAGAGACGTTCTACAACTTCCTCAGCACAGACCCCTTGCTATTCCACCCTTTTTAGACATTGTAGATGTATTTTCAGAGTCCGGCCTGTCCCCTGACTCTTTACCCCCTGCACCTGCTAAGCCAGACAGATACTACAGGGTTCCGGAATATCATAAATTCCTATTTAAAAACCCCGCCGCTGACCCAGAAATTATATCTCAGGGTCCCAAAGGGGTTAAAGCTTCCACTGCAAAAAACCCTGTCCCCTCTGATAGGGATTCTAGGGCTCTAGACAGATGGGGGAAAAAAGTCTACACTTCTGCTACCTTGGCTGTTAGGGCTTTAAATTGTCAGTTTCATATGCTTAAATATCAGCAATATTTTATGTCACTGCTTAAACAGAAATTGTTGACAAATACTGAATGTTCAGAGAACAAGAAATTGCAGGATTTATTGCATTCAGCTGAACAAGTGGGAAAGCATACTTTGCAATGTGGTTATGATTCACTGGAGGCCTCTTGCAGGGCCGCTGTTACAGGTTGTGTTATTAGAAGGCATGCTTGATTAAAGGAACAGAATCTGCCTGATCATGTTAAAGCAAAATTATTAGATGCACCATTGCAGCATGATACTTTGTTTGGTACTAAAGCAGAAGAGGTGTTGAAAAAAATGGAAGATAAAGCAAAATCCATGCAGCCAGGCAAGGATTTCTTACAGGTACAGCCACCCAGGTTTAGCAGGAACTGGCCTTCTAAAAATTGGTCCTTTCCAGTGTCAGACAGACCACAAAGAGGCAGATACAGGTGTCCTAGAGGCAGATCTCAGCCCCAAGGCTCATACAGGCCTAAACAATGGGGTGCTCCTACCTCCAAAAGTGGAGAAGTCAAATCACAACCTTACAGGGAACAGTCCCAATGACTTTCCTCTGCCAGATCCAAGCACTTTTCTTTTGACAGCCCCCTTAAGGGGAAAACTAGCACTTTTTTCATGAAATTGGCAAATTGGTTACCCAAGACAAATGGGTCCTGAACATAGTGTCCCAAGGCTACAGGTTCCATTTTCACACTCTACCAAGGCTAAAAGTTATGCCAGACCTGCCACACAATCAATGGGCAGAGGCACAAAAACTAATTACAACCCTCATGGACATGAGGGCCATTCAGCAAATACCACAAGAGCAGGGGCAAGGATTTTACTCCAGACTTTTCCTAGTACCCAGAAAGGACAGAGCTTGGAGACCAATACTGGACCTGTCTATACTAAATACGTTTCTGGAAGTTTCAAAATTCAAGATGTTGACTCTACAGCAGCTACTGCCCATGCTGGGCAAGAAGGCTTGGCTCGTAACTTTGGACCTAAAAGAGGCATACCTGCATGTCCCAATCAGACAGTCTTGCAGAAGATTCCTCAGATTCATAGCTGTCTCAATGCATTACCAATTCTCTGCACTGCCCTTTGGCTTATCTACTGCGCCCAGGGTCTTCACAAAATGCCTGGCACCAGTAATTGCATTTTGCAGACAGAGGAATTCATATATATCCCTACTTGGACGACTGCCTAATTCAAGCAGGGAACAAAGACATTCTTCTAAAGCATCTGGCGTTTTTAAAAAGATTACTAACTGGCGTAGGGTACACAGTAAACGAAAAGAAATCAAAACTAGTGCCCTCTCAAGAGATAAATGTTCGTGGGTGCAAGCTTAAATACAACTGCCCAGATGGCTTATCTCACGCCAGACAAAAGCAACTGACCTCTTACTTCAAGAAATTGGCAACAAAAAAACACTCATCTTCAAAGAAAATCCTGCAGGCCCTGGGTTTCATGGCATCCTGCATTCTGCTAATTCCATATGCCAGACTGCATATGAGGAAACTACAATGGTATCTAAAAAGTGTTTGGACTCAGCATTGCCACAGCCTGGAGACAGTAATTCCACTCATTCCCTGCCTACAACAGGAGTTTCGATGGTGGGCAGATGTCTGTCACCACAACAAGGGTCTGCCATTCATTTTACCCAGAGCCAGACAGACACTGACAACGGATGCATCAGATTATGCCTGGGGGGCCCATATGGCAAGAAAATGTATTCAGGGCACATGGCCTGCAAACTAGATGCATCTTCACATCAATCAAAAAGAGATGCTAGCTGTTCAAAATGCCCTGACAGCTTTCAAGGACCTGCTTCATCCAGGACAGCTACTGATAAAAACAGACAATACTACAGTCATGTGGTACATAAACAAGCAGGGAGGTACACATTCCTACCCCCTCTGCAGACAAGCAATGACCTTATGGGACACAGCATTGGCTTTTCAAATTCACATGCAAGCACAATTCCTGCCAGGAAAAACACTCTGGCAGACGAACTAAGCAGAAACCTCATGGATCCCCACGAATGGAAACTGCATCCACAAGTCTTCAGCATGATAATAAGGAAATGGGGATGCCCAGACATAGATCTATTTGCCTCCCCTCACAACTGCCAATTGCAGAGATTTTGCACAAGGATTTATCACAAGCAAGCATGGAAAGTGGATGCCCTATCCTTCAGCTGGAAAAATCTAACAGTATATGCCTTTCCTCCACTGCCTCTCCTTCCCAGGGTACTCCTAAAGGTCAGAATAGAGAAGCCACAAATGATGCTGATTGCACCAGACTGGCCACGCCAGCACTGGTACCCAGTTCTAAAGAGCTTGTCTCAAGGACCAGCATGGATATTGCGTCAAACTTCTCACTTGCTGACCCAACAAAACAATCAGATCCTGCACAGCCAACTCAGGACCTTAAATCTGGCAGCATGGTGGATAATGTAGCCATTCAGAACACTCCTCTTTCAAAAGCTGTTGTGGATGTTATCTTGGAGGCCAGGAGGCCCAATACCAGAAAATCTTATGCAGAAAAATGGAAGAGATTCTGTGCGTGGAACCAGGAACAAGGCACTGACACGTGTGTACCAAATATCCCTCAGATTTTACAATACCTAACTGAGATGCTGAACAAAGGCCTTACTTTCTCATCAGTTAAGATTCATGCCTGCCATTTCAGCCCATTACAATATGGAACCACCTATCTTTTCTCATCCTTTAATAAGGCAGTACCTCAGAGGGGCCAAAAAATTAGGCCACCAAGGAGAGCACCAATTCCAGCCTGGGACCTCAATTATGTTTTGGAAAAACTCACCGTGCCTCCTTTTGAGCCAGCTTCAACAGCAGATATAAAATTCTTATCCTGGAAAACGGCTCTACTCCTAGCAATAACCTCAGCAAGATGAGTCTCGGAGTTACAAGCACTCATGGCTGTGGAACCTTTTATCATTTTTCATCCAGACAGGGTTTCTCTGAGGACAAACCCTACATTTATGCCTAAGGTGGTATCCGGTGTGGCCCTCAACCAAACCATTCACTTGCCTACCTTTTATCCAAATCCACAGAACAAGGGTGAGAAAATTCTGCATTCTTTGGACATACACAGGCAGTTACGCTTCTATTTGGACAGAACTAAAGCTTTCAGAAAGACTGAGCAACTTTGTGTCATATGCTGCAGGATCACAAGGAAAGCCTATCTCAGACTATTTCTAAATGGATAGGCCATTGCATTCGTTTCTGCTGTTTTCAACATGGCAAATCTGTGTCTAAGAGCATTAGGCCTCATTCCACCAGAGCAGCAGCCACTTCAGCAGCCTTCCTCAGAGGAGTACCAACCAAAGATATCTTAGAGGCTGCAACTTGGAGTTCAGTGCACACTTTCACAAAGCACTACCACTTACCTCTATACTCTAAGTCCAGAGCAGGCTTTGCCACTGCAGTTCTGCAGGGCCTCATAGCCACTCGTAAGTCTATTTAGACCCAGCCACCCAACCTCAGCTTTGGGATTCAACCCAAGTGTAATGACTGCAACAATGAAACACAGTGAACATAGTACAGTTGTGTACCTACCTCAAATGTAGATGTTAGAGTGTATTCACTGTTGCAGTCCAGGTTACCCTCCCTCCATCCCCCTTTTCATTGCTGGGACTTACCTGTACTTCTCTATCCTATACAACCTATGTGGTATATTTGCTTGTAGATGAAGGTAATGTTTTTGTTACTGCATGCTTTTTTTATAAGCAGAATTTCTAGCCTACCCTTTTGGGGGCACCTGACATGGGCAAGAAAAACTGAAGAAAATGGCGTTGGCTGCATCTCCCCCTGGTTTACTGACATCAGGGAAGAGGCGACAGCAACCGACGCCGGACCAGGACTTTGGAATTCAGGTCGACTGCGGGTAGCCTGCCAGCAGGATAACCCAAGTGTAATGACTGCAACAGTGAATACACTCGAACATCTACTATGGTAGTTATACAACTGTACTTTCCTCAGCATAGGCCTTTGACAATACCTCCAGTATTAGACATTGTTGATGTGTTTTCGGAATCGAGCATGGCTTCTGATTCCCTACCTCCGGCTCCTAGTAAGCCAGACAGATATTACAGGGTTCCTGACTTCCAAAAATTTCTATTCAAAAATCCTGCTGCTGATCCTGAGGGTCCCAAAGCTGTAATGGCCTCTACAGCCAAAAATCCTACCCCATCTGATTGAGATTCCAGGGCACTGGTTAGATGGGGAAAGAAGGTTTATACGTCTGCAACCTTGGCAGTTAGGGCCTTAAACTGCCAGTTTCATATGCTTAAATGTCAACAGCATGTTATGGGCTTATTGAAAAAGAAAATTATGTTGATTTCTGATTGTGTGGAAAAGAAAGAATTACAGGAATTATTGCCTGCAGCAGAACAGGTTGGAAAGCATACTTTGCAATGTGGTTTTGATTCCTTGGAGGCCTCTTGCAGGGCCGCAGTTACTGGATCTGTGATTAGAAGGCATGCCTGGCTCAAGGAGCAAAATCTGCCTGATCATGTTAAAACTAAATTGTTGGATGCCCCTTTACAGCATGATGCTCTGTTTGGTAATAGGCAGAAGAGGTTTTAAAGAAAATGGAAGACAAAGCTAAATCTATGCAAACTGTAAAAGATTTCTTACAAGTGCAGCCACCCAGGTTCAGTAGGCACTGGCCTACTAAAAATTGGTCCTTTCCTGCGTCCAACAGAGCCTCTCAAGGCAAATCCAGACGCTCAAAAGGCTCTACATACCAATCACAAGGTTCTTACAGGTCAAAGCAATGGGGTGCCTCCCCCTCCAAATCTGGAGGAAACCAAGCACAACCGTACAGTAAGCAGTCTCAATGACTTCCCTCTACCATCACCAAGCACTTATCTTTTGGCAGCCCCCTTGGGGGGAAAATTAGCACTTCATGCTCAAAATTGGCAGTTAATTACCCAGGACAAGTGGATGTTAAACATAGTATCCCAGGGGTACAGATTTCATTTCCATACTTTGCCAATTCCCAACTGATGGCCGGATCTGCCACAAAATCAGTGGGCAGAATCCCTGAAACAAGTTATGTCCCTAATGGATATGGGGGCTCAACCAGTACTAGAACAGGAAAAAGGGCAAGGTTTTTATTCAAGACTTTTAATGGTACCCAGAAAAGACTATGCCTGGCATCCAATACTGGACTTATCGATTTTGAACACGTTCCTGGACATTCCAAATTTCAAAATGCTCACTTTACAACAGCTACTGCCTATGCTGGGCAGGAATGCTTGGATGTTCATCGTGTTTCACTGTTGCAGTCATTACACTAGGGTTATCCTGCTGGCAGGCTACCCTCAATCACCTGAATTCCAAAGTCCTGGTCTGGCGTCGGTTGCTGTCGCTTCTTCCCTGACATCAGTGTGCCAGGGTTATACAAGATGCAGCCGACGCCATTTTCAGTCTTTCTTGCCACACGCTGCCCAAAGCAAAAGCAGTTCGCAAGTGCCAGTCAGCCAACTCCTGAGATTTTCGAAATTGATTTTCAGAACCGAAGTCTTCAATAAAGCTAAGTACCCCGTTGGGGAAACTTTTTCTTGCTCCAGTCCGATGTCAGTAAAAGTTAACAATTGTATTTCTTGTGGGAAGCAAATATCTCATAAAGATTTTCACTCTTACTGTATTCCTTGCCTAGGCCCTGACCACAACGTTGCTAGTTGTCAGTTTTGTGCCAGATTCAACCAACACACTAAGCGTCAGTTTGATTTTGCTTTTCATTACTTTGGCCGAAGGATTAACTACATAATGCCATCGGAACAACCGGCGACCGGAATTTATAAAAAGTGCAGAGACAAAGAAAAGGACAGGCATCCGAGATCCAAAACCGACTAAGCCTCTTCTAGGCCAATCACCGGTTCGCTGGTTCTCAGTGAGGCGCTTTCGCAGCCCCTGACACCCGCTACCTCCGAGCCACAGGCCGCGTCCGACTCTCACGTGGAGACAACTAGGCCTCTGGAAACTCAAGGTATCGGGCCTACGGAAACTATTCCCTCAGATGGGTCCAGAGCCGCTGAGCAGGCATCGGCTTCTGACTGTGTTTTCAGGCCTACACAGCTTACTTATCAAGTCTACTTCTGCAGTCAAGGCAAAGTCTAAAACACCATTAAAGACAAAGAAACAAGTACAGCATTCTCCTGGACAGTCATCCATGCCAAAGAAACAGATGCTTAAAATGGCCAAGGACTTAATTACTTTGATCAGGGGTTCCCATCCCCCTCCTGATAAAAGGCCTAGGCAAGATGCTGACTATGATTCCTCTGACCACGTTTCTATTTCCTCTGATTCCTCTTCAGAACAGGGATATTCTCTTCCTCCCTATGAGGACTCTGATGCTGAAGAATCTATCCCTTCAGCCTCTCCTCCTGAGGATTACTCTTTTGGGGAAACCCTGCACACCATGAGGGAGCATTTCCATTGGGAGAGCCAGGATTATTCAGAATCCAAGAAAAGGCTCAGAGACTTAATCCAAGAAAAGGCTCAGAAACTTTCTTTTACTGCCTCAACACAGGCCCCTTGCTATCCCCCCTGTACTAGATATGGTTGATGATGATTTTTCTGAATCCAGTTTGTCTCCTGATTCTTTACCCCCTGCACCAGTCAAACCAGATAGGTACTACAGGGTCCCAGACTCTCATAAATTTCTTTATAAAAACCCTGCTGCTGACCCAGAAACAATTTCTCAGGGTCCCAAAGGGGTCAAAGCTTCCACTGCAAAAAGTCCTGTTCCCTCTGATAGGGATTCTAGAGCACTGGATAGATGGGGGAAAAAGTTTACACTTCTGCTACTTTAGCTGTAAGAGCTTTAAACTGCCAGTTTCACATGCTTAAATATCAACAATACCTAATGTCTTTGCTAAAACAGAAAATGCTTACAAGCTCAAAATGTCCTGACAATAAGGAAATGCAGGATTTATTGCATGCAGCTGAACAAGTGGGAAAGCATACTCTGCAATGTGGTTTTGATTCTTTAGAGGCTTCTTGCAGAGCCGCAGTTACACGCTCTGTCATTCGAAGGCATGCTTGGTTAAAAGTGCAAAGTTTACCTGATCATGTTAAAGCAAAACTATTGGATGCTCCACTACAACGTGATACTTTGTTTGGTGTAAAGGCAGAAGAGGTGTTAATGAAAATGGAGGAGAAAGCAAAATCAATGCAGACAGTAAAGGATTTCTTACAGGTTCAGCCACCTAGATTTAGCAGGAACTGGCCTTCTAAAAATTGGTCCTTTCCAGTGTCAGACAGGCCACAAAGAGGCAGATACAGACGCCCAAGAGGCAGATCTCAGCCCCAAGGCTCATACAGACCTAAACAATGGGGTACTTCAGCCCCCAAAGTCAGAGAAGACAAATCACAACCTTATAGGAAACCGTCCCAATGACTTCCCTCTACAAAAGCTAAGCACTTACCTTTTGACAGCACCCTAAGGGGGAAAACTAGCACTTTTCTCACAAAATTGGCATATGATCACCCAGGACAAACGGGTACTGAATATTGTTTCTCAGGGTTACAGGTTCCACTTTCACACCCTACCAAGGTCAAAAGGTATGCCAGACCTGCCACAAAACCAATGGGCAGAGGCACAAAAACAAATTTCTGCTCTCGTGGACATGAGAGCTATTCAAAAAGTACCACAGCAAGAACAGGGGCAGTGATTTTACTCAAGACTTTTCTTGGTACCCAGAAAGGACAAAGCCTGGAGACCAATACTGACCTGCCAATGCTAAATACTTTCCTGGATGTTCCAAAATTCAAAATGTTGACACTGCAGCAACTTCTACCCATGCTGGCCAAAAAGGCTTGGCTAGTTACTCTGGACCTCAGAGGCATACCTGCATGTCCCAATCAGACAATCTTGCAGAAGATACCTCAGATTCATAGCTGGCTCAATGCATTACCAATTCTCTGCACTGCCCTCTGGCTTATCTACTGTGCCCAGGGTCTTCACAAAATGCCTGGCACCAGTAATTGCGTTTAGCAGACAAAAAGGAATTCAAATATATCCCTACTTGGACGACTGCCTTATTCAAGCAGAGAGCAAGGACATCCTGCTAAAGCAGCTGGCGTTTGTAAAAGAATTACTAATTTGCCTAGGGTACACAGTAAACGAAAAGAAATCAAAACTAGTGCCCTCTCAAGAGATAATATTCCCGAGTGCAAGCTTAAATACAACTGCCCAGATGGCTTATCTCACGCCAGACAAGCAAAGGCAACTGACTCATTACTTTCAACTGATAGCAACAAAGACCCAGCTACCTGCTAGAAAAATTCTGCAGGCTTTGGGCTTCATGGCATCCTTCATCCTGCTAATACTATATGCAAGACTGCATATGAGGAAGCTACAATGGCATCTAAAAAGTGTTTGGACCCAACATTGCCACAGCCTGGAAGCAATAATAACTCTTATTCTCTGCCTACAACAGGAGTTTCGATGGTGGGCACTAGCCTGTCACCACAACAAGGGACAGCCTTTCACTTTACCCACAGCCAGGCAGACACTAACAACACATGCATCGGATTATGCCTGGGGGGCACACATGGCAGGAAAATGTATTCAGGGCATGTGGCCCACGGACCAAATGCATCTTCACATCAATCAAAAAGAGATGCTAGCTGTACAGAATGCCCTGACAGCCTTCAAGGACCTACTTCATCCAGGACAACTATTACTAAAGACTGACAATACTACAGTTATGTGGTACATAAACAAGCAAGGGGGGGCATACATTCCTACCCCCTCTGCAGGCAAGCCATGACTTTGTGGAACACGGCACTGACCTATCAAGTACATCTGCAGGCACAATTCCTGCCAGGAAAGAAAAATACTCTAGCAGACGAACTAAGCAGAAACCTCATGGACCCTCACTAGTGGAAACTAAATCCACAGGTCTTCAGCATGATAACAAGGAAATGGGGATGCCCAGACATAGATCTCTTTGCCTCTCTTCACAACTACCAACTACAGAGATTCTGCACAAGGACCTACCACTCACAAGCATGGAAAGTGGATGCTCTTATCTTTCAGCTGGAAAACCGTAACAGTTTATGCCTTTCCACCACTGCCTCTCCTTCCCAAGGTGCTCCTAAAGAAGCCAAAAATTATTTTGATTGCCCCAGACTGGCCACGCCAGCACTGGTACCCAATCCTAAAGAACTTGTCTCAAGGCCCAGCCTGGACTTTACCTCTAATGCCTCATCTTCTGACTCAACAAAGCAATCATATCCTGCACAGTCAACTCAGAACCTTAAATCTGGCTGCATGGCAGATAATATAGCCACTCGGAACACACCTCTGTCTCAAGCTGTTATGGATGTCATTTTGGAAGCCAGGTGGCCCAGCACCAGGAAATGTTATGCAGAAAAATGGAAGAGACTCTGTGCTTGGAACCAGGCACAAGGACTTGAACCACTTGTTCCAAATATTCCTCAGATTTTACAATACCTAACTGAGATGCTGGACAAAGGCCTATCCTTCTCATCAATTAAGATCCATGCCTCTGCCATTTCAGCTCATTACAATACGCATCCTCCTATTTTCTCTCATCCACTGCTTAGACTGTACCTCAGAGGGGCAAAAAACATAAGACCCACAAGGAGAGCACCAATACCTACATGGGACCTCAACTTTGTCTTAGAAAAGCTCACTACCTCCTTTTGAGCCAGCCAATACAGCTGACATAAAATTCTAATCATGGAAAACTGCTCTGCTTCTAGCAATAACTTCAGCAAGAAGAGTCTTAGAGTTACAGGCATTAATGGCAGTGGAACCTTTTATCATTTTTCATCCAGACAGGGTTTCTCTAAGGACAAACCCAACATTTATGTCAAAGTTAGTATCCAGTGTGGCTCTTAACGAAGCCATTCATTTGCCAACATTTTATCCAAATCCCCAGAATAAAGGGGAGAGACTTCTGCACTCTTTGGACATGCACAGGCAGCTACGCTTCTACTTGGACAAAACAAAAGCTTTCAGAAAAACTGAACAACTGTTTGTGGCATATGCTGCAGGGATCACAAGGAAAGGCTATCTCAAAGCAGACTATTTCAAAATGGATAGGACACTGTATTTGTTTCTGCTATGCACAACATGGCAAGTCAGTGCCTAAGAATATTAGGCCACATTCTACCTGGGCAGCAGCCACTTCAGCAGCCTTTCTCAGAGGAGTACCAACAAAGGAAATTTTGGAGGCTGCAACTTGGAGTTCAGTGCACACTTTTTCCAAGCATTACCACTTACCTCTTTACTCTAAATCCAGAGCAGGTGTTGCCACTGCAGTTCTGCAGGGCCTCATAGCCACTCCTAATCCTATTTAGACCCAGCCGCCCTACCTCAGCTTTGGGATTCAACCCAAGTGTAATGACTGCAACAGTGAAACACGATGAAGATAGTACAGTTGTGTACCTACCATAAATGTAGATGTTCGAGTGTATTCACTGTTGCAGTCCAGGTTACCCACCCTCCACCCCCCTTTCTTTGCTGGGACTTATCTATACTTCTTTATCCTATACAACCTATGTGGTGTATTTGCTTGTAGATGAAGGTATTGTTTTTATTTTACTGTATGTTTTTTATTAGCAACATGTATTGCCTACCTTCTTGGGGGCACCTGACATCTGGGGCAAGAAAAGCTGAAGAAAATGGCGTTGGCTGAATCTTATATACTCCTGGCGTACTGACGTCAGGGAAGAGGTGACAGCAACCAACGCCGGACCAGGACTTTGGAATTCAGGCCGACTGAGGGTATCCTGCCAGCAGGATAACCCTGGTGTAATCTCTGCAACAGTGAATACACTCGAACATCTACATTTATGGTAGGTGCACAAGTGTACTTTAGTGACTCTAGACTTAAGAGGCATACCTGCATATCCCAATAAGGGAATCGTGCAGAAGATACCTCTGCTTCAAGGCAGGTTTTTTGCATTACCAATTGTCTGCACTGCCCTTTGGCTTATCTACTGCGCCCAGGGTCTTTACAAAGTGCCTGGCACCAGTAATTGAATTTTGCAGACAAAGAAGCGTACAAATTTATCCTTACCTGGACGACTGTCTCATTCAAGCAGAGAACAAGGACATTCTTCTTCCACATCTGGCGTTTGTAAAAAGGCTTCTAACATGCCTAGGGTACACAATAAATTAAAAGAAATCCCAACTGGTACCCTCTCAAATAGTTACATTCCTGGGTGCAAGCTTGAATGCAACTGCCCAGATGGCTTACCTTATGCCAGAGAAACAGAGGCAACTGACAACTTACTTCAAACAGATGGCAACAAAAACCCAGTTATCTGTAAGACAAATTCTGCAGGCTTTGGGTTTCATGGCATCCTGCATTTTACTAATTCCATATGCAAGACTGCATATGAGGAAACTTCAGTGGTACCTAAAAAGTTTATGGAGTCAACATTGTCACAGTCTGGAAACGATTCCTCTCATTCTCTGCCTACAACAGGAGCTTCTTTGGTGGGCAGAGACATGTCACCAAAACAAGGGACTGTCATTCACTCTACCCCCTGCCGCCCAAACCCTAACTACAGATGTGTCAGACTATGCTTGGGGTGCCCACCTGGCAGGGAGATGCATTCAGGGTATATGGATCCCAAAACAAATGCATCTGCATATCAACCAGAAAGGGATGCTAGCTGTTCGGAATGCTCTGACAGCCTTCAAGGACTTACTTCATCCAGGACAACTACTGATAAAGACGGACAACACCACAGTTATGTGGTACATAAACAAGCAGGGGGGTACACATTCCTACCCCCTTTGCAGACTAGCCATAGCATTGTGGAACACAGCTTTGACTTGCCAAGTAAATCTTCAGGCTCAATTCCTGCCAAGAAAACAAAATACTCTGGCAGACGACCTAAGCAGAAATCATATTGACCCGCACGAGTGGAAACTGGATCCACAAATCTTCAGCATGGTAATACAGAATTGAGGGAGCCCATAGATCTATTTGCCTCTCCCCAAATTTATCAACTGGACAAATTCTGCACAAGGACTTATCACAGACAAGCATGGAAAGTGGATGCCCTATCCTTCATTTGGAAAAACCTATCAGTCTATGCCTTCCCCCTCTGCCTCTTCTCTCCAAGGTCTTTCTAAAGGTCAGACAGGAAAAACCAAAAATGATCTTGATTGCTCCGGACTGGCCTCGCCAGCACTGGTACCCATTTCTGAGGAAAATGTCTCTACTCCCTCCTTGGTACTTGCCTCAAATACCTCATCTACTGTCTCAGCAGAACAATCAAATTCTGCACACTCGGCTCCAAACTCTGAACCTTGCAGCATGGCTGATCATTTAATTATTCGAACACCACCTCTCAGTAAACCTGTGATAGATGTCATTTTGGAAGCCAGTAGGCCTAGTACTAGAAAATCTTATGCTGATAAATGGAAGAGATTCTGTGCTTGGAACCAAGCACAAGGAACGGACACAGCAAACCAAATATACCTCAGATTTTGCAATACTTGACTGAGATGCTTGACAAGGGCCTATCTTTTTCATCAGTAAAAATCCATGCCTCTGCCATGTCGGCTCATTACAACACGGAGCCTCCCCTCTTTTCTCATCCTCTACTAAAACAGTATCTTGAGGGGCCAAAAATTTAAGGCCTCCCAGAAGATCATCAGCTCCTGCATGCAACCTCAATTTTGTGCTGGAAAAACTCACCCTGCCTCCTTTTGAACCAGCAGCTACTGCGGATATAAAATTTTTATCTTGGAAAACAGCTTTCCTCTTGGCAATCACTTCAGCAAGAAGGGTTTCAGAACTACAGGCTCTCATGGCTGTGGAGCCTTTTATTACATTTTACCCAGACAGGCTGTCCCTCAGGACCAATCCTTCCTTTATGCCTAAGGTGGTATCCCGTGTGGCTCTTAACCAAACTATTCACCTGCCAACATTTTACCCAAATCTGCAGAACAAGGGGGAGCGGATTCTGCATTCATTGGACGTACACAGACAACTAAGATTCTACTTAAACAGGACCAAATCTCTAAAAGTCTGAGCAACCACTGGCGGAATTTGCTTCAGGATCAGAGGGGAAGGCTATATCAAAGCAGACTATTTCTAAGTGGATAAGCCACTGCATTCGTCTCTGCTACTTGCACCATGGTAAACCTGTGCCCAAGGGAATCGGGTCACATTCCACCAGGGCTGCCTCTACCTCGGCAGCCTTTCTCAAAGGAGTTCCAACCAAAGACATTCTAGAAGCTGCTACTTTGGAGCTCTGTTCATACCTTCACAAAGCATTATCATTTGCCTCTCTTCTCCAAATCCAGGGCAGGCTTTGCCACTGCAGTTCTGCAGGGCCTTATAGCCGCCCCTAATGCTATTTAGTTCCATCCTCCCATCCATAGCTTTGGGATTCTACCCAAATGTAATGACTGCAACAGTGAATACACTCGAACATCTACATTTATGGTAAGTGTACACAACTGTACTTTGCTCTGTGAGCTTTCTTTGTTCTTACTAGTTTTACTTATTGCTCCCTTTTTTTTTTCTCCTTTCCAAGGCTGGGAGGGTGTCCCTGTTACTTTCTTTCAAAGTTGTACTTTGGGCGTCTACAGGTTCTTTATATGGGCCTCTTTCTAGATTCTCTGCCTAAGAGAAAGAGGGTTCTTCCCTTCACTACATGTCTCCTTTCTGTTCCTCTGTTGCAGAAAAGAACTGAAGATGGCATGGTGTTGACTTAGATGTTGTAATGCCCAAACTGCAGTTGGACTTGGGCTGGCTGGGCGGATTTCTTCACACACACAAGAATAATTTGAGAGACTCAAATCTGTCTCCCTAGCACCTCGCAGCCTGTCACCAGAATATCTTAGTATTGCCTTGTATATCCTTTTGTATCAAGGCTACAAATTTCTTAAAATAGCAAATTCACAGGACTGTCCATCCTGTCTCACGTTTTCAAAAATACCCCAAAAATGCATTCACTTTACAGATTCCCAATTATCACACCAAAACTTTATTTGCAAAACACAGCACAGTTTTAGACCTAGACACAATATAGAAGCAGCTTTTCAAAATGTTATAAATTATATCCCTACAAAAAAGTAAGCAAGGGAAAATAATCTTTTTTTAAATTGGCCAAAGCATTTGATGTAGTTTCACACCCTGCATAAAGACTTGCAGGTCTTTACAATGAAATGGTTACTAGGTTCTCATTGTTTAAGCCAGAGAGTACAGTGTATTTGCTAGTTTAGCACTGTGTAATCCAAAACAAATGACAGTAAGCATGTTTCAAGGTTTCACCTTGTGCCATCCTCCGTAAATAAATGCACACAGTCTCAAACTCAGCAAACATAATTCATTACTGAGACAACTCCACATTAACTGGTTCAACCCTTATTTGCAAAAACATCAGACTAACCTACAGCTTTTCAGTTACAAAAATTAAAAGCTGATTAGAGCAAGCCAATTTTGCTCGAAATATACAAGTAAAATGAAATTGTTTGTTCTATAGTCCACCAGCCAGATGGCATTGACTTTATAATCATATCATAGAGTTAGAGAGCAAATTGACCTAGTAACTCATATACTGTTATGAGCAATGATTTGTTAAAATTTAAAATGTGATCGGCAGATTCAGCAGGCTAGTTAAACAATTAACAGGGTAATTAGAAGTACTATACAAAGTCAAACCTTCTCCAAGTGGATACTGCCACAGTCTGTGCTTTTCTTCTTTCAAGCCTTTTTTAAGCTTCAGCATTTTTTACTAACGTACAGTCCTGCCAGCTAACTAAATTAGAGCAGTTGCACTAAAATTAATAAATGTGCTGCTAATCACGCCAGTAACTCATGACCCTCAGCTGATTACAGTTATTCAGTATATTGTCTTACTCAGAAATAGCTACAGTATCCTCTGCAGCTCTGAAAAATACACACCACCAGCTAACTGTTGAACTGGCACACACCCTAGAGACAACTGCAATGCTTAAATCAATGGACACATTATATTTAAGAACTCAGTCACAGCAGGTATTCTTCACATGCTGTATACATAGCTAAACTTTGGGATTTGTTTGCTAGTTTTACAAAAATCTTATCTCACCAATGATTTAAAACCTCCATAAAAACATAGCAAGCATAAGATGCCATTGCATGATTACTTTTTCTTTTTTTTTTTGTAACATTTGATGTGAAGTTTACTTCATTTGGTCTTCATCCTGTGGGTGCCGGATCCGTATCGGATCCGAGCCAGCAAATTCACTAGCATCTGCTCTGAGCTCTAAACTCCTCCCCTTACCCATAAAGCACCTCCACTACCTTCCAACCCCTAGAGCTCGATTGCCGCGGCTTGCCTGAAGCATTGTGATCTCCTGAGCTCCGAGTTAGTGAGTGGGTTTTTGCATATTAAGCAGCTTTTTCTTAAATTTTTTGAATGTTGGGTGTTTAGTGTAGGATGTTCTTCCTGTTTCACTGTTGCAGTCATCAAATTTGGGTTATCTGCTTGCAGTTAGCCCTCAGTCAGCCTGATTATCCAAATCTTGTGTCCTCCGTCGGCTGCTGTCTCATCTTCCATGACGTCACGTAGTCAGGGGTATAAAGCATGCAGCCGACGCCATTACATCAGTGTTTCTTGCCATGCCCGAAGCAGAAGCAATTCGCAAGTGCCAGTCGGCTGACTCCTGAAATTTTCGTTTTCGAGTTTCATATCCGAAGTCTTCAACTAAGCTAAGTACCCCGTTGGGGATCCTTTTTCTTGCTCTAAACCGATGGTAGTAAAAGTTAACAATTGTATTTCTTGTGGATAGCAAATATTTTATAGGTTCATAGGTTCATACTAGGCTATCTGCCCTAGGGCATTTACAAGCCTAGCCAGAGTGTTTGGGTTTCGCCACCCATTTTAAATGAATTTTGCTATGCCCTATTTTGAGGTTAGTATACTGTGCCTCTGTCTAACAGTGACACAGAAGTGATACCCGGAGTAAATCTACGATCTCCCATCCACTCATCAAGATTCCTTTTGAAGAGAGTCAATGAGGGACTCTGCCTAACCTGGACTGGGATTTTATTCCAGAGTGAAGGGAGCCTCTGGGTTATGAATCTGTCCCTCAAGCATGTCCTATTTATTTCAGTGCTGCGGTTCAAGCCTCTCGAGCGCGTAGCTCGATGGGATTTGGATTTTCTGAGGTGCAGCATGTCCATTAATTCCGGGTTGGACATGGCTTTATACGTCAGGCACAGATCGCCTCTGAGCAGGCGGTATGCCACTGAGTAGAGCTGGAGTTTCTTTAACCAGGCAGCATATGGCATCTCTTTGAGCCCTTATATGGCATCTCTTTGAGCCCTTTGATCCTCTTGGTGAGGTACTTTTGGGTTCTTTCCAGTTGCTGCAGGTGTCTGGTAAGGTACATCCCAAAAGGGGCATTGTACTCAATTATGGGCCTGATGAGGGATGAGTAAAGAGGCACGATGACCTCCCCTGATCTAGATGTGCATCCCTTCATGATTAGGTGGGCTATATAAAATGTTTTTCTAACCACTTTGGCCACGTGGTTGTCGAATGAGAGATCCCCAGGTCCCTAATTACTTCCTCCGTACTTAATGGATTACAATCTATGTGGTAATTTGTGGGCACTTTGTTTTTGCCGAAGGGGAGGACTATACACTTTTTGGCGTTTAGCTTGAGGCCATGGCTCTGGCACCAGTTGTCTGTTTCTATGAGGCCCTTTTGTAGGATGCTTGTGTCGGCTGGAGAGTCTATTATGGTGCCCAGTTTGCAGTCATCTGCGAACTTAGTCAGCCACAGTCCTTCCGTGTTGGCCTGTACCTCCAAGAAATATATACCGAACAAGAGAGGTCCCAGGTCTAGCCTTGTGGGATGCCACTTGTAACTGGTTTGGAGTCTGACATGGCTCCAGCAATTCTAACCATGTGGGTTCTGTCCTTGAGCCAGTTTGCAACCCATCTAGTGACATAGGGGTTTATATTTAAGCTGGTGAGCTTATCTTTAATGCCCAAGTGGGGTATTGTATCGAAGGCTTTTGCGAGGTCCAGGTAGGCTGTGTGGACCACCTTCCCCTCGTCAATGGCCTTGGTGATTGTTTCAAAGAAATCGACCAGGTTTAAGAGGCAGGATCTGCCCTTAACAAAGCTGAACTGGGTAGGATCCAGTGTCTGTAGGTCCCTAATATCTTTGAGGTCCATGATGATCCTTTCCATAGCTTTGCAGACCAAGCTAGTCAGGCTTATGGGGCGATAGTTTCCAGGATCCATTGAGGCACCGCCTTTGTGGAGAGGGACCACTGTTGCTGTACCCCACTCTTTGGGTACATATCCTGTAGTAAGGCTGAGATTGAACAGTAGTTTTATGTTTGGGTTTAGTTCTTCTTGGAGTTCATGTAGGATGCAGCCCGGGACACCGTCTGGTCCCATTGATGCTGTGTTTTTTGCTTTGGAGAGGGCGGCTCTTATCATCTGAGATGTCAGGGGGGGGGGGGGCAGCACTCTGCTGGGATAGATATTTGCCTTTTTGGTGGGGAAGGGGGGAAGAAGTTGCGCTGAAGCTGTCAGCTAGGATGTTGGCAATGTCTGTGCATTCGGTGTATTTTTTGTCATTTTGGACTAATTCTGAGCATATCTGGGAATTCCCACCCAGGTTCCTAACATAACTAAAGAAAGCCTTGTGATTATCCTTAGTGTCCTGTGCAAGTTTTCTCTCGAAGCTGGCCTTAGACGATTTCATAAAGATTTTCACTCGTACTGCATTCCTTGATTAGACCCAGAGCATGACGTACCTTGCTGTCGGTTTTGTGCTTTATTTAAACCTCTTACTATTCATAGTCTGTTCATTTTCGCATCTAAATATTTTGGTACTCTGTTCAATTATCCAGAAATGGCTTCAGTAAGCCACCAGACTACCAACATTCCGAAAAAATGCAAAGATAAAGACAGAGACAGACCGCATAGGTCCAAAGCAGCCGACGACGCTTCTCCTAAGGTAGTTGCCAGTTATCCAGTACTCGGTGAGGCGCTTTCGCAGCCCCTGATACCCGCTACTTCAGATTTGCTGACCTCTACTGAGACCCATTCAGAGTCCGGGATGCCGCGAGATGCTTCTTCGACTGTGGAACCTGCGGATGTATCTACCTTGGATGGGTCTGGAGCTGCTGTGCAGGCACTGGCTTCTGAGGGTGTATTCAGGCTTCTTGACTTGCATATTAAACCGACACCATCTTCTACTTCAAGGCCTAAAACTCGATCCATGCCTAGAAAACAGACGCCCAGCCCGCATGGTCAGGCCCTTATGCCTAAAAAACAAATAAGAATGGCTGAAGACCTTATTACTCTATTCAGGGGAAGCCAACCTTCTCCCTCTAAGAGACCTAGGACTGATTTTCCTTCTGATTCTTCTGACAAGGATTCTGAAATATCTGATGTTATGTGGTCCTATCTTACCTACATTCCTTACTCCGACTCGGCCAAGTTTCCCTAGCACGAAGTCTCTAATTGGCAGGGCTAACCCAGTATCCCAAGATGCACCTCGCCCTAGCCCCAGATCTCGTTTGCCGCTCGTAGAGTTAGGACGTGGTCTCGCTTGGCTTTGGCTAAGTACCCTTTTTAAAATACTTCTAAGTATTTTAGCAGTCTACTTTTTGATAAAAGCTATTTTAATAGCTAGCTTTGTATCTGACTAGTTGTTGTGTGAGTTTTTGAGAGTACTGTGTTTTTGTGGTATCCCTACTGTTTTCGCGGGCTAGGCCCATTTAAGTTAGAGGACCTAGTCCTCTCCAGTGTGTTCCCTTGTTGTTTTGTGCTGATTTCTTGTCGGTGGTTAAGCTCCCTCTTAGGAAGCATTTAAATTAGAGTTTCCTTGTCTGTTAGAGTGGTTTTTGGTCTTCCCGGCTTCCTCTTGTGTTCGTCTCTGTCAATTGTGAGTGGTGCGGTTGCTTACCATGTCGAAAGAACTGAAGGAACATAAACCCTCTGGGTTAAAGAAGTGTACAAAATGTGGCTATAAAATGTCCATTACAGATGGGCACACTATCTGTGTTTATTGTCTTGGTGCTATTCACCTGCAAGAGTCTTGCAGTTTGTCATGTTTTTAGCCGTAAGGTACTGCAGGAATGTAAAAATAAGCTGATTTTGAAGGGTCTGATTAAGCCCTCCTTTGAGGAGGCCTTGAAGTCGTCTTAGTCTTCTAGTACCAAGTCTAAGCCTCCTAAGGCCAAGACAAGATCTCCGGCTCCCGTCTGCTTCTTCGGAGCCATCGGAGAAGGTTTGTAAAGTGGATACTTCCTCCTCGGCTCCTGTCCTCGGGGCCGAAGGAGAAGGATTCAGAAATGGATACTACCTCCTCGGCTCCATTGTCCTCAGGGCCGCAGGAGGTATCTGTTGTACTGGAGTCGACCTCGGCTCCGATACTTTTGGAACCTATTCGGAGCCGGTCACCCAGTGTCAGGCATGAGTCTCCGGTTAGGAGATCCCCAATCTCCTTCTATTTCTTCCAAATCCTCTAGGCTGTCTGATTTGGATGTGGATAGGGTGGTCCAGAGGCTCCTGCAGTCGCCGATGTTAACTAAACTGTTTTCGGCTCCGGAGCCGGTCCCCATTCTAGTACCAATGATTCCTCCTCCGGACACCCATGTGTCATCGGAGCCGGAGTGCTCAGTGCCGAGTGAAGTTCTGATGTCGGCTCCGATACCTCATGTGAGTCTATCGGAGCCGGCTTCAGCTCCAACCAGGTCGGTTCCGTCCTCTGGTTTCGGCACTCTGGTTTCCTCAGTCGAACCAGAGGGGGATACCTCGGGACTCCTGTCAGTTCCAAGCCTCCCTCCCGGTGCTTCGGCTCGGGGAATCTCGACTCTGGTCGTGGTCACGGTGACTGGTCGGTCCTCGGACTCAGGGGGGGGGGGGGCTTCGAGGCCATGAGGAGCGCATTGGCCAGGTAGTCAGTTACATCACCTGGATCTGTCACTCGGTCCCCTTACACCCCAGCTAGAGCCTCTTGACACCCCCCTCTCCGTGGATGGTGGAGCCTGAAGGTCTGGGGGATACCCCATTGAGCGGTCCCCTACTTTCTGAGGGCCCCTCGGAGTCAGTGCCTGAGGAGCCTCCCAGAAAGAAGTTGTGCAAGAGGAAGCACATAGACTCCCAGGACGAGTCCCTCACTTCCGATACCGACCTCGAGGAGTAAGAGTGGTCCCCCAAGTCATCCTTCGATGATGTCTCTTTCTCCGACATCCTGGAGATTTTGAGACAGAGAGGCGACTGGCCTTCCAAGATCCCCTCTGAGGAGGAGTCGGTATTCCTCAAGGCCTTCGGAGCTCAACCATCCGCCTCCTGGGTGTCTCCACCCTTCGAACTCCTGGATTTGATTTGTCGAAGGGTGTGGGAGAACCCTGATTCCGTGGAACCGGTTCCCAGACGTCCAACCAAGATGTTCTTCATTCCACATTGCTGCAGTCCTAACTATTGGGTAGTCCGCTGTCCAGTCGGCCCGAATACCAAAGTATATGGCTGACGTCGGTCAGGGCGCATTAGACTGACGTCAGTACGTCAGGGTACTAATGCGCATGACCGACGTCATATCCTCAGTCTTTTTTGCCGCATGGTCCGATGCAGAAGCAATTTTGCGAGTGCAGGTTGGCGTTCTGAAAGTTTCTGAAGTCAGAGTTTCAGACCGAATCAAAGTTGGCTAAGTACCCCGTTGGGGAATATTTTGGTTTTTTCTTGCCTCAGTATTTAACCGGATGTCAGAAAAAGTGAATAACTGTATTTCTTGTGGGAAACAGATACCTCATAGGGATTACCATACTTTGTGTATACCTTGTTTAGGGCCTGAGCACGCCGTTGTTGGATGCCGCTCTTGTGCTAGATTTAACAAACGCACTATTAAGAGAAGGTTAGACTGTGCCAGGTTAGTGTTTGGGAAGCGTTGTAATTATAAAATGCCGCCGGATGCTCCGACGCCGCTTCGCTAAAACGCAAAGATAAAGCAGCAAAGCCTAGGGTGGAGGAACCGACAGTCCCAGACGTCGGTTCTTTGGAAGGCTCAGTGGAGCCGGAGGTTTTGCCAGGTGTCTCTTTGGAGTCTCAGGGAGAGACTTTACTGTTACAGGATGTATCCTCTCAGGAAGTAGGCCAGGCTGAGGGGCTTCTCAGGTGGCTGTTCTTCCCTCTCTTCCTAAGGTGGTTAGAGCCTCCCCTTCAGTTTCCAAGGCTTCTTTGAGGGGCAGGCCAAGTTTAGCTTCTGTGGGGGTTTCTCCTAGTACTTCAGGATCTTTGCCTAAGAAACATATGCTTAAAATGGCAGAGGATTTGATTACTATGATTAGGGGTTCTATGCCCCCTCCTGATAAGAGGCCTAGGGTGGAACCTGAGTTTGAGAGTTTTGAGCAATGCTCGGAGGCTTTGGAGTCTTCGGCTGAAGACTTGCAGGAGTACCCTCCTTATTCTGATTCTGATGTGGATGATTCTACTCCTTCTGCTTCTCCTCCTGAGGATTTTTCATTTTCAGAGACTCTGCATTCCATGAGGGAGCATTTTAAATGGGAAGGTCAAGATTTCTCTGATTCCAGGAAAAGGCTTAGGGAATTCTTGTTTTACCCCAGCATAGGCCTTTAGCTATACCTCCTGTTTTGAATGTGGTGGAAGATGTGTTTGCAGAGGCTTCCCTGAATCCTGATTCTTTGCCTCCTGCCCCAGTTAAACCGGATAGGTATTATAGGGTGCCTGAAGCTCATAAGTATCTTTTTAAGAGTCCTAGGGCAGACCCAGAAACTGTCTCTCAGGGGCCTAAAGGTGTGAAGGCCTCAGTTGTTAAAAATCCTGTCCCTCCTGATAAAGAGGCAAGGGCTTTGGATAGATGGGGAAAGAAAGTGTATACTTCTTCCACTTTAGCCATGAGGGCATTGAATTGTCAGTTTCACATGTTAAAATATCAGAATTATCTTCTTTCACAGTTGAAATCTAAGGTGGATGCTCTGGCTGAAGGTATTGAGTGTAAAGAGTTGCAGGATTTAGTTCATGTGTCTGAACAGGTGGGTAAACATTCCTTGCAGTGTGGTTTTGATGCTGTGCAGGCCTCCTCCAGGGTGGCTGCCACTGGTTCTGTTCTTCGTAGGCACGCCTGGCTGAGAGATCAGAATTTAGCTGAGCATGTTAAGACAAGGATTTTGGATGCTCCTTTACAGTCTGATGTGTTGTTTGGTTCGCCTGTGGAAGCAGTTTTGAAGAAAATGGAGGACAAGGCTAAGTCTATGCAAACTGTTAAAGGTTTTTGCAGGTGCAGCCTCCAAGTTTAGTAGAAATTGGCCTACTAAGGGATGGACTTATCCTGCTTATGATTCCCAGTCTAGGGGTAGGTCTAGACGTGGTAGGGGCAGAGCTCAGGGTTCTTTTAGGCCTAGGACAGGGAGTTCCCCTGCTCAGACTTCTGGTGAGGGCAGGGGTCAGTCCTTTCGTAAGCAGACCCAATGACCTACCTTTTCAGCTGCCAGTACATTCTCGCCTGGCAGCACCTTTGGGAGGAAGGCTGTCTCTTTTCAAAGAAAATTGGGATTTAATTACCCAAGACAGATGGGTTCTGGATATTATTCACCACGGTTACAGGTTTTATTTCCATACCTTGCCTCCTTTCAAAGGCATGCCAGACATTCCTCCTCTTCAAAGGACAGAGGCACACAAGCAAATTTCTCTGTTGCTCCAAATAGGGGCCATTCAGTCAGTTCCTGTGCCGGAAAGGGGCCTAGGTTTTTATTCTCGCCTGTTCCTGGTACCAAAGAAGGGGAACACGTGGAGACCAATTCTGGATTTATCTATCCTCAACACTTATCTGGACATTCCCAAGTTCAAAATGTTGACGTTACAACAGCTTTTACCTCTGCTGGGCAAAGATCACTGGATGGTAACTTTAGATCTCAAGGAAGCTTACCTTCATGTGCCAATCAGACTAAGTTGCAGGAAGTATCTGCTGAGCTGGAAATTCTCATTATCAGTTCTCTGCATTGCCCTTTGGCTTATCTACTCAGCCAGAGTATTCACAAAGGTTCTGGCTCCAGTGATAGCTTACTTCAGGCTAAAAGGAATCCAAATCTATCCTTACTTGGACGACTGCCTGATTCTGGCTCAAGAAAAAGAAGATCTTCTACAGCATCTGGAATATGTCATAGCAGTGCTAAGATGCCTAGGGTATTCTGTGAACGAAATAAAGTCCAGTCTAGTATCCTCTCAAGACGTGCTTTCTGGGTGTGAGACTGAATACAGCAGCCCAGATGGCCTTTTTAACCCCGGACAAACAAAAGAATCTTTCCAGTTACTTCCATCATCTATCTCTTCAGTCCGGGCTGACTGCAAGGACAGTCCTTCAAGCCTTAGGGTTCATGGCATCTTGTATTCTGGTGCTTCCCAATGCCAAACTGCATATGAGGAAGCTACAATGGTATCTCAAAAATCTGTGGACACAGCACTGCCAGGATTTGGACACTGTCATTCAAATAATACCTTGCATTCAAAAGGAATTTTTGTGGTGGGCTCAGGAATGTCACCTAAACAAGGGACTCTCTGTGACCCGCCAGAGGCAAGTCAGATTCTAACGACAGATGCCTCAGATATTGCTTGGGGAGCTCATCTAAATGGAAAGTGGATACAAGACAAGTGGCCTGCCAGACTACAGCATCTACATATCAACATGAAAGAGATGTTAGCAGTTCAGTTTGCATTAATTGCTTTCAAGGAGTTACTTCTTCCAGGGCAGGTGTTGATTCTAACAGACAACACAACTCTCATGTGGTACATCAACAAACAAGGGGGAACACATTCTTACCCATTGTGCAGACAAGCAATGATTTTATGGGAGACTGCGCTCAGTCTGCAACTAACTCTTCAGGCAAGGTTTCTGCCGGAGCACAGAACTCCTTAGCAGATGTATTAAGCAGACAAATCATGGATCCCCACGAGTGGAAACTGGATCTTCATGTATTTCAAAATTGACAGTGTCATGGGGAACTCCAGACATAGATCTGTTCGCTTCTCCACTAAACCACCAGCTGCCAAAGTTTTGCACGAAGGGATTTCATCACACAGCTTGGAAAGTGGATGCTCTTTCTTTCAGTTGGAAAAATCTTCATGTGTATGCCTTTCCACCTCTGCCTCTTCTTCCAAAGGTGCTTCTAAAGGTCAGACAAGACAAGCCAAGGATGATTTTAATAGCTCCAGATTGGCCTCGCAGCACTGGTACCCATTACTGAGGAGTCTGGTAAGGAAGCCTCCATGGCCTTTACCCTTGATTCCACACCTGTTGTCTCAGAGGGACGGTCATCTGCTCAATGTCAAGCTTCACTCTCTACATCTAACAGCCTGGCATATTCTGTTTTGAAAGACAGCAGGTCTCAGCTTCCTCAACAAGTTTTAAATGTGATTATGGAAGCCAGAAGACCTAGTACAAGGAAAGTGTACGCAGAAAAATGGAAGAGATTTTTGTTTTGGAGTGCAGCAAACAATTTGGAGATTACTGAGCCAAATTTGAGTGTGGCTCTTCAATATCTTACTGAGTTACTGGACAAAGGTTTGTCTTTCTCTTCCATTAAGATTCATGCTGCAGCAATTTCAGCTCACTATGATTGTGACCCACCATTGTTTTCGCATCCTTTGTTCAAGCAATTTCTTAGAGGGGCAAAGAATATAAGACCCCACGTAGAGCTCCTACTCCTGCTTGGGATCTCAATTTTGTGTTGGAGAAACTTACTCTACAACCTTTTGAGCCTCGGCTACTGCTGACTTGAAATACTTGTCATGGAAGACTGCTTTTTGTTGGCCATTACTTCTGCAAGAAGGGTTTCTGAGTTGCAGGCCCTTATGGCAGTGGAGCCTTTTTTGATTTTTCATAAGGATAGGGTATCTTTACGTACTAATCCTTCCTTTATGCCTAAGGTGGTTTCTAGTGTGGCTTTAAACCAAACTATTCATTTGCCTACCTTTTATGCAGATCCCCAAAATAAAGGGGAAAAGATTTTGCACACTTTAGATGTACACAGGCTATTGCGTTATTATTTGAGCAGGACTAAGGATTTTAGGCAGTCTCAGCAGTTGTTTGTTTCTTTTGCTTTGAGTTCAAAGGGCAAGCCTGTGTCAAAACAAACTATTTCTAGGTGGATTGGGTGTTGCATTACATTTTGTTATTCCCATCATGGCAAGGAGATTCCAGCTGGGATTAGGCCTCATTCCACTAGGGCTACTGCCACTTCCACAGCATTTCTAAGGGGTGGCAACTAAGGATATTTTGGAGGCAGCTACTTGGAGTTCAGTGCATACTTTCTCTAAGCATTATCACCTTCCTCTCTACTCTAAGTCTAGGGCTGGTTTTGCCACAGCTATTTTGCAAGGCATGTTGTCAGTTCCTGCTTCTTTATGATTTGCCAGCCTCCCTTACCTCTGCTTTGGGATTCTACCCAATAGTTAGGACTGCAGCAATGTGGAATGAAGAACATAGTACAGTTTTGTACCTACCATAAATGTAGATGTTCGAGGATCCACATTGCTGCAGTCCAATTTACCCTCCCTCCTCCCCTCTGTGTTTAGGGGTGGTTGTGTAGGTGAGGTTATATTCTGCTAATTGTGTATATATTGTATATATATTTTGGTGCAGGTATTTTGGGAGTTTTGGTTTGTGGCCTTATCTTTTCAGAGTCTTCTGACATCTGGGGCAAGAAAAGACTGAGGATATGACGTCGGTCATGCGCATTAGTACCCTGACGTACTGACGTCAGTCTAATGCGCCCTGACCGACGTCAGCCATATACTTTGGTATTCGGGCCGACTGGACAGCGGACTACCCAATAGTTAGGACTGCAGCAATGTGGATCCTCGAACATCTACATTTATGGTAGGTACAAAACTGTACTTTCCTTTCTGCTCCCCCGGGGAAAGAGTTCCTTACCAAAGGAGTTTTGGTAGATGCCTTGGTGGTGGCGGCAGCCACTCAGCAGAAAGTTGCAGAGGCTTCTTCTTCAGTCCACCCTCCTAACAAGGAGTCCAGGAGTATGGACCGATATGGGAAGTGTACCCTCTCTTCGGCGACCTTTACCTTAGGGTCGTTGAATTACCTCTGTCATTTCACTCTGCTCCAAAGAGATCTCCTGAAGGAGTTAGGAGATACTCTGACGGGTAACATGCCTGAGGCAGTGGAGCAGACTAATGCCCAGTTGCCTTCCCTTGGTTCCATTGTCAACTCGTCTATGAGGCTCATATCTTATGCAGCCGAAGGTGCGAGTAGGGCAGCTAGCTCAGGCGTAACTCTCAGAAGGCAAGACTGGATGCGCCTGTGTCATTTCGCGGAGGCCTTTGTCTTCATTCACTGACGCCCCCTTTGATGGGTCCTCTCTTTTCGGGCCCAAAGTGAAAGACACCCTCACCAGATGCGAACAGGAGGGAAAGACCCTTTCTGCCGTAGGGGCCAATTTTTCTCTCCCTTCTAGGCCTTATCACAAGGCTCAGAGAGGAGGGAAAATATGGTTCAAAAAGTCTCAGAGGTTCTTTCCTGCAGCTCATTGCGAGTCCCCCTCCAGAGGTAAGGGGGGGGATCTATTCCGGAAGACGCCATCCTAGAGGCAGAGGAGGCCCCCGCAACTCGGGAGACTCAATTCCTTTCACGGTTTTTCCTTCCAGCGTTCCTGAGGCATTGCCCGACTGTCTTATTCCGGAGCCAGTTGGGGGCCGAATTTTGTTGCATCCTGAAGCCTGGGAAAGCATCACCCAGGATCATTGGGTGCTTCGAACAGTTACCGGAGGTTACACTATCCCCTTTGCGTCGACACCCCCCTTCCCAGTCAGAAGGATCCCGGACGTCCCACCCAGTCAACGGGATCAAGCAGCACTAGAAGTTGCAAAGCTGCTAGAAAAAGGAGTCATCCAACCAGTCCCCTCAGACCATGTCGGATCAGGAACTTATGACTCTTTTTGGTGCCAAAAGAACAGGGGACCTGAGACGCATTCTGGATCTCAGTCGACTGAATCACTACGCTCTGAAGTCCAAGTTCCGAATGGTCACGCTTCAGTCCATTTTTCCATTGCTGGATAAAGGAGTATGGATGTGCTCCATCGATCTCAAGGATGCCTACTACCACATCAAAATGGAAAAGGCATCCAGGAGTCATTTACGCTTCCGGCTTGGAGCCAGTCACTTCCAGTTTCGTGCCCTGCCCTTTGGTCTCACCACAGCCCCCAGGGTGTTTACCAAGTGTTTGGCAGTGGTGACAGCTCACCTGAGGTGTCTAGGATTCCAGGTGTTTCCGTATCTGGACGACTGACTTCTCGCCGCCCCCACCAGGCATCTGCTCGTTCAAGCCAGGGAGACGACCATCTCACTTTGCCAACGTCTAGGAATTACTTTGAACTGGGAAAAGTATGCCTTGCAGCCCTCACAGCGTGTTGTTTTTATAGGTGCAGAGCTAGACTCTATTCAAATGTGGGCCTTTCTACCACAAGAGAGGATGAGTGCTGCAGTCTCAGATCCACGCACTGTTGCCCCTCAGAAAAGTTCAGGCCAGGTTAGTTCTTCAGCTCTTGGGATCCATGGCCTACACCATCACGCTGGTACCTCTGGCCAGGTTACACATACGGATCTTAGTGGCTCCTGTCGATTCAGTAGTCCTTTCAGAAGCTTCCTCTTTCCCACTTGATACTTCACGGAGCGGTGCAAACAGGACCTCCTCTGGTGGCTACGTTCCACCAATCTGGACAGAGGAAGGAGCTTGATTCCTATGTCTCCAGTGGCCACGGTAACCACAGACGCCTCCCAATTGGGGTGGGGCATTATGTAGGCAGGACTGTCTAAGGCACGTGGCAAGATCACGAGGTACACTTGCACATCAAAGTTCTGGAGATGAGAGCGGTGTTTCTGGCGTTGTGAGCACTCCAAGACTCCCTACCTTTGGGAACGATTGTAATTCACTCGGACAACATGTCCATAGTGTGGTATCTGAACAAGCAGGGGGAACCAAGTCTTATCCCCTCTGCAGAGAGGCCATGCGAGTGTGGCATTGGGCAGTGTCTTTCCAACGGTTTCTAGTGGCAACACACATTCTGGGGAAGTCCAGCGTGATAGCGGACAGGCTAAGCAGAGCTGTTCTGATGCCTCATGAGTGGTCCCTGAACAACCGAGTGGCGGTTCAGATCTTCAACAGGTGGGGTCAGCCTTGCTGCGATCTCTTCGCCAGCCCCCTCAATGCCAAATGCAGCGAGTACTTCACATTGATCCCCCCACAGGAAGAGTCACCCAGGGACGCTCTAGCTCACGATTGGCCCCCCTGGTCTGGTCTGCGCTTTCCCTCCATTACCAAGAGTGATCCAGAAAGCCATATCCTTGGGAAGCAGGATGATCCTTATTGCTCCACACTGGCCTCGACAAGTATGGTTCCCTTTTCTTCAACGGCATGCACTGGATGGTCTGTGGACTCTGGACCCAGTGCTGGACCTCCTGATTCACATGTCAGGACAACTCCATCCATCCCTGCGAACTCTCAGGTTGACAGCCTGGCTGCTCCACTTCCGTTGCTAGTCAGGCGACATTCCTTTTCACCTGAAGTGGTACACATCTTGTCTTCTTCTCATAAGTCTTCCACCAAGAAGATTTATTTCAGCAAATGAAGGAGATTCTCCATTTGGGCTCAGGCCCAAGGTTTGGACACCTTCACAGCCCCAATTCCATCAGTCTTAGATTTTTTTTTAGCTATGTTGTTCCGTCAGGGCTCCGCACCCGCTACCATTAAAGTGCAGTTGGCTGCAATTTCCAATTTTCACACATCTTACGAGCCCTCTCATGGGCCACAAACTCTGTAAAGCCTTTCTAAAAGGTGCTTGGTTACTTTGTCCCCCTGTTTCAGAACCTGTCCTGCCATGGGATCTAAACCTTGTGTTACAAGCTATTATGTCACCACCCTTTGAACCGGCTGCCACTTGTGAATTGAAATTCTTATCTTGGAAGACAGCGTT
Source organism: Protopterus annectens (assembly GCF_019279795.1). NCBI lineage: Eukaryota > Metazoa > Chordata > Ceratodontiformes > Protopteridae > Protopterus > Protopterus annectens. The sequence continues at coordinate 841,447,810 of NC_056750.1, read as the reverse complement.
TCTGATGGCCATTACATCGCCCAGGAGGGTATCAGAACTTCAAGCTTTGTCCATTAAACCTCCGTATTTGATCTTTCATAATTACAGAGTTTCTCTGAGGCTTAACCTGTCCTTCCTTCCGAAGGTGTTATCCACGGTCAATCTCCATCAATCTATTGAGCTACCAGTGTTTCCGAACTTTTCCAATAAAGCAGAGTTCAGGTTCCATCAGTTGGATGTGCACAGACAACTGAGATTTTATTTACACAGGACTAAGCATGTTGGGTAATCTGATCAACTGTTTGTGTCTTTTCAGAGAACAGAGCAGCTTGTCCCATTTCCAAGTGCACAATTTCTAAATGGATCAAAGATTGTATTTCATTCATCTACTCATCAGCAGGCAGAAATTTACCTTTTCCTGTCTAAGCTCACTCTACCAGGGCTATGTCTACATCAATAGCTTTCCATGCTAGGCTTTCCTTGGATGATATTTGTGCTGTGGCTACTTGGGCCTCTCCCAACACTTATTACTCAGTACAAGCTGGACGTGGCTTCTAGGGGCCGAGCTTCCTTTGGTTCCACGGTTCTTAGGAGTATCTTCCTATGAAAGAGGTGCTGGGGACGCTGTCCTGTGAGTCAGGAATGTAGGCGCGATAGGACCACATAACATCAGTTATGTACTCACCATAACGATTGATGTATGTGGTCCATCTCGCCTACATTCCTACATACCCTCTCACCTGCCCCCTTCATAGAGGATTTGGAGGAATATTGGCTCTGTGGACCCTTCAAGGTCAGTGATTTTTGTTCCCTTATCTGGCTGGAATTTCTTCCAGTGTTGATTGTGTATGGGTTATGATTGGTATGATTGCAAGCAAGATTTGGGGCTAGGGCGAGGTGCATCTTGGGATACCGGGTTAGCCCAGCCAATTAGAGACTTTGTGCTAGAGAATTTTGGCCAAGTCGGAGCCGATTCTCTGCTCCGAACCCGTGAGTAAGGAATGTAGGCGAGATGGACCACATACATTGATCGTTATGGTGAGTACATAACTAACTGTTTTATCTGATGACCAGGAGTTGCCCTTCTCTACCTATGAGGATTCTGATGCAGAGGACTCCATTCCCTGTGCTTCCCCTTCAGAGGATTTCTCTTTTGGTGAAACCTTGCATACTCTTAGGGAGCATTTCCGCTGGGAAAGCCAGGATTACTCTGACTCCAAAAAGAGGCTCAGGGAATTCTTACTCCTACCTCAACACAGGCCTTTAGCTATTCCTCCTGTACTGGACATTGTAGATGAAGCCTTCTCGGGATCTAGCCTGCCCCTGACACTTTACCTCCTGCTCCCAGAAAACCTGATAGGTATTGCAGGGTACCTGATTCTCACAAGTTCCTCTTTAAAAATCCTACTGCGGATCCTGAGACCATTTCACAGGGACCCAAGGGCATTAAGGCTACTACTGCCAAAAACCCTACCCCCTCTGATAGAGATTCCTGGGCCATGGATAGATGGGGCAAGAAGGTATACACTTATGCAACTTTGGCCAGTAGGGCCATAAAGTGCCAGTTTGATATGTTTACGTATCAGCAGCTTATTATTGGATTGCTTAAACAGAAAATTATGTTGATTCCTGACTGTGCTGAAAATAAAGAATTACAGGATTTAATGCATTCTGCTGAACAAGTTGGAAAACATACTTTCAAATGTGGTTTTGATTCATTAGAGGCATCTTTACTGGGTCTGTACTTACAAAGGCATGCTTGGCTTAAGGAGCAATATTTGCCAGATCATGTTAAAGCTAAATTACTGGATGCTCCCTTAAACCAAGACCGCCTGTTTGGCAACAAAGCAGAAGTAGTACTTAAAAAGATGGAGGAAAAAGCTAAATCTATGCAAACTGTTAAAGATTTCTTGCAAGTACAGCCTCTCAGATTTAGTAGGCATTGGCCCTCTAAGAATTGGTCCTTTCTTGCCTCTTCCAGGCCTTCTCATTCCAAACCCAGAACCAGCAGAGAAAAGCTAGGCTTCAGTCCCAAGGTACTCACAGGCCTAAGAAGTGGGGGGCTCCCACTTCAAAGCTGGAAGTAGTAAGACTCCCCCCTATGGTAAACTGTCTCAATGACTTAACTTTAAACCTTCCAAGCCCTGCTCAACTGACCGTTCCTTTAGGGGGAAAGATTGCCCTGCATGCAAAAAATTGGGAACTCATTACCCAAGACAAATGGGTTTTAAATATATTTTCGCAAGGATACAGATTCCACTTCCACTCCTTAACTCCAAAACGGTTGGCCAGACCTACCCTCAAATCAGTGGGCAGAGGCTCAAAAGCAAGATGTTCTTCGTGTTTCACTGTTGCAGTCATTACATTTGGGTAATCTGCTGGCAGGTTGCCCTCAGTCGGCCTGATTTCCAAAGTCTTGGGTCCTGTGTCGATTGCTGTCTCCTCTTCCATGATGCCAGGTCGTCAGGGATGTAAAACAAGCAGCCAACGCCATTTTCTTTAGTCTTTCTTGCCACACGGTGCCCGAAGCAGAAGCATTTCACAAGTGTCGGTCGGCCGACTCCTGAAATATTCGAGTTTGAGTTTCAGAACCAAAGTCTTCACGAAAGCCAAGTACCCCATTGGGGAAACTTTTTTCTTGCTCCATTCCAATGTCAGAAAAAGTTAATAATTTTGTTACTTGTGGGAAGCAAATACCTCATAAGGATTTCCATTTATACTGTATTCCTTGCCTAGGCCCTGATCACAACGTGCCTGGCTGTTGAGTTTGTGCTAGATTTAACCAATGCACTATTAAGCGTCTGTATATTTTTGCCTCAAAGGATTTTGGAAACAGATTTAACTACCCAGAAATGTCAGATAGCAATCCGACTACCAGAGTACATAAAAAACGCAAAGAAAAGGACAGAGAGACAGTTGAGGTCCAAAACCGACGACAAAGCTTCTCCTAAGCCAGTCCCCGGTTCGGCGGTACTCAGGCGCTTTTGCAGCCCCTGATACCCGCTACTTTCGAGTCCCAGGCCCCTACCGACACCCATGTGGAGTCCGGCATGCAACGAGATACTCAAAGTATTGGGACTCACGGATGTATCTCCCTCGGATGGGTCCATAGCCGCTGAGCAGGCACCGGCTGCTGAGGGTGTATTCAGGCCTCAACATTTTTATATCAAACCAATAACAGCTGCAAAACCAAAGACAAAAGCAACTTCTAAAACTAAAAAAATGACGCATGAGCCGCGTGTACAGGCCTCTATGCCTAAAAAACAGATTAAAATGGCTGAAGACCGTATTACCTTGATCAGGGGTTCCCATCCCCCTCCAGATAAGAGGCCTAGGCAAGACACTGATTATGAATCTTGAGATCAGGTTTCTATTTCTTCTGATTAGGAATTATCTATATCTCCCTATGTTGATTCTGATGCAGAGGAGTCTATACCATCTGCTTCACCTCCTGAGGATTATTCATTTGGAGAAACCTTGCATACTTTGAGGGAACATTTTCACTGTGAGATTCAAGATTTCTCAGAATCAAAAAAGAGGCTCTGGGATTTCCTTCTCCCTCAGCACAGGCCTTTAGCCATACCCCCTGTTTTAGACATTGTGGATTATGTGTTTTTGGAGTCAAGCTTGACCCCTGACTCCTTACCTCCGGCTCCCAGCAAGCTTGACCGATATTAGTGTCCCTGACTCTCACAAATTTTTATTTAGAAACCCTGCTGCTGATCCTGAAACTATTTCACAGGGTCCAAAGGGAGTTAAGGTCTCAACAGCAAAAACTCTTAACCCCTCTGACAGAGCTTCAAGGGCACTGGATAGATGGGGGAAAAAGGTTTATACATCTGCAACCTTGGCAATTAGGGTCTTAAACTGCCAGTTTCATATGCTCAAATATCAACAATATGTTATGGGATAATAAAATTACACCAGAAAAGAGACAGTAAAATCCAACCACAGGACCATAAATAAGTTAAGCGATTTCACTCACTTTATTTAACATGAGCTTCTTCAGAACAAATACCTTACTCACTCAATCCATTTATAAACCGTAACCAATTAAATCACATGGCATTCTTAAAGGAAATTACAACTAAATCTGATGTTTTTAAATAAATCAGTATTAATGATAATATAACTCCATGTACATGTAAAATGTGGACAGTAATGAATACATTAGTAAAAATCATCTTATAAATAAATTTAAATGTAATAAGTTTTACATTGGTAAAACCATTAGAGCTCTCAATAAAAGAATCTATGAGCACTGTTTAGCCATCAGAAAAAAGGATGGAACTTATGCTTTGGCTGCGCATGCCACAGAGTGCCCACTTTTTAAGAAGTTTTCTTTTTTTGTATTAGAAAGGGTGAACTCTGATTTGTTTACAGGAGATTATAAGACTTACTTGGAGTGTAGAGAATGTTTATGGCAAATTGTTTTGGGTGCTGATGAAACCCTTGGCCTTAATGGTATTATTAATAACAAATGTTTTTTAACATTAGCCAGGAACAGGTAGTTAATTGTGAATTGTTTTTTGTATTACATACATTACTATATATATATATATATATATATATATATATATATATATATATATATATTTTGTACGCACATTTAAATTTGTTTATAAGAAGATTTTTATTAATGTATTCATTTCTTTCTAAGTTTTACATGTACATAGAGTTGTATTATTAATATTGATTATTAATATTTAAAAACATCGGATTTAGTTGTAATTTCCTTTAAGAATGTCATGTGATTTAATTGGTTACGGTTTATAAATGGATTGAGTGAGTAAGGTATTTGTTCTGAAGAAGCTCATGTTAAATAAAGTGAGTGAAAGCGCTTAACTTTACTATCCTGTTGTTGGATTTTACTCTCTCTTTTTCTGGTTTAATTTTATTTTACTTAGAACCAAATATTCCTCAGATATTACAATACTTGACTGAGATGCTTGACAAAGGCCCATTTTTCTCATCAATTAAAATCCATGCCTCTGCCATTTCGGCTCATTACAATACAGAGCCACCAATCTTTTCTCATCCTTTACTAAAGCAGTATCTTCGAGGAGCCAAAAATTTAAGGCCTCCATGGAGATCACCAATACCTGCATGGGACCTCAATTATGTGTTGGTAAAGCTCAGCCTGCCTCTGTTTGAACCAGCTGCTACTGCTGATATAAAGTTCTTATCATGGAAAACAGCACTGCTCCTAGCAATTACTTCTGCAAGAAGAGTTTGAGCTACAGGCCCTCATGGCTGTGGAGCTTTTATCATATTTCACCCAGACAGGGTGTCTCTGAGGACAAATCCAACATTTAGGCCTAAGGTGGTTTCTAGTGTGGCTCTTAACCAAAGTATTCATCTGCCAACCTTTTATCCAAATCCGCAGAACAAGGAGGAGGGAATTCTGCATTCCTTGGACGTACACAGACAGCTAAGATTCTACTTGAGCAGGACTAAAGCTCTAAGAAAAACTGAGCAATTGCTAGTGACATATGCTGCAAGATCAGAAGGAAAGGCTATTTCAAAGCAGACTATTTCAAAGTGGATAAGCCACTGCATTCGTTTCTGCTACTTTCACCATGGTAAACCTGTGCCTAAGGGCATTAGGTCTCATTCCACCAGAGCTGCAGCTACTTCAGCAGCCTTTCTCAGATGAGTACCAACCAAAGACATTCTAGAGGCTGCTACTTGGGGTTCTGTTCACACCTTTACAAAACATTATCATTTGCCTCTCTACTCTAAGTCCAGGGCAGGGTTTGCCACTTCAGTTCTGCAGGGCCTTATAGCCTCACCTAATGCTGTTTAGCTCCAGCCTCGCAATCATAGCTTTGGAATTCTACCCAAATGTAATGACTGCAACAATGAAACACGAAGAACATAGTACAGCTGTCTACACTTACCATAAATGTAGATGTTTGAGTGTATTCACTGTTGCAGTCCAGGTTACCCACCCACCATCCCCCTTTCATTGTGGAGTTTATCTTTCCTTCTCTGTCTTCTACAACCTATGTGGTGTATTTGCTTGTAGATGAAGGTAAAGTTTATATTGATGCATGTATATATAGTTTTTATACATATATATTTTTGCTACCTTTTTGGGGGCACCTGACATCTGGAGCAAGAAAAACTAAAGAAAATGGCATCGGCTGCTCGTTTTATACCCTTGATGACCTGAAGTCATGGAAGAGGAGACAGCAACCGATGCAGGACCCAAGACTTTGGAATTCAGGCCAACTGAGGGCAACCTGCCAGCAGATTACACACATGTAATGACTGCAGCAGTGAATACACTCAAACATCTACATTTATGGTAAGTGTACACAACTGTACTTTCTTTCTCTTCTAAACATCAGGGCTATTTAACCTGATCAGCAGCATTGGTCAAAAGGTATTGCAGTAGATGCCATGGTGGTTGCAGCTACCACTAAAAAGGAACTTGCAGATGAGAGTCCTACTATCGATCCACCTAAAAAGGAGTGTAGTGTGATGAATAGATTTGGGCAATGCGTATAGTCTTCATCAACCGTTGAACTTGGGTCCTTGAACTGTATGGCACACTTTACCAAACTCCCAACGAGACCTGATAAAGGAACGGTCAGATACTCTGACAGGAGCCATAGCTGAGGGAGTGCAGGACAAAGTAGCTTTCCAGCTGGCAACTCTTTAGTCAATATGTAATTTGTCTGTGAGGTTCACTGTGTATGCACCCGAAGGGACAACTAGGGCATTGGGTTCCGGCATAGCCATTAGGAGACACGCCTGTATGCACTTATGTCAGTTTGCAGAGCCATTTAAGTCTTCTTTTGTCTGTGCTCCTTTTGATGAATCATCCCTTTTGGGCCCCAAATCTAGAGAGACTTGCCAGATGCAACAAAGATGGAAAGACCCTTTTTGCTGTGGAAGTACGCTTTTCCACTCCTCAACTGCCTTACTTCAGGAACCAGAGGAATGGGAAGCTATGGTTCAAAAAATCCCAAGGGCCTTTTCAGGACTCGCATGTGAACGACTCCCCCTGGGGCAGAGGGTGAAGTTACAATGGAAGACACCATCCTAGAGGCAGCGGTGTCCCACAAAATCAGTTTTCCAGGGATTCATTCCCTGGTAACTCGTACCAGCACTCCTGGATGGAGGCTCGATTGCCGTCCGCTGGAGGCAGTTGGGGATGACTATCTCTGCACCTCCCTGCTTGGCTGAATATAACCACTGACAATTGGTTGCAGAGGATTATAACCAGAGGTTGCAATATCCCCTTTTTAAATCATCCCAACCAACTAAAGAGAATCCAAAACATTCCACCCAGTCACTGGGATACAGCAGTTTTTAGAAATGCAAAACCTGCTCGACAAAAGAGTCATCCAAACAGTCCCACCAGACCAGATAGGATCCATAGTTTTCTTAAGATTCTTTTTAGTGCCAAAGAAAACGGGACTGGAGACCAATCTTGGATCTTAGTGTGTTGAACAAGTTGGTTCTACAAACCAAAATCCAGATGGTCATGTTTCAGTCTCTACTTCAATTCTTAGGAAAAGACAATTGGATCTACTCAATAGATTTTCAGGATGTGTATTATCACATAAAAATAGAAAATGCTCCAGAAGATTTCTGTGGATGTTCTTCGTGTTTCACTGTTGCGGTCATTACAATTGGGTTATCCTGCTGGCAGGCTACCCGCAGTCGGCCCGAGTTCCAAAAGTCTAGGTCCAGTGTCAGTTGCTGTCGCCTCCTCCCTGACGTCAGTGCGCCAGGGGTATAAAAGATGCAGCCGACGCCATTTTCTTCAGTCTTTCTTGCCGCGCAGTGCCCAAAGCAAAAGCAGTTAGCAACTACCGGTCAGCCGACTCCTGAGATTTGAAATTCGAATTTCAGATCCGATGTCTAACGCTAAGTACCCCATTGGGGAAACTTTTTCTTGCTCCAGACCGATGTCAGAAAAAGTTAATAATTGTATTTCTTGTGGGAAGCAAATACCTCATAAGGATTTTCATTCTTACTGTATTCCATGCCTAGGCCCTGACCACGGCGTTGTTAGTTGTCTATTTTGTGCTAGATTTAAGCAGCGCACTATTAAGCGTCGGTACGATTTTGCATTTCATTACTTTGGCAGAAGATTCAATTATATAATGCCGTCGGAACAGCTGACTACCGGAATTTATAAAAAGCTCAAAGAAAAAGAAAAGGACAGGCATCTGAAGTCAAAACCGACGACAAGGCTTCTGTTAGGCCTGTCGCCGGTTCTCAGTGAGGTGCTTTCCCAGCCCCTGACGCCCACTACCTCAGAGCAACAGGCCGCTTCTGACTCCCACATGGAGCCGACTAGGCCGCTGGAAACTCAAGGTATTGGACACTCGGAAACTATTCCCTCAGATGGGTCCAGAGCCGCTGCGCAGGCATCGGCTTCTGAGGGTGTTTTCAGACCTACACAGTTATATGTAAAACCAACTTCAGCTTCAAAGGCAAAGGCTAAAGCAGCTCTAAAGACAAAGAAACAAGTACAGCATTTGCCTGGACAGGCCTCCATGCCTAAAAAAAACAGATGCTTAAAATGGCTGAAGACCTAATTACTTTGATCAGGGGTTCCCATCCCCCCCCCTGATAAGAGGCCTAGGCAAGAGATAGAATATGAATCTTCAGATCAGGTTTCCATTTTCTCTGATTCCTCTTCTGAACAGGAATATTCCCTTCCTCCCTATGAGGATTCTGATGCTGAAGAATCTATCCCTTCAGCCTTTCCTCCTGAGGATTATTCTTTTGGGGAGACCCTGCATACTATGAGGGAGCATTTCCACTGGGAGAGCCAAGATTACTCAGAATCCAAGAAAAAGCTCAGAGACTTCCTTTTATTACCTCAGCACAGGCCCCTTGCTATTCCTCCTGTTTTAGACATTGTAGATGATGTATTTTCAGAGACCGGTCTGGCTCCTGACTCTCTACCACCAGCTCCTGTTAAGCCAGACAGATACTACAAGGTTCCTCACATACATTTCTTTACAAAAACCCTGCTGCTGACTCGGAAACTATTTCTCATGGTCCCAAGGGGGTCAAGGCTTCCACTGCAAAAAAACCTATCCCCTCTGATAGGGATTCAAGGGCCCCGGACAGATGGGGGAAAAAGATTTATACTTCTGCTACCTTGTCTGTAAGAGCTTTAAATTTTCAGTTTCATATGCTTAAATATCAGTAATATCTTATGTCACTGCTTAAACAGAAAATGTTGGCTAATTCAGAATATGCAGGATTTATTGCATGCAGCTGAACAAGTTGGAAAGCACACTTTGCAATGTGGTTTTGATTCTCTAGAGGCCTCCTGCAGGGCCACAGTTACAGGTTCTGTCATTAGGAGGTATACTTGGTTAAAAGAACAGAATCTGCCCGATCATGTTAAAGCAAAACTAATAGATGCTCCAGTACAACATGATACTTTGTTTGGTGTTAAAGCAGAAGAAGTGTTGAAGAAAATGGAGGACAAAGCTAAATCTATGCAAACAGTGAAGGATTTCTTACAGGTACAGCTTCCCAGATTTAGCAGGAACTGGCCTAAACAGAATTGGTCCTTTCCAGTATCAGACAGGCCACAAAGAGGCAGATAAAGACGTCCAGAGGCAGATCACAGCCCCAAGGCTCATACAGGCCTAAACAATGGGGTGCTTCTACCTCCAAAGGTGGAGAGGAAAAACCACAACCATACAGGAAACCGTCTCAATGACTTCCCCCTGCTAGCACCAAGCACTTATCTTCTGGCAGCTCCTTTGGGGGGAAAACTAGCACTTTTTTCACAAAATTGGCACATGATCACCCAGGACAAATGGGTCTTAAATATCGTATCTCAAGGCTACAGGTTCCACTTTCACACCCTGCCAGGCCAAACGGTATGCCAGATCTGCCACGCAATCAATGGGCAGAGGCACAAAAACAAGTTTCATCTCTCATGGACATGAGATCCATTCAGCAAGTACCACAGCAAGAGCAGAGATAAGGATTTTACTCAAGGCTATTCTTGGTACCCAGAAAGGACAAAGCCTGGAGACCAATACTGGACCTGTCTATCCTAAACACATACTTGGATATTCCAAAATTCAAAATGTTAACTCTGCAGCAGCTTCTGCCCATGCTGGGCAAGAAAGCTTGGCTTGTGACTTTAGACCTAAAAGAGGCATACCTGCAATGTCCCAATCAGACAATCATGCAGAAGATACCTCAGATTTATAGCTGGCTCAGTGCACTACCAATTCTCTGCACTGCCCTTTGGCTCATCTACTGCGCCCAGGGTCTTCACAAAATGCTTGGCACCAGTAATTGCATTTTGCAGACAGGAATACAAATATATCCTTACTTGGACAACTGCCTTATTCAAGCAGAGAACAAGGACATCCTACTAAAGCATCTGGCATTTGTAAAAAGATTACTAATAGATCTATGGTACACAGTAAACGAAAAGAAATCAAAACTCATACCCTCTCAAGAGATAATATTCCTGGGTGCAAGCTTAAATACAACTGCCCAGATGGCTTATCTCACGTCAGACAGACAACTGACTACTTATTTCAAAATGTTGGCAACAAAGACCCAGTTATCTGCAATGAAAATTCTGCAGGCTTTGGGCTAAATGGCATCCTGCATACTACTAATTCCATATGCAAGACTGCATATGAGGAAACTTCAATGGTATCTAAAAAGTGTTTGGACTCAACATTGCCACAGCCTGGAAACAACAATTACCCTCATTCCCTGCTGCAACAGGAGTTTTGATGGTGGGCACAGGCCTGTCACCTCAACACGGGACAGCCATTCACCTTACCCACAGCCAGGCAGACATTGACAACAGATGCCTCAGATTATGCCTGGGTTGCCCATATGGCAGGAAGATGTATTCAGGGCACATGGTCCGCAAGTGAAGTGCATCTGCATATCAATCAAAAAGTGATCCTAGCTGTTCAGAATGCCCTGATAGCCTTCAAGGATATACTTCATCCAGGACTACTACCGATAGATGGACAATACTACAGTCATGTGGTACATAAACAAGCAGGGGGGCATGCATTCTTACTCCCTCTGCAGACTAACCATGAACTTGTGGAACACAGCACTGACTTACCAAGTACATCTGCAAGCACAATTCCTGCCAGGAAGGATAAATACTCTGGCAGACAAATTAAGCAGAAACCTAATGAATCACCACAGGTGGAAATTGGATCCACAAGTCTTCAGCATGATAACAAGGAACTGGGGGTGCCCGGACATAGACCTATTTGCCTCACCTCACAACTGCCAACTACAGAGATTCGGCACAAGGATTTATCACAAGCAAGCATGGAAAGTGGATGCTCTATCTTTCAGCTGGAAAAACCTAACAGTATATGCCTTTCCTCCTCTGCCTCTCCTCCTCAAGGTACTCCTCAAGGTCAGACAAGAGAAGCCAAAAATGATACCGATTGCCCCAGACTGGCCCCGCCAGCATGGTACCCAGTCCTAAAGAGCTTGTCTCAATGCCCAGCTTGGGCATTACCTCAAATTCCTCACTTATTGACCCAACAAGACAGTATGATACTGCACAGCCAACTCAGGACCTTAATCCTGGCAGCATGGCGAATAATGTAGCCATTCAAGGCACACCTCTCTCTAACGCAGTGATGGATGTTATTTTGGAGGCCCGGAGGCCTAGCACCAGAAAATCTTATGCAGAAAAATGGAAGAGATTCTGTGCTTGGAACCAGTCACAAGGTATTGACACAACTGTTCCAAATATTCCTCAGATTTTGCAATACTTAACTGAGATGCTGGATAAAGGCCTTTCCTTTTCATCAATTAAAATTCATGCCTCTTCCATTTCAGCTCATTACAATACGGAACCACCTATTTTTTCTCATCCATTACTAAGGCAGTACCTCAAAGGGGCCAAAAACATAAGTCCTCCCTTTGAGAGCACCAATACCTGCATGGGACCTCAACTATGTCTTGGAAAAACTCACACTGCCTCCGTTTGAGCCAGCCTCTGCAGCTGATATAAAATTCTTATCCTAGAAAACAGCTCTGCTCCTAGCAATTACCTCCGCTAGACGAGTCTCAGAGTTACAGGCACTCATGGCTGTGGAACCTTTTATCATTTTCCATTCTGACAAGGTTTCTGTAAGGACAAACCCTACATTTATGCCTAAGGTAGTGTCCAGTGTGGCCCTTATCCAAACAATTCAGTTGCCTACTTTTTATCCAAATCCACAGAATAAGGGTGAGAGACTTCTGCATTCTTTGGACATTTACAGGCAGCTACGCTTCTACTTGGACAGAACCAAAGCTTTCAGAAAGATGGAACAACTTCTAGTGGCATATGCTGCAGGATTACAAGGAAAGCCCATCTCAAAACAGACCATTTCAAAGCGGATAGGCCACTGCATTCGTTTCTACTATTCACAGCATGGCAAATCAGTGCCTAAGGGCATTAGGCCACATTAAACCAGAGCAGCAGCCACTTCAGCAGCCTTCCTCAAGATGAGTACCAACCAAAGACATCTTAGAGGCTGCAACTTGGAGTTCAGTGCATACATTTACAAAGCACTATCACTTAACTCTCTACTCTAAATCCAGGGCAGGCTTTGCCACTGCAGTTCTGCAGGGCCTGATAGCCTCTTCTAATCCTATTTAGCACCAGCCTCTCAACGTTAGCTTTGGGATTCAACCCAATTGTAATGACTGCAACAGGTAAACACGATGAACATAGTACAGTTGTGTACCTACAATAAATGTAGATGTTAGAGTGTATTCACTGTTGCAGACCAGGTTACCCTCCTACCATCCGCCTTTTTACCTTGCTGGGACTTATCTGTACTTCTCTATTCTATACAACCTATGTGGTGTATTTGCTTGTAGATGAAGGAAAAGTTGATTTTTGTATATGCATGCTTATTGGCATAATTTAGCCTACCACTTTAGGGGCACCTGACATCTGGGGCAAGAAAAACTGAAGAAAATGGCGTTGGCTGCATCTTCTATACCCCTGGTGCATTGACAACAGCAACCGATGCCAGACCTAGACTTTGGAACTCGGGCTGACTGTGGGTAGCCTGCCAGCAGGATAACCCAATTGTAATGACTGCAACAGTGAATACTCTCGAACATCTACATTTATGGTAGGTACACAACTGTACTTTGCAGTCATTACATTTGGGTAATCCTGCTGGCAGGTTGCCCTCAGTCGACCTGAATTCCAAAGTGTTGGATCCTGCGTCGGCTGCTGTCACCCCTTCCCTGACGTCAGGTCGTCAGGGGTATTAAAGAAGCAGCCGACGCCATTTTCTTCAGTCTTTCTTGCTGCGCAGTGCCCGAAGCAGAAGCAGTTCACAAGTGCCAGACGGCCGACTCCTGAGATTTTCGTGTTCATGTTTCAGACCCAAATTCTTCAATAAAGCTAAGTACCCCTGCATTCCTTGCCTAGGCCCTGATCACAACATTTCTTGTCAGTTTTGTGCTAGATTTAACCAACGCACTATTAAGCGTCTGTATGATTTTGCTTTAAACTATTTTGGACGCCGGTTTAATTATCCAGAAATGTCGTCAGATCGCCATCCAACAACCGGAGTTCACAAAAAAACGCAAAGAAAAAGAGAGAGATAAACACAGAGGTCCAAAACCGACAACGAAGCTTGTCCTAAGTTAGTCGCTGGTTCGCCGATTCTCATTTATGCGCTTTCGCAGCCCCTGACACCCACTACTTTAGAGTCGCTACCGACTCCCACGTGGAGTTGGCTATGCCGCTGTAAACTCAAGGTATTGGAACCTCGGACACTATTCCCTCAGATGGTTCTGGAGCTGCTGAGGAGGCACCGGCTTCTGAGGGTGTATTCAGACCTAAACATCTTTACATTAAACCAACTTCAGCTACAAAGGCAAAGACTAAAGCACCTTCCAAAACAAAGAAACAAACTCAAGAGCCACGTGGACAGGCCTCTATGCCCCAAAAAAAAGATGCTCAAAATGGCCGAAGACTTGATTACCTTGATCAGGGGTTCCCATCTCCCTCCAGATAAGAGGCCTAGGCAAGAGACTGACTATGAATATTCAGATCAGGTTTCTATTTCTTCTGATTCCTCTTCTGATCAGGAATATTCTGTTCCCCCCTATGAGGATTCTGATGCTGAAGAATCTATACCTTCAGCTTCTCCTCCAGAGGACTATTCTTTTGGGGAAACCTTGCATACTATGAGGGAGCATTTCCACTGGGAGAGCCAAGATTTTTCAGAATCTAAAAAGAGGCTCAGGGATTTACTTTTACTACCTCAACACAGGCCTCTAGCCATTTCACCTGTGTTAGACATTGTAGATTATGTGTTTTCAGAGTCTAGTCTGACCCCCGACTCCCTACCCTCCAGCTCCTGTTAAGCCTGACAGATATTAGCGGGTTCCTGACTTGCATAAATTCCTTTTTAAAAACCCTGCTGCAGACCCAGAAACTATTTCACAGGGTCCCAAAGGAGTTAAGGCTTCCGCTGCAAAAAACCCTACCCCCTCTGACAGGGATTCTAGGGCACTGGATAGATGGGGGGAAAAAGTTTTACACATCCGCTACCTTGGCTATAAGGGCCTTAAGCCATCAGTTTCATATGCTGCAATATCAGCAACATGTCATGGCATTGCTTAAACAGAAAATGTTTTTAAACTCTGAATGTGCAGAAAACTAGGAAATGTGGGATTTATTGCATACAGCTGAACAAGTTGGAAAGCATACTTTGCAATGTGGTTTTGATTCTTTGGAGGCCTCCTGCAGGGCCGCAGTTATGGGTTCTGTAATTAGAAGGCATGCTTGGTTAAAGGAACAATATCTGCCTGATCATGTTAAAGTTAAATTATTAGATGCACCTTTACAGCTTGATACTTTGTTGAGTGTTAAGGCAGAAGAGGTGTTAAAGAAAATGGAGGACAAAGCTAAATCTATGCAAACTGTCAAAGATTTTTTTACAAGTACAGCCACCTAGGTTTAGTAGACACTGGCCTGCAAAGAATTGGTCCTTTCCTGTGTCAGACAGACCTCAAAGGGGCAGATCCAGACGCCCTAGAGGCAGATCCCAGGCGCAAGGTTCATGCAGGTCAAAGCAATGGGGTGCTTCTACCTCCAAAGTTGGAGAAGACAAATCACAGCCATACAGGAAACAGTCCCAATGACTCCCCCCTGCCGGCACCAAGCACTTATGTCCTGGCAGCACCATTAGGGGGGAAAATTAGCATTTTTTTTCACAAAACTGGCACATTATAACCCAGGACAAGTGGGTTCTAAATATAGTGTCACAAGGCTACAAGTTCCATTTCCATACACTGCCAAAAGCAAACAGTTTGCCAGATCTCCCAAAAGATCAATGGGCAGAGGCGCAAAAGAAAGTCTCATCCTTCATGGACATGGGGCCATTCAACAAGTACCAGAGCAAGAGCAGGGACAAGGATTTTACTCAAGACTGTTCTTGGTACCCAGAAAGGACAAGGCCTGGAGACCAATACTGGACCTATCTATTTTGAACACATTCCTGGATATACCAAAATTCACAATGTTGACTTTGCAGCACCTTCTGCACATGCTGGGCAAGAATGCTTGGCTTGTGATTTTAGACCTAAAAGAGGCATACCTGCATGTCCCAGTCAGACAGTCATTCATAAGATACCTCAGATTCAAGGCCGGCTTAATGCATTACCAATCTACTGCACCCGTGGTCTTCACCAGTAATTGCATTCTGCAGACAAAGAGGAATACAAATAAATATATCCTTACTTGGATGACCGTCTAATTCAAGCAGAGAACAAGGACATTCTTCTACAGCATCTGGCATTTGTGAAAAGGCTTTTAACATGCCTAGGGTACACAGTCAACGAAAAGAAATCAAAACTAGTACCCTCTCAAGAGATAATATTCCTGGGTGCAAGCTTAAATAAACTGTACAGATGGCTTATCTCATGCCAGACAAACAAGGCAACTGACTACTTATTTCAAAATGTTGGCAACAAAGGCCCAGTTATCTGCAAGAAAAATTCTGCATGCTTTGGGCTTCATGGCGTCCTGCATCCTACTAATTCCATATGCCAGACTGCATATGAGGAAACTACAATGGTACCTAAAAAGTGTTTGGACTCAACATTGCCACAGCCTGGAAACTGATTACTGTCATTCCCTGCCTGCAACAGGAGTTTCGATGGTGGGTGAAGGCTCGTCACCAGAACAAGCGACAGCCATTCACATTACCCCCAGCCAGGCAGACACTCACAACAGATGCTTCAGATTATGCCTGGGGGGCCCACATGGCAGGAAGATGCATTCAGGGCACCTGGTCCTCAAACCAAATGCATCTACATATCAATCAAAAAGAGATGTTAGTTGTTGACATACTTCATCCGGGACAATTACTGATAAAGACAGGCAACACCATGGTCATGTGGTATATAAACAAGCAGGGGGCACACATTCTTACTCCCCTTTGCAGACTAACCATGACTTTGTGATACACAGCATTGACTTACCAAGTACATCTGCAGGCACGATTCCTGCCAGGAAAGGAAAACACTCTGGCAGACGGACTAAGCAGAAACCTCATGGATCCCCATGAGTGGCAGCTGGGTCCACTGGTCTTCAGCAAGATAACAAGGAAATGGGGATGCCCGGACATGGATCTATTTGCCTCCCCTCGCAACTACCAACTAAAAAGATTCTGTACAATGACTTATCACAGACAAACATGGAAAGTGGACGTCCTATCTTTCAGCTGGAAAAAACTATCAGTATATGCCTTTCCTCCACTGCCTCTTCTCCCCAAAGTACTCCTAAAGGTCCAACAGGAGAAGCCAAAGATGATACTGATTGCCCCAGACTGGCCATGCCAGTACTGGTATCCAGTCCTAAGGAACTTGTCTCAATGCCCAGCTTGGACCTTGCCTCAAATACCTCATCTACTGTCCCAGCAAAACAATCAGATCCTGCACAACCAACTCAGTACTTTAAACCTGGCAGCATGGCGGATAATGTAGTCATACAAAACACACCTCTCAGTAAAGCTGTGATGGATGTCATTTTGGAAGCCAGAAGGCCTAGTATTAGAAAATCTTATGCTGGAAAATGGAAGAGATTCTGTGCTTGGATCCAGGCACAAGGAACTGATACAGCTGTTCCAAATATTCCTCAGATTTTGCAATACTTAACTGAGATGCTGGACAAAGGCCTATCTTTTTCATCAATTAAAATTCATGCCTCTGCCATTTCGGCTCATTACAATACAGAGCCACCAATTTTTTCTCATCCTTTACTAAAGCAGTATCTCATAGGAGCCAAAAACTTAAGGCCTCCAAGGAGATTACCAATGCCTGCATGGGACCTCAACTATGTCTTGGAAAAACTCACCCTGCCTCCTTTTGAGCCAGCTGCTACTGCTGACAAAGTTTTTATCTTTGAAAACAGCTCTGCTCCTAGCAATAACTTCTGCAAGACGGGTTTCAGAGCTACAGGCACTCGTGGCTGTGGAACTGTTCATCATGTTTTATCCAGACAGGGTCTCTCTGAGGACAAACCCAGCATTTATGCCTAAGGTGGTGTTCAGTGTGGCTCTTAACCAAACTATTCATCTGCCAACTTTTTATCCAAATCCACAGAACAAGGGGGAGAGAATTATGCATTCTTTGGACGTACACAGACAACTTATATTCTGCTTTGACAGAACCAGCATTTTCAGGAAGACAGAGCAATTACTAGTGGCATATGCTGCAGGAACACAAGGAAAGACCATCTCAAAGCAGACTATTTCAAAGTGGATAGGACACTGCATTCGTTTCTGCTATTTACACCATGGCAAGCCAGTGCCTAAGGGCATTAGGCCACATTCAACCAGAGCTGCAGCCACTTCAGCAGCCTTTCTCAGGGGAGTACCAACCAAAGACATATTAGAGGCTGCTACTTGGAGTTCAGTGCACACCTTTACAAAGAACTGTCATCTGCCACTCTACTCTAAATCCAGGGCAGGCTTTACCACTGCAGTTCTGCAGGGCCTCATAGCCGCCCCTAATGCTGTTTAGCTTCAACCTCCTAACCATAGCTTTGGGATTCTACCCAAATGTAATGACTGCAAGAGTGAAACACGAAGAAAGTAGTACAGTTGGTGTACCCTTACCATAACTGTTGCAGTCCAGGTTACCCACCCACCATCCCCCCCTTTGTCAGCTGGAACTTTTCTTTCCTTCTCTGATTCATACACCCTATGTGGTGTATTTGCTTGTAGATGAAGGTAAGGTTTATACTGGTGTATGTATTTATATATATATATATATATATATATATATATATATATATATATATATATATATATAAATTTTGGCTACCCTTTTAGGGGGCACCTGACATCTGGGGCAAGAAAAACTGAAGAAAATGGTGTCAGCTGCTTCTTTAATACCCCTGACGACCTGACATCAGGGAAGGGGTGACAGCAGCCGACGCAGGACCCAAGACTTTGGAATTCAGGCCGACTGAGGGCAACCTGCCAGCAAGATTACCCAAATGTAATGACTGCAAGAGTGAATACAGTCTAACATCTACATTTATGGTAAGTGTACACAACTGTACTTTCCGGATGTAAGCCATTCATTATCAGTTCAGAGCCCTGCCCTATGGTCTCACCACGGCTCCCAGGGTGTTCAAATGCATGGCAGTGGTAGCAGCTCACTTCAGACTACAAGGATTCTAGGTGTTTTCACACTTAGACAACTAGCTTATTACTGCAACCTCCAGGTATTTGCTGCTGCAGGCAAGGAACTACGTTCTTCAAACTTGCCCCTCGCTTGGGATCACAGTATTTTACGATAAATCCCATCTGGAGCCAACTTAGCATTTATAGTGTGTAGGAGCGGTGATAGGCAGAAGTACCTGTATCGCTTCTGTTCCTCAAGAAAGACTTCAGAGAATAAAATTCCAAGTCAGACGGATTATTTGCAACAGAACTGCGACTGCAAGACTGTCACAGGCTCAAGGATTTGTGGTGGCCACCATCACTTAAGTTCCCTTGTGAGGTTTCACATGCAAGTTCTACAATGGCTCTTAGCGTTAAAATGGTCATACCTGAATCATCCTATGTCTCATCAAGTTCTCATCACCAATCTGTGCAAGAAAGACCTGAGTTGGTGGCTTTATTCCAACGAGATTCTATTGGGCAGTCCATTTGTTCCCCATCATCCGCAAGCCATAGTGACCATGGGACGCATTTTGGATATGGTAGGGGGGGTATTCTCTTGGAAAGACAGTACAAGGTACTTGGTCCCAGTTAGAGGCCAATTTTCACATCAGTGTTCGAGATGAGAGCAGTGCTCCTGGCATTGCAAGCATTCCAAGAAGCCCTCCCCTTGTAAACGATTGTGGTCCAAAAAGGCAACATATCAGTAGTTTTGTACATCAGCAAACAAGGGGGAACCAGATCTTATCCTTTCTATCGAGAAGCACTCTGGGTATGGCAGTGGGCAATTTCATCCGACTGCTTTTTAACTGCAATGCGTGTTCCAGGGAGCTCCAGTGTGATTTCGGGCAAATTAAGCAGGAGCATTCTGATGCCTCACGAGTGGTCTGTCAACCCTTTGGTGGCGGAAAGGATATTCTGTCAGTGGGGCCAGCCATGCTGTGATCTCTTGCATTCCCCTGAACAAAAAGTGCAGCAGCTGCTTTGCCCTGAACCCCCCCCTTCGGGCGAGTCTACGAGTGGGTTTACTCTCCTTCATAATTGGCCCTCTGGTCTACTATACACCTTTCTCCCAATTCCCCTCATATCCCAGTTTCTAAGGAAAGCCAACTGGTCAAAGAACAGGATAATTCTTATTGCCAATTTTCGGCCTCGACATGTATGGTTTCCCTTTCTTTGGCCTCATAATTCAGAAACCTTGTATGCTGTACCCAGTTCCAGACCTATTGTCTCATCCAGACAGACTTACCCAAATTTTTATAATCTCAAGCTCACTGAGTGGCTTCTCTAGTTCCCGTGATAACCAGACACTGTGACCTCACTGCCCCAGTTCAGTGAATTGTTCTGGTCTACCACAAGCCTTCGAATAGACAACTGTATATCAGTATGTGACAAAGATTTTCGAAATGTGCTACAGACAGTAATCTTGACCAATATTCTGCACCAGTTCATAGTCTTGGAATTTTTAGTATTGCTTTTTGATGCAGAGGGGGTCTTCTTCGACTGTATGAGTGCGTCTAGCTGCAATTTCAGATTTTCATAACAGTCTAGATAATTCAGCTCTAATGTCCCTTAAGCTTTGTAAAGCCTTTCTGAAAGGAACCTTATTACAGAGACCTCCATACAAGGACTCTTCTACACCTTGGGACCGCAGTCTAGTGCTACAGTTTTTAATTAGTTCCCCTTTTGAGCAGTCTGAATGTTGTGACTTGAAACAATTGTAAAACCTTATTTTTGATTGGTATTAACCTCTGCTAGGAGACTGTCTGAGTTACAAGCCTTATCTTGCAAACCTCCTTACCTGACCTTTCGTAAGGACAAGGGTGTCTTTGAAAATAAATCCCTCTTTTTTACCAAAAGTACTATCTGACACAAATATAAATCAGACTATACAACTACTCATATTTTTTCCCAGTTTTTCAAACAAAGGTGAATATTGTCATGCATTTGCTGGATGTTCACAGACAGCTACGTTTTTATCTTCACAGAACAAAAGATCTGATCAGCTGTTTGTTTTTTGCTCTTCTGCTGCTCTGGGCAAACCACTTTCTAAGGTTACTTTGGCTAAATGTATCAAGGACTGCATAACTTTCAATGTTCTGTAGTCCTATCTTGCCTCCATTCTTACTTATGGGATCGGAGCCGATCCTTGGCTCCGACTCTGCCTATTTACAAGCTGGAAGTCTTCTAGTTGGCTTGTGGCTAGGTAGGTATCCCATGGTGCCACCAGTATAATCCCCTGATCTCGTTTGCCGCTTCGAGTTCGGTTGTGCTTCTCTTTGGCTCTGGCTAAGTTTTGCATTTATTCAAATTTATTCGAAATGTTTTTGACTGTTTTAGTCAAAACTGTTATTATATCTTTGTTTAGTCAAAGTTGGCGTAGTTGCAATTTAAAATAGTTAGTCTTTATAATTGCGCCATTTTTGTGCAGTCTCTTGGTACATTGTCCTTTTGGCCTCATAGTATTGGTATCCTGTGTGTTCTTTTTCGTGTTTATTAATAGAGTTAGTATTTGTAGGCGCCTTTGCGCTCAGACTGTGTGCTGTTATTAGGCATAAGTCAAAGTTTTTTGCGGATTCCCACTTGCTAAATTGTTACCGTTGTTAACAGAATGAGGTTCTGTTTTATTTCCTTAGTCTTAAGTCTGAGTTTTTTTGTGGATTCCCGCTTGCTACATTGGTTAGTGTTAACAGAATGAGGTTCTGTTTCCTTGTTGAGTATTTTGATAATTTGAGTGTGTGACTTCTCTGATTATTTTAACTTTCATTAGGTCTGTTTTAGTTAGAAGACCTAGTTTTTCCGTTTCCTTTCCTGCCCGGGCTAGGCCCATTTAAGTTAGAGGACCTAGTCCTCATGGTGTCTTTTTCTTGCAGGGCTAGGTCCATTTGAATTAGAGGACCTAGTCCTCTCCCCTTTTCTGTGTGTGTGTGTGTGCGCTCATCTCTGTGAGAATGTTTAAAGAAAGTAAGGGACCATAAGCCATCTGGCTTTAAGAAATGTATTAAATGCTCAGAGATGATGTCCATAACCGATGGCCACAGTAACTGCGTTTACTGTTTGGGGGCCATCCATTTACTGAAAACTTGCTTATTTTGCCACTCTTTCAGTGCCAGGGTGTTGCAAGAAAGAAAAAATAAGGTCATCCTAAAAGGTCTTCTTAAACCTTCCTTTGAGGAAGATCTTGCTAGCTCTTCCTCCTCTTCTAGATCTCAGGGATCTAAAAAGGAAAAGTCTAAGTCCTCTAAGAGGCCCTCCCTGGCACCGGCTGGTGTCTCGGAGCCACCTCTTAAAATCACTAAATTGGGCAAGTCCACTGTGTCATCGGCTCCACAGAGCTCGGTGCCGATTCAGAGCAGTACTGTGATTACAGGGTTGGCCCCAAGTTCAGAGCAGACCGTGGAGAGTATCTCTTGAAGCCAGTGTCCGATACTGCAGAGGTCCCGCTCTCCTACTCTGTCTACCAGGTCTTCCAGGAGTTTATCAGACGAAGATGTGGAGAGGGTAGTACTGATACTTTTGAAGTCATCTGCTTTACCTAAATTATTGTTTGCTCCGACCCAGTCGGTTCCGGAGCCACTTTAGTCCTTTAAGCCCCTTTCGGTCATTCCTCCTCTTAGCCATGCTGGTCTTTTGGAGCCAGAGTGTTTGGTACCACTGGTGGATCCCTCTGCTCCAGCTCCCTCTGTGGATTTTTCGGAGCCAAGTTCCGCTCCGACACTCTCAGTGCCGTCCGTGGTGTCTAGGAGCCAAAGCACCCCGATCAGCCCCGACAGGGATGCCTGGAACCAAACCTCTTCGGTTCCGAGTCTTCCTCTTGGTGTGTTGGCGAGGGTGAGTTCGGATCCTACGTCTATCTCAGAGCCAATGGCTCTGGTGCCAAATGCATCCTCTGTCTCCTTGGAGCCGGGGAGGTCTTCGGAGCCAGAGAGGTCGGCGTTCGAGATGATGAGGAGTGTGCTGTCCCGATCTTCAGCTCCTACCAGGGGTACCAACACTTCCTCCTAAGGCACCTACTTCTGTCTCAGCTCCTACTCTCTCCATGGCAGCAGGACCCTCAGCCTCAGGAGCCACCGACCAGTGGCCCCCACTCTTCCAAGACCTCCCTGAAATATCCTTCGGAAGAGCCCCCATGGAAGAGGACATGCAAGAGGAAGCATGTAGACTCCCAGGATGAGTGTCTGACCACTGACACTGACCTCGAGGAGTCAGAAGGGTCCCCCAAGGCATCCTCTAATGCTGTTTCCTTCGTAGACATCCTGGAAATCCTTAAACAGAAGTGTGGCTGGCACACTGTCACCCCTTCCAATGAGGAGTCGGTGTACCTGAAGGCTTTTGGGTCTCAAACTTCAGCCTCTTGGGTGTCTCCACCCTTAGACGAATTGATGGAGCTAGTTAGGCGAAAGGTGTGGGATACTCCTGGTGCTGTGGATCCAGTCCCCAGGAGATCGAATAAGTTTCTTTCTGCACCCCCAGAAAAGCGGCATTTACCCTTAGATCACTGAACTACCTGACTCACTTCACGAGGGAGCTCCTTAAAGAATTAGGAGATTCTCTACAAGGTACATGCACTGAGGGAGTCCCTGACAAGGTGTCTGCTCAGTTGTCCACCTTGAACTCTATCATCCACTCGTCCATGCGGCTTATTTCGTATGCAGCCGATGGAGCGAGTAGAGCAGCGGGTTCAGGAATTTCCTTAAGGTGTCATTCCTGGATGCGTTTGTGTAACTTTGTGGAACCGTTCAGTTCTACCTTTACCAATGCCCCCTTCGACGGTTCCTCATTGTTTGGATCCAAGGTAGAGGAGACACTCACCCGGTGCAAGCAAGAAGGAAAAACACACTCTGTCGTTGGAGTACGTTTTACTGATGTTCTTAGTGTTTCACTTTTGCAGTCATTACATTTGGATAATCTGCTGGCAGATTGCACTCAGTCGGCCTGATTAACAAAGTCTTGGGTCCTGCGTCGGTTGCTGTCCCTTCTTCCATGACGTCAGGTCATCAGGGGTATAAAACATGCAGCCGACGCCATTACATCAGTCTTTCTTGCCGTGCGGTGCCCGAAGCAGAAGCAGTTCACAAGTGCCGGTCGGCCGACTCCTGGAATTTTTGTTTGAGTTTCAGAACAAAGTCTTCAACTAAAAAGCTAAGTACCCCGTTGGGGAAACTTTTCCTTTCTCCTTACCGATGTCAGTAAAAGTTAATAATTGTATTACTTGTGGGAAGTAAATACCTCATAAGGATTTCCATTTGTACTGTATTCCTTGCCTAGGCCCTGACCACGACGTACCTTGCTGGTTTTGTGCTTTATTTAATCAGCACACTATCTGTCGTCGGTACATTTTTGCTTCTAAATATTTCTTTTCTCAGTTTAATTATCCAGAAATGATGATGGTTAGAAATCCGACTACTGGAATACCAAAAAAACACAAAGAAAAAGACAGAGACAGGCCGTTGAGGTGCAAAACTGCCGACGACGCTTCTCCTAAGCCAGTCGCCAGTTCACCGGTACTCAGTGAGGCGCTTTTGCAACCCCTGATACCTGCTACTTCTGATTCGCAGGCCTCTACTGAGACCCATTCAGAGTCCAGTATGCCGCAAGATGCTTCACCTATGGAACCCGTGGATGTCTCTACCTTGGATGGGTCTGGAGCCGCTGTGCAGGCATCGGCTTCTGAGGGTGTATTCAGGCCTACAGATTTGTATATTAAACCGACACCACCTTCAATATTAAGGACAAATTCTTGCTCTGTGTCTAAAAAAACGACGCCCAGACCGCATGTTCAGGCCCCTATGCCTAAAAAACAAATTATCAAAATGGCTGAAGATTTAATTACTCTAATCAGGGGTAGTCAACCCCCCCCCCCCCTTCTAAGAGGCCTAGGCCTGAACTTGTCTATGAATCTTCTGAACAGGACTCTGTTTTTTCTGACTCTTCTAATGAACAGGATTTGTCCATACCTACTTATGAGGACTCTGATGCAGAGGATTCCATTCCTTTTGCTCCTCCCCCTGAGGATTTTTCTTTTTGGGGAACTTTACATACCTTATGGGAGCATTTCCACTGGGAAAGTCAGGATTTCTCTGAATCCAAAAAGAGGCTTAGGGATTTTCTTCTTCTTCTACAGCATAGGCCTTTGGCTGTACCTCCTGTACTAGACATTGTTGATGTGTTTTCAGAATCCAGTATGACCACTGATTTTCTGCCTCCGGCCCCTTGTAAGCCAGACAGATACTACAGGGTTCCTGACTACCACAAATTCCTTTTCAAAAATCCTGTTGCGGACCCTGAAACATTTCTCAGGGGTCCAAGGGCATTAAGGCTTCTACTGCTAAAAATCCTACTCCTTCTGATAGAGACTCCAGGGCGCTGGATAGATGGGGTAAAAAGGTTTATACTTCTGCAACCTTGGCAATCAGGGCTTTAAACTGTCAATTCCATATGCTAAAATATCAGCAGCATATCATGGGACTGCTTAAACAGAAAATTATGTTGATTTCTGACTGTGTGGAAAATAAAAATTTACAGGATTTATTGCATTCAGCTGAACAAGTTGGAAAACATACTTTGCAATGTGGTTTTGATTCTATGGAGGCCTCTTCAAGGCTGCTGTTACTGGGTCTGTGCTTAGAAGGCATGCTTGGCTTAAGGAGCAATCTCTGCCTTATGTTAAAGCAAAATTGTTGGATGCTCCTTTGCAGCAGGACCGTCTGTTTGGCAGTAAGGCTGAAGAAGTTCTAAAAACGATGGAAGATAAAGCTAAATCTATGCAAACTGTGAAAGATTTCTTACAAGTACAACCTCCAAGATTTAGTAGGCAGTGGCTTACTAAGAACTGGTCCTTTCCAGTTCCTTCCAGAGCCACTCAGGCCAAACCCAGACATTCCAAAAGCACCAGATTTCAGTCCCAAGGGGCTTTGAGGTGCCTCCTCTTCCAAATCTGGAAACAACAAGACACCTCCCCATTGTAAACAGTCTCAATGACTTTCCTTTGATATTACCAAGCACTTAACTTTTAGCCACCCCTTTGAGTGGAAAACTGGCACTTCATGCAAAAAAACTGGAAACTTATAACCCAGGACAAATGGGTTTTAAATATAGTGTCCCAGGGATACAGATTTCATTTCCACACACCGACAACTCCAAACGGGTGGCCAGACCTGCCCCCAAATCAGTGGGCAGAAGCTCAGAAACAAGTACTTTCCCTCCTAAACATGGGGGCAATTCAACTAGTACCATAAGAGGAAAAGGGACAAGGTTTCTATTCCAGACTTTTCCTGGTACCCAGAAAATTCAAATCATGGCATCCAATTCTGGACCTGTCTTCTCTAAACACCTTTCTGGGCATTCCAAAATTCAAGATGCTGACTCACCAGTTACTTCCTGTGCTAGGCAAAGATGCCTGGTTGGTAACTCTAGATCTAAAAGAAGCTTACCTGCATATCCCAATCAGGGAATCTTGCAAAAGATACCCCTTCAAAGCAGGCTACTTGCATTATTAGTTATCTGCACTGCACTTTGGCTTATCTACTGCACCCAGGGTCTTTACAAAGTGCCTGGCTCCAGTAATTGCATTTTGCAGGCAAAGAAATATTCAAATATATCCATACCTGGACGATTGTCTAATTCAGGCAGAAAACAAGGCCATTCTTTTAAAACATCTGGTGTTTGTAAAAAGGGTTTTAATTTGTCTAGGGTACACCATAAACGAAAAGAAATCACAACTATTACCCTCTCAAAAAATTACATTCCTGGGTGCAAGCTTGAATACAACTGCCCATATGACTTACCTTACACCAGAAAAGCAAATTCATTTGGTGACTTACTTCAAACAGGTGGCCACAAAAACCCTGCTATCTGCAAGACAAATACTGCAAGCCTTGGGGTTCATGGCCTCCTGCATTCTTCTTATTCCATATGCAAGACTGTATATGAGGAAACTTCAGTGGTACCTAAAAAGGTTATGGAGGCAACATTGTCACAGCCTGGAAACTGATTCCTATCATACCTTGCCTGCAACTAGAGTTCCTATGGCGGGCGGAGGCCTGCCACCAAAACAAGGGACTGCCATTCACACCACCCCCTGCTGCCCAAACCCTAACTATAGATGCATCAGACTGCGCATGGGGGGCTCATCTAGCATGGAAGTGCATTCAGGGCAAATGGAGCCCGAATCAAATGCACCTTCATATCAATCAAAAAGAAATACTAGCTGTACAGAATGCACTGACAGCCTTCAAGGACTACCTTCATCCAGGGCAACTAATGGTAAAGACGGACAGTACCACAGTTGTGTGGTACATAGACAAGCCTACCCCCTCTGCAGACAAGCCATGGTATTGTGGAACACGGCCTTGAGCTATCAAGTACAACTACAAGCTCAATTCCTGCCAGGAAATCTGAATATTTTGGTAGACGAACTAAGCGGAAATCTCATGGACCCACACAAATGTAAACGGGAACCACGGATTTTCAACATGTTGACATGCAAATGGGGGAGCCCCAGACATAGATCTCTTTGCTTCACCCCAGAACTTACCTGTTGTACAAATTTTGCACAAGAACTCCTCACAAGAAAGCCTGGAAAATGGATGCTCTGTCCTTCAGCTGGGAAAACCTATCAGTCTGTGCCTTTACCCCTCTGCGTTTGCTCTCCAAAGCTCTACTAAAAGTCCAACAGGGCAAACTAAAAATGATTTTGCTTGCTCCAGACTGGCCTTGCCAACACTGGTACCCACTCCTATGCAGTCTGTCACAACTTTCTCCATGGCACCTACCTCAAGACACCTTCCTTACTGTCTCAGCAGAACAACCAAATTTTGCACCCTCATCTTCAAACATTGAATCTTGCAGCTTGGCTAATCACTTAAATTCCCTCAGCAAACCTGTGATGGATGTCATTTTGGTGGCGAGAAGACCTAGTACTAGAAAATTCTATGCTGACAAATGGAAAAGATTGTGTGCCTGTAATCATTCTCAAGGGATGAGCACAGCAGTGCCCAGTTTACCTCAGATTTTGCAATACTTAACTGAGATGCTTCACAAGGGCCTATCTTTTTCTTCCAGAAAATCCATGCCTCAGCCATTTCAGCTCATTACGACACAGAACCCCCCCCCCCCCCTTCTCTCATCCTCTGCTAAAGCAGCATCTCAGAGGGGCCAAAAATTTAAGGCCACCCAGGAGAGCTCCATCCCCTGCCTGGGACCTTAACTTTGTGTTGGAAAAACTCACTCTACCTCCTTTCGAGCCAGCTGCTACTTCAGACTTAATTTTTTTCTCCTGGAAAACAGCCTTCCTTTTAGCAATCACTTCGGCTAGAAGGATATCTGAATTACAGGCCCTTATGGCAGTGGAGCCTTTCATCATTTTTCATGCGGACAGGGTGTCACTCAGGACCAACCCATCCTTCATGCCCAAGGTGGTATCCAGTGTGGCTCTTAATCAGTCCATTCATTTGCCAACTTTCTTTCCCAATCCACAGAACAAAGGGGAGCGGATTCTGCATTCATTGGATGTACACAGACAACTTAGATTTTACTTGGACAGGACTAAATCTCAAAAAAAATCTGAACAACTGCTGGTAGCATTTGCTGCAGGGGCAGAGGGAAAGGCAATTTCAAAGCAAACCATTTCCAAATGGATAAGCCATTGTATTTATTTCTGCCATAAGCACCATGGAAAACCTATCCCCCAGGGGATCAGATCACATTCCACCAGGGCTGCATTTACTTCTACAGCCTTTCTCAGAGGTGTTCCTACCAGGGAAATTCTAGAAGCTGCTACCTGGAGTTCAATTCATACTTTCACCAAGCACTATTATTTACCAATTTTCTCTAAAACCAGTGCTGGCTTTGCCACTGCTGTTTTGCAGGGCCTTATAGCCGGTCCTAATACTGTATAAATCCATCCTCCCGACCTTAGCTTTGGGAATCTACCCAAATGTAATGAATGCAACAGTGAAACACTAAGAACATAGTACAGATGTGTACACTTACCATAAATGTAGATGTTAGTGTATTCACTGTTGCAGTCCTAGTTACCCTCCCTCCAGCCCCCTGTTTTTTTCTCTTACTATGCCTCTCCTTTATTTTACTACACTTAGGGTATATATTTTGTGCTTTAAATTATTTACATATTTTGCTTCCCATTTGGGGGGCACCTGACATCTGGGGAAAGAAAAACTGATGTAATGGCGTCGGCTGCATGTTTTATACCCCTGATGACCTGACGTCATGGAAGAAGGGACTACAATTGACGCAGGATCCAAGACTTTGTTAATCAGGCCGACTGAGGGCAACCTTCCAGCAGATTACCCAAATGTAATGACTGCAACAGTGAATACACTCGAACATCTACATTTATGGTAAGTGTACACAACTGTACTTTCCCTCTATACCATACCCTAAGGGTCAGAGGGGGCGGTAAGATGTGGTTCAAGAAGTCCCAGAAGTTTTTCTAGGATGCACAGGGTGACTCCTCCTTCAGAGGCAGAGGAGGAAATGGTAGGCATTGCCCTAGAGGCAGGGGCGGTCTGCAAAACCAGGGAGGTCACAATTCCTTTCGGGGCCGGCCTTACCAGCGCTCATGATGTGGGCCCGACTGTGCTTCTCTGGGGCCGGTCAGGGGTTGCATTTCTTTGTATCCAGAAGCTTGGCTGGGTATCTCTCAAGACAAGTGGGTGCAATGAATTATTACCAGAGGTTATGTCATACCCTTTTCTCTTCCACCCTTTGTCCCTAAAAAGATCCCGGATGTTCCACCCAATCACAGGGATCAGGCAACTGTGGAGGTCAACAAGTTTCTGTCAAAAAGAGTCATCCAAACTGTCCAGCAGACCAAATAGAATCCGGAACTTACTCCAGATTCTGTTTAGTGCCAATATGTACAGGGGACTGGAGGCCCATCTTGGACCTCAGCAGATTAAACGAATCAGTAAAGAAGGACTAGTTCCAGATAGTGACTCTGCAGTCTGTACTCCTTTTATTAGGGAAAGACAATTGGATGTTCTCAATAGATCTCCAAGACACCTACTACCACATAAAAATGGACGGGGCATCGAGGAGTCATCTACGCTTCCAGCTGGGAGCCAGTCACTACCAGTTTCATGCTCTGCCCTTTGGTCTCACCATAGCCCCCAGGGTTTTCACCAAGTGTATGGCGGTAGTGATAGCTCACCTGAGAAGTCGAGGATTCCAGGTGTTTCCGTATCTGGGCTGGCTCTTGACCGCCCCCACCAGCCATCTACTACTTCAGACCAGGGACACTACCATTCAGCTTTGTGCCCAGTTGGGAATTTCTGTAAATTGGGAAAAATCTGCCTCATTTCCCTCTCAATCTGTGATTTTTATAGGCGCAGAGATAGACACAGTAGACATGTTGGCTCATCTTCCTGTAGAAAGGGCGCAGAATCTGGTTCTTCAGATTCAACGTCTTCTCCCCTTACGAAAGTTTAAAGCCAAGACTATTCTGCAGCTTCTAGGGACCATGGCTTCCACCATTTTACTAGTGCCACTAGCCAGACTACACATGAGGATTCTTCAGTGGCTCCTGTCGTCCCAATGGTCTTTTCAGCACATACCATTATCTCATCACATTCTACTGACAGTCTCTTGTAAGAAAGACCTCCTTTGGTGGACTCTAACCAATCAGTTAACCACAAGCACTTCATTTGTTCCTCCCCAGCCCGTTGCCACTGTGACCACGGATGCCTCACAGATAGGATGGGGGGGGGGGCATTAACTAGGCAGGACTGTCCAAGGCACATGGCAAAATCATGAGGCTCACCTGCATGTCAGCATTCTAAAAATGAGGGTGATGCTGCTGGAGTTGCAAGCACTTCATGACCTTCTACCTGTGGAGACTGTTGCAATGCAATCAGACAAAATGCTGGTAGTATGGTATATCAACAAAAAGGATGGAACCAGATCTTACCCACTCTGTTGAGAGGCTATTCGAGTTTGGAAATGGGCGATATCTTCCCAGCATATTCTGGTTGCAACGCACATTCCGTGGACAATCAACATGATAGCTGACGAGCTCTGCCAGGCAATCCTGATGTCTCATGAGTGGTCTCTGAAACAGGAAACAGTGGAACAGATTTTCCGCAGATGGGGACAGCCTTGCTGCGATCTCTTTGCCAGCCCAATCAATGCCAAATCCAGCAGCTACTTCTCCCTCATCCCCCCTCCGGAGGAGTCACCGAGAGATGCACTTGTTCACGATTGTCCCCTGGGTCTCCTTTATGCTTTTTCTCCCTTTCCTCTCATTTCCAAGGTTATTCAGAAAGCGAAATGGCTAGGAAGCAAACTGATACTCATTGTTCCTTACTGGCCTCGTCAGGTTTGGTTCCCCTTCTTCGGGCCTTTTCTCCAAGACGATCCTTGGATTCCTGACCCAGTTCCAGACTCGTTGACTCACATGTCAGGTTCACTTCACCCCTCCTTACACACCCTCAGTTTGACAGTGTGGCTGCTCCAGTTCCATCCCTAGTCAGGCTTCATGACTTCTCACCCTCTGTGACTCGTATCCTTACGTCTTCTCATAAACCTTCTACCAGAGACTATATTCCAGTAGAGGGAGAAGATTCTCTCTCTGGGTGGAGAAAATGAATGTTCACCCTTACACTGCCTCCATTCCAGTGGTTTTGGAATTCCTGTCTGAGCTTTTTCACCAGGGATCTGCGGCTGCCACTATCAGAGTTCAATTGGCAGCGATCTCAAATTTTCATGTAGGTTTTCAAGATTTTAATCTGATGTCACATAGGCTGTGCAACACTTTCCTTAAAGGTGCCACCTTGTTAAGACCCCCCTTTCAAGAACCTGTTGCCTCATGGGATTTAAATTTTGTTTTATCCAAATTAACTTCTCTGCTGTTTGAGCCTTCTCATTCATCCCCTTTGAAATTCCTGTCTTGGAAGACTTTGTTTCTGGTGGCGATCACGTCGGCCAGACGGTTGTCAGAGTTACAAGCATAGTCTGTGAAACCCCCTTACCTGATTTTTCACAAGGACAGGGTGTTCCTTCATACTAATCCTTCCTTTGTCCCCAAGGTCTGTTCCCATGCCACCTTGAATCGATCCATAGAACTTCCGGTGTTCTTTCCAAATGATTTTAACGCAGCTGAATACAGGTGTCATCACCTGGATGTCCATAGACAATTACGTTTTTATTTGCACCGAACTAAGGAAATTAGGGATCCAGGTCAGGCTTACCAGTTTCCAAAGTAATACACTGTAACTGGATTTCTAGCTGTATAGCTTACGTTTACAACTCTGGGGGTAGACCTTTACCCTTTAAAATTAAGGCTCATTCTACCAGGTCTCAGTCTACCTCTGCAGCCGTTCAAGCCAGGGTCCCACTTAATATTTGTGCAGCAGCAACGTGGGTTACCCCTCACACTTTTATTACTCATTACAAATTAGATTTAACTTCCAGGGGTAGAGCATCTTTTGGTTCCACGGTACTCAGGAGTATTTTTCCTTGAGACACCCAAGAATAAGGCACTATTGACGCTGTCCCATATGTAAGAATGAAGGCGAGATAGGACTACAGAACATAAAGAAGTTATGTACTCACCATAACGTTCCATGTTTGTAGTCCGTCTCACTCTTCATTCTTACGAACCCACCCTCCTACCCCCATCCTGGAAGTGCCTGGAAACAGAAAAATATTATTATTTTTTTATGGAGATCTTTTAGTATTGACTTATTTATTTTCTCTCCTGGTTAGCAGCAAACAAGATCTGGGGATTGTACTGGTGCACCATAGGATACCTACCTAGCCATGAGCCAACTAGAAGACTTCCAGCTTGTAAATAGGCCGAGTCGGAGCCAAAGATCATCTCCGATCCCATATGTAAGAATGAGAGCGAGATGGACTACAAACATGGAATGTTATGGTGAGTACATAACTTCTTTTGTTTCCAACAGGTCAGTCTTTTATATTTCACCATTGTACATTTAATATTTTGATTTTCAGTAAGTTAATTTGGATCCCCCCAAAACACATTTTTCCACTCATTGATGGCTAAGAAGGAAGTGATTTCAGGCTGTGAGGTATTTAGAGATAACAATAGTCACTTCATGTCCCAGCAAAGGATACCACCAGCAGTTGGGAAGATGCTTTGTTTCCATTTTGGACTACTTTATTTGTAGTGCTTAAGATCTGGACACTGAATTGATAAAAATAATATAAGTTCACAGTCAAAAAACAAAACAAATAGGTATGCCTGTAACAGCACCTACCCAAAACAGTGTAGACATTGTAAAGAAAAAGAATCTGTACAGTCTACTTGTTAATGCATACATATCCTCTAAAGTGGATTGTAAGGCCTTCCAGAAGAGACCTCATTCTGTCCCTTGCCTTTTTTGTTTTTATGTGCAAACATTGTACTTCACATATATTGCTGTATATATCATATAACCTAAGCAACATTGCATAAATTATTCAATTTTTGCATTTTTTTCTTTTTTTATACATGAAACATCTTTATTAAACCATCCCTTAAGACATAGGCAATCCTACATTTATATAAACAAAAACAAACCAGACGACACAATCCTAGTTGCAAGCATTTTACATCACAATCCATAACTGACACATTCCCATTTGCAACCATTATACATCACTTATAATCTACCCAGTCGTTTTCAGTCAAACATTACATAGCCCATTTAAGTCCTGCCATCTTTTAGATTTCATTCCTCCTGTATGTATTGATCTGATGTCATCAGTCTTCATTCTAACCTCATTGAGTTTGGGTCTGATCTGTCAGATCCGACTCGGCCGATGCTGAAGCTCACAGCCACTAAATCTATTTAGCTTCTCCCATATCCACAGTGCACCTACCAAATTACATCTGATCTTGTTTGCTGCTTCTAGTTATTGGACATGGTTTACCCGTCTCTCTCGAGCTGTGTCAGGTAAGTAAAGTTTTTCTGAATTTTTTTCCATTAAGTAGTTTTACTTTTTGTGGTTAATATCTTTACTGTTCTTCCATGTCTTTTTACACTCCCTTGCCCTTATGACTTTGTGGTAAATTCTCTCATACCATTGTTGGTATTCCCTTGCCTCGTTTCTCTTAACTGGTATCTTCAGATTGTTATAGTTATAAATGTTTCCTTTTTGCTGCTGCTCCTGTTTGTTTCTTTTCCTTTTTCCGTACTTGGTACAATCATATACTATTGTTACTACCTCCCTCCCCTTACGACCTTGTCGTTGTTCTTTATACTATTGTTAGTATCCCCTCCCTCTGTTTCTTCTTCTTGCTTTTTGTATTTTGATTGCCTTTGTTGTATAATATCTGTCTTGTTCCTTTCCTGTATCAGATACTGCATAATGACTGAGAAACCTGTGGGTTTCAAAAAGTGCTCTAAATGTAGGCATACGTTGCGACTCTCAGCTGCCCACACTCTGTGTGTACTGCTTGGGTTCTTTGCATTTACAAGAGGACTGATTTATTTGCCACAGATTTAATCCGCGAGCTTTGACTGAATGGAAAAACAAATTGATATTGAAAAGCCTCATTCTTTCCTCTTGGAGAACCCATATCCCATTCTCCATAATCGAAGCCTTCCACTTTGGCCAAATCTTCTTCTGACTCTTCTCAGGAGAGAAGAGCAAAAGATCCGATCTCAACCCCTGAGCAGCTGAAAATAAGAGTTCAGTATCTGACTGCTCCCTTGGATCCTCCGAAGTCCAAGTCAAGCGTTCCAATTTAGCCAATGTCAGATCTGTATCAGAAAACTATATCATCAGATTCTACTGTACCGGATTAGACAGAACCTATGGAAATTTTGTATTATCCTCGGACCAGATATTCTCCATCAATGGACCCAATTCCTGATAACTCCCTTCACCCCCCTTTTTTGCAGAGGCCAGTATCCCCTTCCATTTACTCTACTCTTTCTTGCAGAAGCCTCACAGAAAAAGATATGGGTTAAGTGGTGAGGGAGCTCCTCTTGGCACAAGGGCAGATTAGTTCTCCCTCTGCACCTACCCCTCTGGGTCAGGTTACCTGATCTTTCCACCCAACCCCCCCCCCCCCCTGCAAATTCCTCCTTTAATACTTTTCATTGCCTTAGAATCACAGGATCCTAGCCATCTGTATCAGTTGGCCTCTGATCCGACATCATCTCTCAGACCTCCAATCCTTTCGGATCCAGAGAGCTGTCAGAGCCAAAGGCTGCCTGCCAGGCCCAGGGTGCAGCATTCGACTCCGACGTTTTTGGAGCCATCTCTGTTTCTCGGCACTTGGCACTAGACAGTTTGGCACCAGCTTCCTCCTCTGTGGTGGTGCCTACTGAGCGGAGAGAGGGTATGATTCAAAAACCTGCTTTGTCAGATCAAAATCTCTCTCTGGCTCCTTCGAGCTCTGCTGTTGAGGTTGCAAAGAGAGTGTTCTGTGCCTCAGCAGTCCTGATGGATCCTTCCCCTTTGGATCCTACATATCTGCCATGATGTCCCAGTGCCTGGAGCTTCACCACCTTTCTCCACAGGGACATCCTGTAGCGAAGGCTCAGGTGTTCTATCCCAGGGAATTTGGATTTCCACTTCAGAGACTTCCCCAGAGCATCCCACTAAGGAAAATGCCCAGGAAGAGAACATGCAATAAGAGGTACCTAGACTCCCCACAGGAGTCTGTCACTGAAGAGACTGATTTCGATGAGGGTGAAGGATACCCACAGTCTCCTTCTGAATTGGAGATATCCTAGAAATCCTTGAACAGAGAGGTGGCTGGACCCCCCCCCCCCCAAACTTACGCTGGAAGAATCTGTTCTTCTAGAGGCTTTCAGTATAAGATCCTCTACCTCTTGAGTGACTCCTCCCACCAATGAGCTTGTTGACTTGATTTCTGGGCAGGCTTGGAAGGAACCCAATTCCATAGAACCCCTACCTCAGAGACTGGATAGGATAATGGCACCACCTGCGGACAGACAGTTTTGTTGAAAAGGACTTCCAGTTGCAGTTGATGCTATGGTCATTGCAGCAGCCGCAAAGAAGGAACTAGCTGATGAGGGTTTCACTGTCCATCCTCCCAACAGGAAGTCGCTGACAATCTGCAGATTGGGGAAGCATGTCTTTGCTTCAGTGATCAGTGACCTTTGCCTTGCAGTCGATGAGCTGTTTAGCACACTTTTTCAGACTTCAGAGAGATTTGACCAAGGAGTTAGCAAATATTATCTCAGGAGCCATTTCTGCAGAGGTTCAGTGTTCAGTGAATTCTCAGTTGGCAACCCTACAGTCAGTATCCAGTAGATCAGTAGTGGCTGTCTTCATTTGGTCTTCAAACTGTGGGTTCCCGGATCCGGCTCTCATCTGACTTGGCTGTATATTCAGCATCTGATCCGAGCTCTAAGCTCCTCCCCCACCCATAATGCCCCTGTAGCCTTCCTCCCTTCAGATATCATTTGCCGTGCTTCATGTCCGCATCACGATACATGCTCTCTGCTGTTAATTATTGGGTAAGTGACCATCTTTAACCTTTTGAGTCCTTTTTCTCATATCTTTTCTCCTCCTTTCTGCTTTTATATTTCCTCTTGCGGTTCTGCATCAGTTAAAAAAAAAAAAAAAATCCCCCCTCCAACTTTTCTATTGTGTGTGTGGTCTCTGTGTGAGTGTGTGTGTGCTGGGCTATAGGTTGGGAGAATGTGTGATAACCCCCAAACCAGGCTTCAGAAAATGTGCAGTGTGTGGCAGCAGGCTCTCTCCAGCTGATGGCCACACTCTGTGCATCGTTTTTCTTGGGGTAGCCCATCTGCAAGCCTCCTGTTTCATCTGTGCCAGGTTTAATTCCCGGGCAGTGATGGACAGGAGGAGCAAACTAATCCTCAAGGGCCTACTTCCCTCTTCTTCCTCCAGGACTCAGGACCCTTCCACCCCGGCTCCTACCTTGGTCTCCGCCCTTGCCTCTGGGACTCAAACTCCCGCCAAGAGGTATGGGGATGGAGACAAATCAGCCAAGTCAAGGGATAGGCCCAAGAAATGATCCCTAGAACACTCTGCTTTGGCCAGCCCCCCCCCTCCCCCGGCAAAATTAGATCAGCTTCAAGGCTGGATTCTCCCCGGCTCCATTCCTTTCTATTCACTCCGGAGCCAGAGGAGCTCCATACCCGATCTCAGGCTCAGGCCTCCCCTCTCCACCCTTCTAGGCCGGTGATGGTGGCCTCTTCCCACTCCCCCTGTAGTCTTAGCAAAGCCGAGATGGATAGGATGATGCGGACGTTCATCCGCACCCAGATACAAATTCTTGCTTACCCCCTATTCCTCCGGAGCGGGGAGTATGCAGTCCATTTTCATCGCCATTACTCCTTCTCCAGTTAGACTTCTGGTTTTGGAGCCCTTAGATCTGAGGACACTCTACGTCGAGGAGCTGGCTCCGATGGTACCTTGTACCTCTACACCGGCCATGATCTTGAGCAGGTCAGATCCGAGCTAGTCGAAGACAAATGAAGAATAACAACTAAGATGGAACGTCATAGTGAGTACATAACTCTTTTTGTATGAGTTTAGTTTCCAACATAGCGGAAGAGATCTCTGGAGTGTTTAATTTAGGCATTTCCATGAGGAAGCATGCCTGGATATACTTGTGTGATTTTGTGGAACCATTTAAGTCCAATTTCATCAATGCTTCCTTTGACAGAACGAATGTTTTTGGCTGTAAGGTAAAGGAAATGGTGTCCAGGTTTGAGAAGGGTGGAAAGACCTCCTTTGCCGTGAGCATATGTTTTTCACCCCCCCCCCCCCAAAGTTCCTACTCCAAGAATCAGTGGTGTGGCTAAAAAATGTGGTTCAAGAAGCCTCAAAGTCCTTTCCTTGACGCACGTTCAGGAGGTGCCCCCAAGGCCAGAAGAGGGGGATCTGCAGTGGACTTCATTACCCTCGTGGCAGAGGTGGCCCACAAAACTAGGGTTCCAGAGAATCTTTCTTTGATTTACCCTACCAGTGCTCCTGAATGAAGGCCCGACTATCCACTTCTGGAGACAGGAGATGGTCATGGTCAGGAGATGTTTATCCCTGCACCAGAGAGCATGGCTAGACTTAAAACATATTTGAATGCAGAGGATTATATCCAGAGGTTATGTAATACCATTTTCTCTACCACCACCAATTCCCAGAAAAATCCTCAATGTTCCATCCAGTCAGAGGGAGCAAGCAGCAGTCCAGTTTCAAAAGCTGCTAGAAAAGTCATCCAAGAGGTCCCACCAGACCAGATAGGATCCGGTATTTACTCAAGGTTCTTTTTAGTGCTGAAGAAAACAGGGGACTGGATGCCAGTTTTGAATCTCTCAGATCTGAACAAATCTGTTCACCGAATCAAGTTCTGGATGGCCATGGTTTAGTCAATTTTGCTTTCCTTTCACAAGGATGACTGGATGTGTTCAATAGATCTTCAGGATGCCTACTATCGCATAAAAATGAACATGCAATCCAGAAAACACCTATGCTTCCGGCTGAGCGCCAGTCCCTATCAGTTCAAAGCACTGCCCTTTGGACTCACCACAGCCCCCAGCATGTTTAGCAAATGCATGGTAGTAGTAGCAGCTTACCTCAGACTGCAGGGATTCCAGGTGTTTCCCTACCTGGATGACTGGCTTATTACTGCTCCGACCAGGCATCCACTTGTACATGTAAGGGATCAGGTTCTCCACACCTGCGCTGTCCTAGGAATAACCATAAACTACAGCAAATCACAAGTTCGGCCACCTCCGACACTAGAATTTATTGGAGCACTGCACAACAGAAAGACTGCCATTGCTTCCTTTCCACCACACAACTTCCAGCTATAAGGTCATAGGTCAAGAAGGTTGTGGAGAACACATGAATCTCAGCCCACACAGTTGTCCAAACTGTAGGCCTCATAGCAGTATCGATAACCTTAGTTCTGTTGACCAGGCTTTACACGCTAATCCTTCAGTGGATGTTGGCTGCTTAGTGGTCAATCTTCCATCAGTCACTGCTGTTCCATATGAAAATTACCAACACTTGCAAAAGAGATCACTGTTTGTGGATCCAATCCAGTCAACTGCTCCATGGCCATCCCTTCATCCCCCAGCAGCCCAAGGCCATAGTGACCATGGGTGCTTCTCAGATAGGGTGGGGGGACATTATCTAGTGAAGACAGTCTAGGGTACTTGGTCCCCTGAAGAGGCCAATTTGCATATAAATGTTTTAGAAATGAGAGCAGTGCGCTTGGCATTATGAACATTTCAAGCTGTTTTGCCCTCTGGGATGATTGCAATTCAAATGGACAATATGTTAGTCGTCTGGTACATCAGCAAACAAGGGGGAACCAAATCTTATCTATTGTGTTGAGAAGCAGGGTCTGGCAGTGGGCAATCTCTTCTGACCACTTTCTTTTAGTAATGCACATTTCGAGGAGAGCCAGTATGATTGCAGACAAACTGTGCAGGTGCATTCTTCTTTCACACGAGTTGTCCCTCAATGAGGAAATGGTGGACAAAACTTTCCATCAGTGGGGCCATCTATCTCCTAAACAACAAGTGCAGCAACTACTTTGTTCTGATTCCCCCACAGCAGGAGTCACTGAGTGATTCTCTACTTCAGGATTGGTCCCTTAGTTTCCTTTATGCCTTCTCACCAACCCTATTAATTCTAAAATTTCTGCAGAAAGCTGCCCGGTGGAGTAATTCTCATTGCCCCGACAAATTTGGTATCCCTTCCTATGACTTCACCTGGTTCAACCACCATGGAACCTAGATCCAACTCCGGACCTTCTGTCTCACCCGATGGGCATGTCATACCCAGATATACTAAACCTCTAGCTGACTGCTTGGCTTCCCCAGTTCCCTTAGTAGCCAGACAATCTATGCTTTTATTGCTTGTTCGATGTATAATTTTATCTTCCCATAAAACCTCAAAAAGAAAAACGTATTTGAATAAATTGAAAAGATTTGCCATTTGGGCCCAGCAACACATTCTTGACCCCTTTTCACTTCTTATCAATCATATTTTAGATTTTGTTGCACACACATTTCAAAACCTTACCAGTTCTTCAACAGTTAAAGCACAGCTGGCAACAATTTCAAATTACCATACAGGATTTAATGGCACATCCATAGCTTTTCATAAATTGAGCAAGGCCTTCTTAAAAGGGACAATTCTTCTAAAGTCTCCTTTTAAAGACCCTACACCTCCATAGGACTTAAGTTTGATGATTCAGTCTGTCACACAATCTCCCTTTGAGCCAGCAACTACATTTGACCTTAAATATCTTGCATGGAAAACAATTTTCTTGCTTGCCATTACTTCCGGCAGAAGAATTTCTGAAATCCAAGCATTATCTTTAAACATCTTTACTTGGTTTTCCACAAAGGTAGAGTGACCGTGTGTACTAACCTGTCTTTTCTTCCAAAGGTGGTGTTAGAATCCAACATTAATAGAACTATCAATCTGTCAAGGTTTTTTCGCAAGTTATCCAACAAAGGAGAATATATCTTATCATTTACTGGCTGTTCATGGACAGTTGCGATTCTATTTGCATAGAACAGAAAAAGATCAGGAAAGCAGACCAACTGTTTATTTCCTTCTCTGAAACACTGTTGGGGAAAAATAGTTTTAAAACTCATCAGGCCCATAATTGAGTACAATGCCCCTTTTGGGATGTACCTTACCAGACAACTGCAGCAACTGGAAAAACCCCAAAAGTACCTTACCAAGAGGATCAAAGGGCTCAAACAGATGCCATATGCTGCCCGGTTAAAGAAACTACAGCTCTACTCAGTGACATACCGCCTGTTCAGAGGTGATCTGTGCCTGATGTATAAAGCCATGTCCAACCCAGAATTAATGGACATGCTGCACCTCAGAAAATCCATATCCCATCGAGCTACGTGCTCGAGAGACTTGAACCTCAGCACTGAAATAAATAGGACATGCTGGAGGGACAGATTCATAACCCAGAGGCTCCCTTCACTCTGGAATAAAATCCCAGTCCAGGTTAGGCAGAGTCCCTCATTGACTCTCTTCAAGAGGAATATTGATGAGTGGATGGGAGATCATAGGTTTACCCCGGGTATCACTTCTGTGTCACTGTTAGACAGAGGCACAGTATACTAACCTTGAAAAAGGGCATAGCAAAATAAATTTAAAATGGGTGGCGAAAGCCAAACACATTCTGGCTAGGCTTATAAATGCCCTAGGGCAGATAGCCTAGTATGAACCTATGAACCTATAAAAGTTATCCTATCAAAGTGGTCGACAAATTGCTATTCCTTTGTCTGTGCTTAATTGGGCATTTCTCTTGCACATTCCTTGGAAGCACACTGCACTAGATCCATACTTTCGCAGTTTTTCATTCAAGAATATCTATGGACAATATTTGTGCAGCAGCAACTTGGGCTACTCCCCATACCTTTGTAACTCATTACAAGTTGGATCTGGTCTCCAGAGGTAGGGCATCACGTGGTTCTGTGGTGCTCAGGAATATCCTTCCTTGAGTCCATCCTAGATACAGGTAGCTAGGGACACTGTCCCACATGTTGAGAATAGAATGTAGATTGACAACATCAAATAAATAAGTTATTTA
Organism: Protopterus annectens; assembly: GCF_019279795.1. Taxonomy (NCBI): domain Eukaryota; kingdom Metazoa; phylum Chordata; order Ceratodontiformes; family Protopteridae; genus Protopterus; species Protopterus annectens. Next base: position 841,406,608 of record NC_056750.1, on the reverse strand, counting down.
CTTATAATGTTCCATCTGTATTGTTGATCTTCATTCTTCAACTCCCATCCCACCAACCCCCATCTTTGTTTTTTGGAGCAATGAGTATTTTGCGTGTGTGTGTGTGTGTGTGTGTATATATATATATATATATATATATTTATATGTATATATATATATATATATATATATGTATATATATGTATATATATATATACATATGGCTGTTCCATAATTCACTTAGTCTTCCTGCGCTAATGTAGCAGCAACAAGATCTGAGCTAATTTGGTAGGTGCATTGTGGGTAATGGAGAACTCGAGATTTGGTGCCTGTGAGCTTTAGCATCGTCTGAGTCAGATCCGATGGATAGGAACTGAACCCACTTGTTGAGGAAGAATGACTATCAACAACACAGATGGAATTTTTTCCCACAATTCCCATATTTTCCTATGTAGTTTGCTGCTATCTTTTTCTAAAGACCTCATTTCCAGTTGCTTTATCTCGGTTTCTATATTCGCTACTTTTAGTATAGTTGGTTTAGATTTTGATTTCCATTTTCTAGTAATTGCTTTTGTGGCAGCCACCATAATTAGACACAGCAAGGTCTTACCATGTCTAGTCAATTCTGATTCTGTATCTTAGTTCAGAAAAATCATGTCCCTCGTCACAGCAGTTTGCTCACCCACCTTTGCAGACAGTGCATCCCGCAGGGAGGGCTGCCAGCTCACAGCACTTCCAGAAAATATGTTCCTATTTACCTCTTTCTTCTCTGTCACACCTCCAACATTTGCGGTCTCCCTGAGGAAAAATTTTGTAGAGTCTGCTTGGGGTATAAAAATATCTATGTAAACATTTCTAAGCAAAAATCCTAAATCTTGTAGATTTTGCTGCATATCTGGGAGACATACATATGTCCTCCCATTGTTTTTCTTGGTGAACTGCTTATCCAGTCTCTCTTCCCAATTCTTTCTAACCTCCTCTGATTGATTCTTATAGTTAACATGCAGCATTTTACACTTTACCATGTACTCATTTTTTAATAGCAGCTTTCTTTCTTATAGTCATTATGCAGTATTTTATACCGTCTAACAATAATTCCTTTTTTAATGGCAGTTTATTGTTCTAGATTCTACTAAAAACTCTACCAGCGCTTGTGGTTCATTTAGAGACCCCCCCTATTTCTTTGTCTTTGCTTGTACTCTTATCAGTCCTTGATAGGGAGGGGAATCTGTAACCTGCAGTCCAAATAAATTCTTGGCATCTTCCCATTCTGTCATCTTCCCCTCTCTAGTTATTTGCTCCCAATACCTTGGTTTCTTTGCCAGTTTTCTACAATAAATTCCAGCCCAATCTTGCCTATTGTCTAGATCCCTAATTACAGTCAGCCCTATCAAATCTCCTTTTTCCATTCCAGTACTTTACATTTATAATATTCTGTATGATTATTTTTAATAAGAGGATGGCGCAGTGGTGTAGCGGTAGTGTTGTAGCCTCACAATAAGAGGTTCTCCGGTTTGATTCTCGGCTGGGGTGTCTTCTGTGCGGGGTCTGCATGTCCTCCCTGCGTTCATGTGGGTTTCCTCCGGGTGCTCTAGTTTCCTCCCACGTTAAGACATGCATCTGGAGCCCTTCTCCCCAGGCCTCTGCAGAAAATTGGCTTAGTTCCAAGTCGGACTTTCCCGGTTAACAAATGTTAAATAAATAAATAAATAAATCTCCTTAAAGACCTGCATCCAAAATCCCACTCTCTCCTTGTTTCTTGTGCCCCCCCCCCGTTTCATCATCATCTCTTTCCACTTTGAATTATAGTTTTTACTTGTGCTATGTATAGGAGCCTTAACTGTGTAGAGACATTTTAATTGCATCCATATCCATATAACAAAGCTTCAGTTTTCTCAGTTTTTGTATTGTCTTTTGTTTAGTGTCTTCCCACATATACTTAATTGCCACACCATAATCATTTTTAATCCATAACTACATTTTATCATGTCCCCGTAAATAAGGACAAAATAAATGTAAATGGGCACATAATTTACTGCTATTGTCTTTGTTTTAGCTTCATTAATTTTGTATCCTAAAAAGATCTGAAAATGTCTCAAAATTTTCCATAACACTGTTATGTCTCTTTCTGGTTTTGTCAGGTATAAAGTAATATCCTCTGCAAATAGAGCCAACTTTTCTTGACTACTATGCCAATTATTTATTTATTTAGTTAACATTTGTTAACCGGGAAAGTCCAGCTTGGAACAAAGCCAATTTTTAGAGGAGGCCTGGAGAGAAATGCTCCAGACGCATGTCTTTGTAACATGGGAGGAAACAGGAGTACCCAGAGGAAACCCACACGAACATAGGGAGGACATGCAGACTCCACAAAGAAGGAACCCCCAGCTGAGAATCGAACCGCAGAACCTCTTGCTGTGAGGCGACAACGTTACTGCTGCACCATTGCACCGTCTATGCCAATTATATCCTTGAATTTCTGAATCCCTTATTTTCTTTGCCAGTGGTTCTAAATATAATACAAACAAAGGGGAAAGAGGACACCCCTTCCTGGTTCCCTTGCTCAAGCAGAAATTATCAGAGATTATCCCACTCACTTAATTTTCGCCTCTGATCCTGCATATATCCTCCTAATCAGCCTTATATTTTTTTTCAGGAAATGCAATTGCTTCCATTGCCCTGCTCATAAAGACCCAGCTTACTCTGCTAAATGCTTTCTCTGCATCAAGACCCACCAACAATTGTTTTTCCTTACATTCTGTCTCCCTCTGGATCATCAGTGTTCTGTTAATGTCAAATGTTTGCCTTCCCTCCACAAAATCACATTGATCCATGTGTAACAATTTTGGCATTACTTTTGCCATTCTTTTAGCCATTATAAACATGAACACTTTGTAATCTTGGTTTAGTATTGAAAAGGGCCTGTATGAAGCTGGATCTGATGGATCTTTACCCTCTTTAGATATTAGAGCTACTGCTGCTTTCTTCCAAGATGTTGGTACCTCCCTTCCTAAAATATTGTTAAACAAAACCTTCCGGATCTTTATCGGTTTTTCCCTCCTAGATTCCAAAGTCTGTCCCTTGTCTTGATCAAAAAAGTTAGTAATTTCCACAAAACCACATCCCCTAAGAACCAGTAGCCACTAACATGTAATGAAATGAAAAGGAATGTAGGGAACCATCATCAATTTTGTGTCTAGGGGATACAGATTATGCTGGATTTAGTAGGTGAATAGTAAGATGATCTTACCACTGTAGAGCCCAGGCTGTAGCTTGGCCATGTTTCACCTGACTCCATGATTAACCTGCAGCCAGCCTTTGGTGGTGTAGCTGTTGACGCTTGATTGCATCATCAGTGTGGAGCTGCTACTTTTAGGAGGACCAGTGTCTGTGCCAGACTCTAACACACTGAAAAAAGACCCTTTCTAAACTTACTAACACTGATATGATGTCAGCAGACTTTTTGCACTGACTTGAGTGCACAATCTGAAACATTCAAACTAGTTGACAGGATGGAGTATGGGGGGGGGGGGGCAGGATGGATGAGAAAACCTTCTTCTCTGCCTTATATGGGCTTGGGAGTTGATCTGTACGTCTTGGTTGTCCATGTTCCAAGCCATCCTGACAGGAGGTGTTATGGCTGTAATTAATGTCCTCCTTGACTCTGGGATTAGGGAGGACTTTTACTTTACCATGGCTTCTGCCTTGCTGACTCAGTCACATCATAGTTCATTTGTGCCTTTCCTGGATGCCATAGCAGGGCATGGCCTTGTGTGTCTGCATTATGTGGCTGGCTAAATTCTTCTTCTTTTGGGAAAAGTTTTGATAGCCTCATGAATACATTTTCTGACAGGAGTGGTCATTCTTTGGTCAAAGTCTAAGGTCTCTGGGGTACTTTTTTTTTCCCCCCTAGCAAGCTGGTCTTTTCCAGAGGTGGGGATGGGCATGGGGGGGGTCTACTTTTTTTTGCTTGTTAAACACTTTTTTTTCCCCGAGAGGATAAAGAAGCTACGTAACTCTAGAAACTGGCAGAAGTTTACTGCACTTGGTTCTTTCCCTGGATTGGCAATTTTGCCCAGTTCTCCAGTTTTGGTGCTAGTGGTGTTTTAAAGATGCTTCCTAAGGTTCTACCTATAGGAGGCATGTCCCTTAGTGTTTTACTGATTGCTGTGGGGTTGGGGGATATAGAGCCTGCCTAGACCCTTCTACTTTGATGGTAAGAGAAACTTGATCCTCTTTTTGGGAAAGCGAGGGCTCTGTCACTCCCTTTCCTACTCCCTGAACTTGGGTGACATGGTCTCTTGTCCGTCTCCCAGGCTCCTTCCTTTTCTTTCTTCCTTTCCATTGGGAATTTGTGTGGCTTCACTTGTAATATTCGGAGTCTTCTTCCCTCCTCATTTGAGGGTAAGGATTACTGGCCACATCCCAAAGCATTTGAAATGACAGTTGATTTTGAAGGCTTCATAAGAATTTAAACCCTGTACATCTCTGCCTTAAGGGTGCTGACAGTGGCTTTCATACCTATTATTAGTAGAGTCCACAGGTGCCCCTTTTTCTGTTTTTAGCCGTTTTGTAGGGTTCTTGGTGGCAAGCTTTTCCTTACTCCATAGCGTGTAGCTGTCTGTGTTAGAAAGGGGCATCCTTTAATGTCCTGAATGAAACCACTGTTACAGTTGTTCTTCTTTCGGCTTTTCCCAGTTAGGGGTCGCCACAGCGGAACTCTGGTCCACTAATGATTGGCAGTAGATGTTTTAAGGGTGCAGAGGTGCCAGCTCGACACCCAACCTTCAACGAAGGCACGCCCATTCTACGCATGTCTTTCGAACGCCACTCGACTGCGGGGAGGACATGCAGACTCAACACAGAAGGTGCTCCAGCCGAGAATCGAACGGGAGAACTTCTTGCTGTGAGGCAACAACACTCCCGCTGCACAGCCACGGTGTTCTTGAAACCACTGTTACAGTATTCCAAATAAATGGGTTTCCACTGCTGACGTCTAGCCAGGGTGCCATAGACTAAAGCTCCCCAGAAGCATATGTACAATGTATGACCTTGGCTCACAAGTGTATATGTGGATGTATTAACGTATATCCTCAGACTGTCTCACCACCAGCCAGAACGCAGGTCTCATACCTGCTGGTGTGATCTTCCCACGGTGGTTTGCACAGTAAGCTTTTTCGGATTCAGATAAGTACCTCAGACATTTTCTATAGTGACCCTCTTGGAGGCTGAAATGGCGTCGGAGGACTGCACATCTGAAGAGACTGCTACTGCAACTGAAAAGGAGGAACTGTGGATCATTTTATCAGAAGGCATCCCGCAAATTTTACTGTGGGAAGAGATTTGTGAAAAGCTGATTTAAGTACATAGAGTCTGAGCCTCCTTGCTTGATTCAGGCAGATGTAACCTAAATAAAGTGACAAAAGACTAAACCTGTTTCCTGTCCTCCCTCTTCTTGGTAGAAGGGGAGTGCCTTTTCAAAGCAATTATGACTGTTAAACCGCCTTCCTTCTCAGCTCCTCCACCCACTCCCCAGAAGATTACTGTGGAATCATTGTCGTCTTGGGAGAGCTCCGATTCTGATGAACATTCCGTAGCTTACTCTTCTCAGTTCCACTGTCCTGGCCAGGTATCTGTGGATAATGAGGATTCTCTCTGAGCCGTTTTTCCAGCTCACGCCTCCCAAAACTCTCGAGATAGGCTTGTACCCATAATGTTCCTCACTAAATTACCTCAGATCTCATTTGCTGCTTCATGGGGTCGGACGCATTCAACCAGTCTCTTGAGCCTTGTCAGTGTATTATTGTGAGTTTCTTACATCATTTGTCCTTGTCTCCATCTTTCTATAATTATATAATTCTTCTATATTTCTACCCACTCCTCCCTTATATTTAGTGCATGTGTGACTTTTCTTCCTCTTACCTAGCTTTCTACCATTAGGTAATCTAATGTATCATTGTTGGCACTTCCTTTCCCTGCTTCCTTTACCACAGAGTAATCTCTATTACCATCGTTGGTAATTTCTCTTTTCTGTTCTTTCCCAAAAAAAAAAAAAGGAAACTTTCTCTGCTGTCTCTTTTCTCTGTATGTATTAGCGTGGCTTAGGCCTGTATTTTTTTATGGCCGATAAGTCTACTAAGGGCACCTCTGAGTTTGAGGTGCCAAAAATGTGATAGAAAAATGCCCAACTCAGATGGACACACCTTTTGTGTTTACTGTGTAGGTGCTGTGCATCTCCAGCAGGATTGTGCTATTTGTCATGATATCTCTACCAGAAACTTGACAGACCAGAGAAAGAAGCTTATTTTAAAGGGACTACTGAAAGGTGATTTTGAAGAGGTGATATCTGGTCCCATGACTGAACCCAGCTCTTCCTCCTCCTCTTCTTTATCCAAAACTAAAAAAACGATCATATTCAGTTCCAACAAGTTCCTCGGAACCACCTGCAAAATTGACCAGACCTCCTTCGGTGTCGACTGCATCTTTGGCATCTTAGGTAAAGATGACTTGACTTTGACTCAAACATCAGTGCAGACATCTGAAGCTTCGGTACTAACTGAACCCTTGGTACCGAAGCAGCCTAGGCTTGTTACATTTCATAGGTTCATAGGTTAATAGGTTGGTACTAGGCTATCAGCCCTAGGGCCTATACAAGCCTAGCCATAACAATTCCCTGGCTATTTCTTCCCCCATTATTTACTTTCCTGGACCCCTGTCTAGCAGGGCGACTGACGTGATCCCTGGGGTGAATTTCCTTTCTCCTATCCAATCGTCAAGGTTCCTCTTGAAGAGGTCCAAAGAGGCACTCTGCTTGACATGTATGGGCAATCTGTTCCAGAGTCTGGGGAGTCTCTGGTTCAGGAACCTATCCCTCCAGCATGTTTTGTTTATTGTGATGACAAGGTTTAGATCCCTGGAGCATGTAGCTCTGAGGGATTGGGATTTCTTTAAGTGTAGCATGTCCAACAGCTCTGGGTTTGACATGGCCTTGTATGTTAAGCAGAGATCGCCTCTGAGTAGACGATATGCGACAGAGTATAGCTGGAGTTTTTAAGGCGGTCAGCGTAGGGCATCTGCTTTAGGCCTGTGATTCTTTTAGTGAGGTATTTCTGAGGCCTTTCCAGTTGTTGCAGATGTCTTGAGAGGTACATACCAAATGGGGCGTTGTATTCTATAATGGGTCTAATGAGGGATGAGTACAGTGGGACAATGACCTCCTTTTTCTGGATGAAAAGCCCTTCGTGATGAGGTATGCCACATAGAAGGATTTCCTGACTGTTGTGGCGATGTGGTTATCGAAGGTGAGACCACTGTCCACCTGTGTCCCTAAGTCTCTTATCACACTTTCTGTGTTTAGTGTACTTCCACCTGTATGGTAATTCATGGATACATGTTTTTTCCCAAAGGGGATAACAATACATTTCTTGGCATTGAGCTTGAGCCCATGGCTCTGGCACCAAGCATCTGTTTCTGTAAGGCCCTTTTGTAGAGTATCCAGATCATTTGGGGATTCAATAATGGCTCCCAGTTTGCAGTCATCTGCAAACTTTGTTAGCCAGAGTCCCTTAGTGTTGACCTGTACTTCAGAGAAGTAGATGCCAAACAAGAGCGGCCCCAGGACTGAACCCTGAGGTACTCCACTTGTCACTTGTCTGGAGCTGGATTTGGAGTCTGCTACTTTTACAGTGTGGGTTCTATCAGTAAGCCATTTAGTAACCCATTGGGTGACATAGGGATTAATGCCCAACTTAGTAAGTTTATCTATGATTCCAGAGTGGGGGATGGTGTCAAAGGCCTTGGCAAGGTCTAGATAGGCTGTGTGGACCACCTTACCCTTGTCCATGGCTCTGGAGACTGATTCAAAGAAGTCAGTCAGGTTCAGGAAACAAGATCGGCCCTTCACAAACCCAAACTGGGTGGGGTCCAGTGTTTGAAGGTTGCCAATGTCTTTGTTTATAAGTTCCATGATGATACGCTCCATGGGCTTGCAGATAAGGCTTGTCAGACTGATGGGACGGTAGTTTCTGGGATCCAAGGTGGATCCCCCCTTGTGGATTGGGATAACTGTAGCTCTGCGCCACTCAGTGGGCACGAAACCTGAGGTGAGGCTATGATTAAACATGACACTTAGGTGAGGTGCCAGTTCATATTGTAGTTCATGTAGTACACAGCCCGGGATGTCATCTGGTCCCATGGATGCTGTATTCTTGGCTTTAGAGAGTGCGTTTTGTACCTGTGTGGCTGTTATTACTGGAATTTGGCAATCTATCGGTATTGAGATGGGCCATTTAGGGGATGAGAGGGGGGTGAAGTTGGCACTGAATCGATCTGCCAGGATATTGGCAGTATCCTTCGGATCAATATATTTAATGCCATTCTGTTTTAGCTCAGAGCAGATCTGAGCATTGCCATTTAGATTCTTGACATAGTTATAGAATGCTTTGTGGTTGTCTTTGGAATCTTTGGCAATTTTATTTTCGTAACTAGCTTTGGAGGATTTTATGAGGCATCTCAGTTTCTTACTGAGGCTAGTAAGGGAGTTTTTTGCATCCTGGGATTTTCCTCTTTTCTGCAAAAGTTTCTTCCTTTTGTTGTAAAGTTTGTTTATGGCAGGGGACCACCAGATTGGCTTCCTTTTTGGATGAGAGCATTTTGGTTCTATTTGGGATGGCACGATTCATGCATGAGTGGATGTGCTCGTACAGTGCCTTAGTGTAGGATTCAGCAGTTGAACTTTCAGTTCCCATCTGCATGGGTGTCATGAGGTTTGTCACTTCTGACTTGAGTAGCATGAAGTTGGCTTTGGAGAAGTTTTTTATGGTGGTTTCTTTACTGGGGGGTTGGGGTGGGATGTGGATGTTAAGGGTGATTAGCTTATGGTCAGACCTGACTAACGAGGGGGTGACCATAGGTATGGAGCATTGATTTCCCATGTTGGTAATGACCAGGTCTATGATATTGGAGCCCCTGGTGGGACTATGGATTAGTTTATCCAGGGCGTTGGAATTTATGAATTCCAAGAACCGTTGCGCAAAGGTGTTGGGACATGAGTAGTTTTCCCAGTTAATGGTAGGATAGTTAAAATCACCCAGTATTAGGGTGTTTGGTTCTATCTTAATATTTTCCAGTATGTTTAGAAAGGTGTAGTGAGAATCTTGGAGTATGGTGGGGGATCTGTAGCAAGCTACAATTTGGATTGCAGTCTTACCTAGTGTTAGTTGCACTTGGAGAATTTCAGACACATTGTGTTGGCCAACTAGCCTGGTGGTGTGAATATCCTTGGTGAATATTGACACTCCTCCACCTTTAGTGTTTCTGTCCTGGTTTGGTGGCCGAAAAGTGTGGTAAGAGTTGTAGCCTGGTATTGCAGGGGTGCTCTCTGGAGCCTTGAACCAGGTCTCAGTTACTGCACAGATATCGATGTTCTCCATTTTTAGGAGTGCTTCGAGAGAGTGCATTTTGAGGTTTAGACTTCTAGCATTGAGTACCTTACCTTCAGATTTTGCATGCTTGTACCTGTTACGGTGGTGGTTTTGTCCTTTGAAGTTTGCCTAAAAAAGGTACTGTAGGGGTGGCAAGAGCCTTAGCCAGTAACCTGAATCCCAGGGGCGACAGGTGCAGACCATCTCTGACAAAGCATCGTGGTCTGTCAATCATGTCGTCCCAGGCAGACAGATTCTGGATCCCCTTTGAATGACACCATAAGCTTAGCCAATTGTTGAAGTCAATCATTTTATCCTTATATTGTGGTATCATTCTGGGCGAAGGCAGGATACTACTCAGGGCTAGGGTCATACCTGCCTGGGCCACATGATCCGAGAGCTCTTCCAGGTCTCTTTTCATGTAGTCCAGGGAGGTACGTCTCAAGTCATTCACTCCAACATGGACAATGACAGAGTCATATTTGTACTTGTTGTGGAGTAACTTGAGTGCATGCGTTATGTGGCGGATCCTGGCACCCGACAGGCAGCTGACTAATTTTCTCCTTATTCAACCTGGTGAGAGGGACATCAGTGTGCCGGACTATAGAGTCACCTATGACTAAAGTGTTAGGTACATTGTCTTGCCTTAGGGGCTGTTGCTGGGTGGCACACTGGTGTTGTGAACTATTTGACACATTGGTTGTGATTGGTGTTTGTTTGCATTTCAGCTTCAGAGGTCTTTGTTGCTTGGGCAGGTTACAGTTAAGGGCCTCTGCATATGTGGATTTAGTGTTGCTATATCTGGGTGTTGGTGGTGCGAGTTTAGAAGGGCTATGTGTTGCTTGAGGTGTAGTGTGGGTGTTAACCTTCTCCTCTTGACTGTTTAGCACAATCTTGGGTGGAGAGAGCTTTGCTTCCATTTTGGCTATGTAAGTGCATCTCTCACAGGTTGTAGTGTTGGGTGGTAGGAGGAGAGGATTGTCTGTGTACATGAGGCAATTGCTGCATTGCCCCAGTATGCCCAGATTCACCAGGTGGACAGGAGAAATCACCGGAAGCTGACCCTTGGACATGCCTGGTTTGGGGCTTTTTTTTTTTTCTTTGTAAAGTATAGGAGCTGTTTCCTTAGCAAGGTACTTTGCAATTATAGGCTGTTTAGTGCCTATTATTAATTTCTCCTTGTTAACAAGGAGAGTTCAGTGTTTGTATGAGTTTAAGGCTTCCTAGTGCTTTCCAGCAGGTATTAGAGAAAGTGCTAGTCACAGGGATGCTTAAAGGTAAGATTGAAAAGAATGCACTCTGCAGTGTGCACTAGAGAAGTTAGATGTGAAAGTAGGTAACTTGAGTTTTACCCATTTAAAAAGTTAAGGTTTAGTGGAGAGTTACTATTTTTAAAACAGCAAGATGGATTGAAAGGGTGGTCACTTTTGTATTGTGGTACTATGAAATACTGTAGGATGGCCAATAAATTTAAATAATTGAAGGGGTGGGATTTCAAAAATGATGATTTTGTGATTACTCACATAAGCCAGTGAAAGTAGAGAGAAATGAGATATATGGTCAGATTAACATAAGAGGCGGGCAACTAGAAAGACAGTGGTATTTAACAAGACAACTTAAATGGGTGGGAGGGCGGAAAAAAATTCTGTCTGACTCAGAACAGAGAGAGCTGTGGTCTCTTTTGAAGTTTTAATATGCTGTTAAAACAGAATGCAAGCAAAACACAAGGTAAAGAAAACAAACTACAGTATTCAAAATATAGAAAGGCAATACAGTAATACAAAAAATAAAAGCAAACTAACCTGTCCTTCACCGCAAAGTGTAGCAGAGTATGGATGAGCCTTTCTGGTAAAGCTCTGAAATGTTTTAGTTTACTCCTTAAATAGAAATTTTAGTTCCTAGCTCCACCCCCTCTGTTAACAAGTGATTAACCTTAAGTGACCTCTTCTGTCTTATGAATGAGTCCTTAATTAATCAGTTCTTATTTCTGCCGGACTCAGAAGAGAGAGAGCTGTGGTCTCTTTTGAAGTTTTAATATGCTGTTAAAACAGAATGCAAGCAAAACACAAGGTAAAGAAAACAAACTACAGCATTCAAAATATAGAAAGGCAATACAGTAATACAAAAAATAGAAGCAAACTAACCTTTCCTTCACCGCAAAGTGTAGCAGAGTCTGGATGAGCCTTTCTGGTAAAGCTCTGAAATGTTTTAGTTTACTCCTTAAATAGAAATTTTAGTTCCTAGCTCCACCCCCTCTGTTAACAAGTGATTAACCTTAAGTGACCTCTTCTGTCTTATGAATGAGTCCTTAATTAATCAGTTCTTATTTCTGCCGGACTCAGAAGAGAGAGAGCTGTGGTCTCTTTTGAAGTTTTAATATGCTGTTAAAACAGAATGCAAGCAAAACACAAGGTAAAGAAAACAAACTACAGCATTCAAAATCTAGAAAGGCAATACAGTAATACAAAAAATAAAAGCAAACTAACCTTTCCTTCACAGCAAAGTGTGTAGCAGAGTCTGGATGAGCCTTTCTGGTAAAGCTCTGAAATGTTTTAGTTTACTCCTTAAATAGAAATTTTAGTTCCTAGCTCCTCCCCCTCTGTTAACAAGTGATTAACCTTAAGTGACCTCTTCTGTCTTATGAATGAGTCCTTAATTAATCAGTTCTTATTTCTGTCCGACTCAGAACAGAGAGAGCTGTGGTCTCTTTTGAAGTTTTAATATGCTGTTAAAACAGAATGCAAGCAAAACACAAGGTAAAGAAAACAAACTACAGTATTCAAAATATAGAAAGGCAATACAGTAATACAAAAAATAAAAGCAAACTAACCTTTCCTTCACCGCAAAGTGTAGCAGAGTCTGGATGAGCCTTTCTGGTAAAGCTCTGAAATGTTTTAGTTTACTCCTTAAATAGAAATTTTAGTTCCTAGCTCCACCCCCTCTGTTAACAAGTGATTAACCTTAAGTGACCTCTTCTGTCTTATGAATGAGTCCTTAATTAATCAGTTCTTATTTCTGCCGGACTCAGAAGAGAGAGAGCTGTGGTCTCTTTTGAAGTTTTAATATGCTGTTAAAACAGAATGCAAGCAAAACACAAGGTAAAGAAAACAAACTACAGTATTCAAAATATAGAAAGGCAATACAGTAATACAAAAAATAAAAGCAAACTAACCTTTCCTTCACCGCAAAGTGTAGCAGAGTCTGGATGAGCCTTTCTGGTAAAGCTCTGAAATGTTTTAGTTTACTCCTTAAATAGAAATTTTAGTTCCTAGCTCCACCCCCTCTGTTAACAAGTGATTAACCTTAAGTGACCTCTTCTGTCTTATGAATGAGTCCTTAATTAATCAGTTCTTATTTCTGCCTAACTCAGAACAGAAAGAGCTGTGGTCTCTTTTGAAGTTTTAATATGCTGTTAAAACAGAATGCAAGCAAAACACAAGGTAAAGAAAACAAACTACAGTATTCAAAATATAGAAAGGCAATACAGTAATACAAACAATAAAAGCAAACTAACCTTTCCTTCACAGCAAAGTGTAGCAGAGTCTGGATGAGCCTTTCTTTCCAAGAACCTCTTACTCTTCGTCAGTAGACCTGTTCGTGACTGTCCAAGTCCTTTTTTGGAACTGAGACCACCTAGGTCCCCATCAGCCTCCTCTATTTGGTCCACTAAGAGCCTTTCCGAGTCTCATATTATGAGACTGGTTGACCAGCTCCTGATGGCAAGGGGATTGCCTCCATCCTTGGTTCCAAGCCAACTTTGCTCCAGAGCCAGTCCTTCCTCGACACCTGTTCAGATTGCTCCTCTGACTCTAGCCGAGATTTTGGAGCTCCTGGTACCGACTTTCCCGGCTCCAACTGCCTCAATGCCATTTAGAGTTTCTTCTCCAGCAGCAATAATTGCCTTGAGCTCTTCTGATCTGTCCGAACCAGAGACTTCCTGGAGTTGAAGCTTCATTGCTGGTTCCAATGGGCTGGGTTTGACTTTGATACTTTAGGAGCCCTCCATGCCCCTCAAGACCTCAGCATTCGTAAGCTCGGCCTTGGCTTCTGCCTCTGAGGTGGCTTTCTCAGTGCAGAGTGGGACCACGGTTCTGAAGGAGTCTTTCGGTTCCGGGCTCCCGTCCCTCTATGGTGGGGGGGGTCTTGCCTTTCTGGCCATGGGGAGGGCTTTGTCCATTGTGGACTCAGTCTATGCCATCCCTGTCTGGTCAAGTGTCTTGCACATCCCCTCGACTGAAGCTTACTCCAGGCTCATCCCTTGGACAGAGGGCACAGAAACCTCACGAATGTTCCACCATGGTGATTTCTTCTTTGGAAATCTCCAGAACATCCCACCGAAGAGGTACCTTCAAAGAAAAAGTGCAAGAGGAAGCACTTGAACTCCCCGGAAGAGTCTTTTACAGAGGATATTGATTTCAATGAAGGGGAAGGTTCCCCTAGGTCGCCCCCTGATGATGATTCTTTCGGCGACATCCTAGAAATTCTGAAGCAGAGGGGTGGCTGGACTTCCCTCCAACCTTACTCAGAGGAATCCATATCCCTCGAGGCTTTTCGTGCCCAGCCCTCTACCTCTTGTATCTCTCCACCCACTGACAAGCTTATTAAACTAATCGCTTCATTGACCTTCACTCTCAAGTCCTTGAATTATATGGCACACGCCACTAGGTTGCAGAGAGATCTGATCAAAGAGCTTTCAGAGTCTGTCACAGAAGCAGTAGCTGAACGGGTCCGAGATAAGGTTCCCTCTCAATTCCCCACCCCGAATCGATTTCCAATTTGTCCATGAGGCTAATTGCTCATGCAGCTGAAGGGATGACAACAGCAAGCAGGTTCAGGAGTAGCCATCAGGAGACACGCCTGGATGCACTTGTGTGACTTTGTGTAGCCATTTAAATCTTCTTTCGTCAACGCTCCTTTTGACGGATCACCCCTGTTTGGACCCAGGTTTAAAGATGCACTAGAAAGATGGGAGAATTCTTTCTGCAGTGGGCATACGCTTCTCCACTCCTCAGTGGCCCTACTCTAGGAACCAGAGAAGTGGGAGGCTACGATTCAAAAAGACCCAGTGGCCTTTCCAGGACTCAAGTGGCAAGGAATTCTCCCAGGGCAGAGGGGGAAGTAATAATGGAAGATGCCATCCAAGAGGCAGAAGTGGCCTGCAGATCCAGAGGGCCAGAGTGGTCCAGAGATTCCTTCTCTGGTAACTCCTACCAGCACTCCTGAACAGAGGCCTGATTGCTTTCCTCTGGAGGCATTCGGGAGATGATTATCCCTGCAACAGTCTGCCTGGCTACAAATGACATCGGACAAATGGGTGCAGGGGATCATTTCCAGAGATTACTTAATTCTCCTTTCAGCAAAACCAAAACCACAAAAGACTCCCAGATGTTCCACCCAGTCACAGGGAAGCAGCAGTCTTAGAAATCCAAAAACTGCTCGATAGAAGAGTCATCCAGTCAGTCCCACCAGACCAGAGTTGATCCGGAATCTACTCAAGATTCTTTTTAGTGCCCAAAAAAGCAGGGGACTGCAGACCTATTTTGGATCTCAGCCAATTGAGCAAATCAGTTCAACAAACCAAATTTCGGATGGTCTTTGTACGGTCAGTACTTTCATTTTTGAAAAAAAGATGACTGGATGTGCACAGTAGATCTTCAGGATGTGTATTATCAAATTAAAATAGACAAGCGCTCCAGAGGATTCCTACACTTCCAGCTGAGAGCCAGTCACTATCAGTTCAGGGCACTGCCCTTTGGCCTCACCACAGCCCCCGGAGTGTTTACCAAATGCATGGCAGTTGTAGCAGCGCATCTCAGACTGCTAGGGTTCCAAGTGTTTCGATATCTCTACGACTGGCTCTTTACTGCTTCTACCAAGTTTCAACTCGTAAAGACGAGATTATACCCTTCATCTTTGCAGCACCTAACCTAAGGGATCACAAAAAATTATGAAAAGTCCCATTTGGAACCCACACAACAGCTGGAGTTCATTGGAGTTATACTAGACACAGTTATGGGATTTGCATCACTCCCATTAGAAAGGCTCCAGGAGATCAGATCACAAGTAAAGCACATCATTCAGAACAGAAGTGTTCCAGCAAGACTCATCCTGGAGGCTCTAGAGTCAATGTCAGCCTTTGTTACCTCATTTCCCATGGCCAGATATCACACGTGGATTCTTCAATGGCTTTTGGCCTCATAATGGTCATTATTAAACCAGCCGATGTCTCATCAGATTTTGATCACCAGTCGTTGCAAACAAGGCCTGTCTTGGTGGCTTCATTCCAATGAAATCTTTTTGAGCCGTCCCTTTGTCCTACCTCAGCCCCAAGCCATAGTGACCACGGTTGCTTTCCCAGAATGGGGGGGGGGGGGTTGGGCATTATCTGGGAAGAACAGTCCAAGGTACTTGGTCCCAGATGGAGGTCAATTTGCATATCAGTGTTCTAGAGATGAGGATGATGCTGTTAGTTTTGCAAGCATTTCAAAATACCCTCTCCTTTGGAACAGTAGCAATACAAACAGACAACATGTCGGTAGTCTGGTACATCAGCAATCACGATACCCTCTCCTTTGGAACAGTAGCAATACAAACAGACAACATGTCGGTAGTCTGGTACATCAGCAATCAAGGGGGAACCAAGTCTTACCTGCTTTGTCAAGAAACCCTCAGAGTATGGCAATGGGCAATTTCTTCCAACCTCTTTCTAATGGCAAATTACATTCCTGGGAGCTCCAACATGATTGTGGACAAGTTAAGCAGAACTATCCTAATGCCTCACGAGTGGTTTCTCAATCCAATAGTGGTGGAAAAGATATTCTGCAACTAGGGTCAACCTTGCTGCGATCTATTTGCATCTCCTCTGAACAACAAGTGCAGCAGTTACTTTGCCCTAATTCCCCCTCCTGAGGAGTCACCCAGAGACACTGTTCTCCACGAGTGGCCCCCAGTCTTCTGTATGCTTTTCTCCCAACTCGAGGTCGAAGAACAAAATAATCCTCACTGCTCCATTCTGGCCTCAAAGTTAGGTTTCCCTTCTTTTGGCCTCACCTACCTTGGAAACCTTGGATTCTGGGCCCAGCTCCAGACCTGTTACCTCACCCAGAAGGAATGGTTCATCTGGATCTCCAACATCTCAAGCTCACTGCATGGCTGTTCCAGTTCCCATGATTGCCAGACATTCCTCCTTTACTTCTGCAATCCAACAGATCATTTTGGCCCACCACAAGCCTTCAGCTAGAAAGCTGTACCATAACAAATGGATAAAATTTGCTAGATGGTTGCTTGACAGTAATATTGATGCCTACGCAATACCCGTGGATAAAGTATTAGAATTTGTGGCCTTTCTTTATCAGTCTGGCTCCTCAACTTCTACCATTTGAGTACATCTCGCTGCAATATCTAATTTCTATGTTGGTTGTGATGGTTCTTCACTTGTCTCATAAACTTTGTAAGGCCTTTTTGAAAGGAACCTTAATAGTAACGCCTCTGTTTAAAGAACTATGCTCCATGGGATTTTCCCTTGGTAATACAGTCATCCCCTTTTGAACCTTTGGCAACTTGTGATTTAAAGTTTTTGACCTGGAAAACTTTGTTTATGATAGCTGTCACTTCAGCCAGAAGAATATCGGAAATTCAAGCTTTGTCCTGCAGGCCCTCCTATTTAATATTTAATAAGGACAGGGTCTCCCTCAGGACCAATCTGTCTTTTTTGCTGAAGGTTGTTTCCGAATCAAATATCAATCAAACCTTACATCTACCCGTCCTTTTCCCTAATCCCTCTAAGGGAGAATATTGTCTACGATTATTAGATGTTCACAGGCAGTTACATTTTTATCTTCACAGGACATCAGAAAATCCAACCAACTATTAGTTACCTTTTCCTCACTTTCCTTAGATAACCCTGTTTCTGAGGTTACCTTAGCTGAATGGCTTTGGGATTGTATCACTTTTATTTATCACTAAAGGAGACTTCACCCACCACGTCCTGTGAAAGCTCATTCAACTAGAGCTTCTGCAGTTTTTCATGCTAGAGCTTCTTTAGATGACATTTGTGCAGCAGCTACATGGGCAGCTCCTCGTACCTTTATTAATCATTGCAAACTGGACCAAGTCTCTAGGTGATGTGCATCATTCGGTTTGATGATGCTCAGGAATATTCTTTTGTGAGACCTCCCAAGATTCAGGTAGCTAGGGACTCTGTCCCACAGTCAAGGATTGAGTGAAGATTGACAACATCAGATAAAGGAGTTATGTCTTACCATATCGTTTCATCTGTGTTGTCTATCTTTACTAATCCTTGACAGTCCTCTCCTCCTTCTCCCTGCTTAAGACTTAGTGGACAGAATATTCCCAAAGAATGGCTTCATAATAGGGACAGAGATATGGTCTCATATTTATTACTTCTTGTCTATCTGTCTCACTATTATAGACAGACTTGATCTGAGGTAATTTAGTGAGAAGCATTATGGGTAGAGGCAAGCTCGAGGCTTTTGGGAGGTGCGAGCTGGAAAAATGGTCGTGTCAGTTCAGAGGTTCAGAACTGAGCCCACAGTCAAGGATTAGTGAAGATATCGACAATACGGATGGAATGTTTATGGTAAGACATAATTTCTTTTTTGGACCACAGGGAACTAGCTTATTCAAAACCTTTCAGGAGCACGGCAAGACTGTGAAAGGACAGCAGACAAATCCTTCTTACCTCTGTTCACAGATACACAAGGAATTACTTGGCCAAGATAGAACAGAACAAAGGCATTCTCATAAACATGAGAAGGCACCCAGAAAGAGATTTTGTGAAGAAACTGAAAGGGACTCCAGATCTGGGAAACCGCTACTCACATTTAAGTCTGTGACTTTCCAACACCATCCCCCTTGGTTCAGCCATTCCTCTTTCAAAAAACTCTTTCCATTACAAATTTGAAAAGATTATCACAGGCAACAGGGTTCTCGCCATCATCAAAAAGGTTACAGTATGTATCGGAAAAAACTGCCTCCCTTCAAAGTGATTCCACCTTCCTCCCACAACCAGTTAAATTCTTTCAACTACCCTTTGGGAATTGCAGTCCCAAGGCACCTTAGAACCAGTTCCTTCTCAGTTTGTGGGATAAGCTTTCTACTTCAGAATGTTTCTGGTACCAGTCTCTTCCAGCTCAACACCTTCCTGAAGTTATCCAGTTTTTTAAGTGCAGTCTCTTCAGACCCTTTTCCCCTTTATCCTCCCACAGGCCTTTTTACTATCTTTAGAATTGAAGGATGCATACCTGCATATTCAGATGCTCTCTTCTTGCTGACACATCACATTTTCAGTTTACTGTTTTGCCTTTTGGGCTTTCTGGAGCCCCCAGATTCTTCACAAAGTGCCTAGCCCTAGTTATAGCCTTTTGTAGGACTCTGGTAATAGATATTCTCCCTAACTAGATAATCTGCTAATTCAGGCCTCTTCTACTTTGGTCTTATTGCAGCATCACAAGTATACTCAAACTCTTCTGCGACTGGGATTCACTGATTTCAAGCAAGTTTTGCATTCATCCCACTCAAGGCTTAGGTTTTTTGGGTTACTGGCCAGACATCAGAAACATAGAGGCCCTCATGCCCCAGGCAAAGGTGCAGGTACACACAACTTGCTTCCACTTCCTAACTTCTCTCCAAGCTTGGTCAGAAAGGGAGATTCTCATGGTACAAGGATCTATGGCAGCAGCCATAACCAGTGATCTGAAGTAGTTAACTTCATTTGCTCTGCAACCTGTGGGTTTCGGATCCAACTCCGATCCGAGCCAGCAGCTTTCCAAGCTAATAGATCCGAGCTCCAAGCTCTTCCCCCCTACCCATAATGCCCTGCCATCTCCCTCTAACCCTCAGATCTCGTTTGCCGTGGCTTCCATAAGCTTCTCTAGAACAAGCTCCGAGCAATAGTACTGTAAGTCAGTCTTTAAAAACATTTTTCCTGTCAGATTTTTCCTTTTCTTGGTGTGTGTGAACTCCCCCTATATTTTGTAGTCTTTGTTGGGTAGTTCTCTTGAATTTTAGTTAAGTTAGTTTTATTCCCCTCCCCCCTCTGCGTGTGTGAAGGTGTGTGCTTGTGGGCCTACTTTTCTTTATTCTTTTACAATGGCTGAAGGCCCTAAAGCCATTTTCTCAAAATGTACCGAGTGTGGCCATAAGCTGTCTCCAGCAAATGGTCACACTCTGTGTGTCCTTTGCCTGGGGGCTTTCTTCGGGGCTGTACCATGTGTGCAGCCTTCAACCCCAGGGCTTTGAAGGATAGGAGGTTGAAGCTCATTCTGGCGGGCCTTTTGCCCCCAGACTCTGCTTCTTCCACCTCGGTGGTGCCGGCCGCAGCTGCCCCACCTGTCGCTCCTGATCCCCTGGCCGAGACTCACCCTCCCACCTTGGCCCAGGAGGAAAGGGAAAGCAGAAAAAAAGAGAGAAAAGATAGAGAAAGAGAGAAGGAGAGGCACTGGAGCCATAAAAGGCAGTCCGAATCCACCTCTTCGGCACCGACGTCTAAAAAGCTCGCCTTTCCCCTTAAGGTCTCTGGGCCTTCCCCCACTCGGCTCCGTTCGCCACGATCCTCCCCGGAGGAGGAGACCCAGACGCCTTCGAGGCCATCCAGGCGACCTTCCCGGCCGGCTTCAGTGGCCTCATCTAGATCCACCAGAAGCTTGTCAGACGCTGATATGGACTGGATGATGTGTCGATTTCTTCAGGCCCAGATGCAGATGGGAATGCTCTTGCCCCCCCCCCCCCTTGCTGGGGGAGAGCTCGACACCCTTTTTTGCCCCCCATCCCTCCTTCTCCGACCCGCTTTCGGGGCTCGGAGCTATCGGATCCGACTAGCTTTGGAGCCGGGGTAGGGTCGGCGCAGACAGTGCTTCCGACTTTGGTGCCGACTGTACCCTCGGGTCTGTCGGATCCATTTTCGGATTCAAGCTCTCGGGGCCATGAGCTGAACGTCGGATCCGAGAGGACCAATGGACCTTCGGCTCCGTCAAGGTCAGGGCACACTACCCTTTCGGATCTGGTCGGGTCACCTTCGGCGCCGATCCGCACGTCGAATCCGAGGGGAATGCTTTCGGATCCAAGGGAAAGCAGTTCCCCCTTGGCATTCGACGTCGTGGAGAGGGTCCTCTCGAGGGATTCGAGGTCCTAGGCTCTTGCTTCGGATCCACCTGCCATTCCCACTCATATGGGCCTGTCCTCCATCATCCGGCTCCAGGGACAGCCTGTGCCTACATCCCAGATTGTTCCTATAGGGTAACAGGACATCGTTGGTGAGGCCTCTTCGGACAGCCCCCCCCCCCGAGGAGGTCCCTCACAAATGGAAGTGCAAGAGGAGGCACTTGGACTCACCCAAGTCCCTCACAGAGGACACGGACTTGGAGGAAGGGGAAGGTTCCCCAAGGTCACCCCCCGAAGACGTCTCCTTCGGAGACATCATGGAAATGTTACTCATTAGAGGGGGGGGTGGTCTGCCCAAAAACCTTCCTCAGATGAGTCTGTGTTTCTGGAGGTGTTTGGTGCAGGCCCATCTACCTCTTAGGTGTCCCCTCCCACCGATCCCCTGGTAGACCTCATTACTACCAGGGCATGGAAGGAACCGGACACTGTTGAACCAATTTCTAAAAGACCGGACAGGATCCTCAGCCCTCCCACGACAGGACAGTTTGGAGCAAGGGTGCTCCAGTGGATGCCATGGTGGTGGCAGCTGCCACTAAAAAGGAATTAGCACAGGAGAGTTCCTCTGTGCATCCTCCAGACAAGGAGTCTCGGATGATGGACCGTTTGGGAAAGCGGATGTTTTCTTCAGCGACCTTCTCTGTAAGGTCACTGAATTATATGGCACATGTGATTAGACTGCAGCAAGACCTGATTAAAGAGTACACTGCGTCACCCCCAGAGCCATGTCGGCCGAGGACAAGCGTACCTTCTTGGCTCGAATGGCCACTCTCAAGTCAATCACCAGCACGTCTATGCGGCTTCTTTCCCATGCTATGGAGGGAGCTGCTAGAGCTAGTGGAACAGGCATTGTCTTACGCAGACAAGCCTGGCTCCATCTCTGCGACTTTGCGGACCCTTTCAAGGCATCCTTCGTGAACGCCCCCTTCGGTTCCACACTCTTTGGTAAAACCATCTGCGATACACTTCTCCAGAGCGAGAAAGACGGGAAGACGTTGTCTGCCGTCGGGATCCGCTTCTCGGCTCCTCAGAGGTCCTACTCCAGGAACCAAAGAGGACAAAAGAAAATGTGGTTCCGGAAAGCTCAACAATCCCGTTTCGCTCCGGATACCTTGTCCTTCAGAGGCAGAGGAGGACAGGGCGGACGTCGGCCCAGGGGCAGAGGGGGCCCGAAAAATTTTGTGTCGAGAGAACCTTTTTCGGATCGACCCATGCAACAACCCTGAGGGGTTCCCGACTGCTCCTCTCTGGAGGCAGTCGGGGGGGGCGCTTCTCGGAACATCCGGCGAAATGGGAGTCCATTACAACAGATCGCTGGGTGCTCTGAATCTTATCCAGAGGATATTCAATCCCTTCCTATCTCACCCTCCCTGAGCAACAAAACTCCCTGATGTCCCACCCGATCAGAGGGGAGGCAGCAGCATCAGAAATCTTAGGGCTGCTAACAAAAAGAGCCATCCAGCGTGTCCCCCCCCCCCCCGCACAATCCGGATCAGGCTTTTACTCCAGGATGTTCATCGTGCATACAGCTGCAGTAATCACAGATGGGTTTTCTGCCGTCAGGTGGTCCCTCGGTCGGCCGAATTCCCAAGTCTTGGTCCGGCGTCGGTTGTTGTCGCTTTCTCTCCTGATGTCAGCGAGGCCGGAGTATATAAGACACAGCCGACGCCATGTTCTTCAGTATGTTTTGCCGCGCGGTGCCCGAAGCAGAAGCAGTTCGCAAGTGCCGGTCGGCCAGCTCCTGAATTATGAAAATATTGGAAACCAAAGTCTTCATTAAAGCTAAGTACCCCATTGGGGAAACTTTTCTTGCCTCAGACCGATGTCAGAAAAAGTTAATTGTATTTCTTGTGGGAAGCAAATACCGCATAAGGATTTCCATTCCCTCTGCATACCTTGTTCAGGCCCAGACCACGACGTCTCGGGCTGTCGCTTTTGCGCTACTTTCAATAAACGCACTATTAAGCGTCGGGCGGAGTTCGCCCAACATTATTTTGGTAAAGCCTTTGATTATAAAATGTCGTTGGATACTCCGACTACCGTTTTGTCCAAAAAACGCAAGGACAAGGACCGACACGCGAGGCCTGTGGTCCCCGCCGACACCACGCCAAAACAGGCTACACGTGGTCCGGTTCGCAGCGAGACGCCTTTGCAGTCCCTGACTACCGACGACACTCCTTTGGCGGTGTCCTCTGCACCCGAGACCGCTGGTACCTCGGCCCTTTCCCAGACTACAACCACCGAAGCCTTTGCTAATGTTGAGCCTACTAATGTGGATAGGTCCACTTCCACCCATGGTGTCTTTAGACCCTCATCTTCTTTTTCTATTAAGGCCTTTACTAAATCCAAAGCAGCCAGGCATCCCAAGAGGCCTGTTGCACAGGGCCCATCTCCAGGCCCCATGCCTAAAAACAGATGCTTAAAATGGCTGAGGATTTAATTACTCTTATCAGGGGTTCGCAACCCCCTCCAGACAAGAGACCCAGAGTGGAGGAAGATTCTCCCTCTTCTGATCAGGGATCCATTTTATCAGAACATTCTGATGTAGAGGAACACTCTTACTCCCCTTTTGAGGATTCGGATGCAGAGCAGTCCATTCCTTCTGTATCTCCTCCTGAGGATTTTTCCTTTGGGGAAACCTTGCACACTTTGAGGGAACACTTCCATTGGGAAGGCCAAGACTTTTCAGATTCCAAGAAAAGACTTAGGGAATTTCATTTGTTACCTCAACACAGACCTCTGGCCATACCTCCTGTTTTGGACATACTTGATGATGTTTATTCGGAGGCTTGCCTTAACCCGGATTCTCTGCCTCCTGCACCAGTCAAACCTGATAGGTACTATAGAGTGCCTAACTCTCACCAATTTCTCTTCAAAAGCCATAATGCTGATCCTGAAACCATTTCTCAAGGCCCCAAGGGATTGAAGGCCTCCACTGCCAAGAATCCACTTCCTGCAGAAAGAGAGTCAAGATCTTTAGAAAGGTGGGGAAAAAAAGTATATACCTTAGCCACCTTAGCCATGAGGGCCTTAAATTGTCAGTTTCATATGCTTACATATTAACAGTTCCTGTTATCACAATTAAGGAATAAAATGTCTCAACCTGAACAACCAGATTTAAAGGAGTTACAGGACATGATGCATAGTGCAGAGCAAGTGAGTAAGCATCCAGCGTGTCCCCCCCGCACAATCCGGATCAGGCTTTTACTCCAGGTTCTTTCTGGTGCCAAAAAAGACAGGGGACTTAGGACCCATCCTTGACCTGTCAACGCTGAGCCTGTCAATTGCCAAGGAAAAGTTACGGATGGTCACTATTCAATCCATTCTCCCAATTCTACAGGAGAACGACTGGATGTGCTCAGTAGACCTCAAGGATGCATACTACCACATTTTGATGGACAGACCATCCAGGAGGTTCCTCCGCTTTCGGCTGGGAGCCAACCATTATCAGTTCAGGGTCCTACCCTTCGGTCTCACCACAGCCCCCAGGGTGTTCACCAAAGTTATGGCAGTTGTAGGGGCCCACCTGAGGCTTCAGGGAATACAGGTCTTTCCGTACCTGGACGTCTGGTTCCTAACCGCCCCCACCAGGCATCAACTCTGCTCAGGCAGGGACTACTACTTGCGCCTAGCCCGCCACCTAGGGATCACGATAAATCTCCGGATATCCTCCCTTCAACCCACTCAGATTTTGGAATTCATAGGGGCCAGGATAGACACTACTCAATCCAGAGTCTTTCTGACCACGGACAGGCTTCGCAATCTGAGCCTTCACATTCTAGATATCTTAGGATCCTCAGTCCCGCCAGCGGAACTAGTCCAGAGGGCCCAGAGATCTATGTCAGCGGCCATCAGTCTATCCCCCTTCGCTCGCCTCAAGATGAGGATCCTTCAGTGGACGTTACAAGTACAATGGTCCATCCACTGTCAACCCCTGACCACACCTATTCCTCTCACCAGGATTTGCAGGGAATCGCTTCTTTGGTGGCTCCACTCCAGAGACCTTCAAGAAGGCCGCCCCTTAGTTATACCCCCTTCCCAAGTCATGGTGACCACGGATGCTTCTCTCCTTGGGTGGGGGGGGGCATTGCATGGGCAGATCCGTCCAAGGCACGTGGACTTTCACAGAGACTTCACTGCATATCAGCGTCCTGGAGATGAGGTCGGTGCTTCTCTCCATCCTCTTCTCCCTCCAGGAACTATTGCACTTCAAACAGACAACATGGCAGTAGTCTGGTTCATAAACAAACAGGGGGGAACCAGATCCTATCCACTCTGCAGGGAGGCAATGAGAGTATGGGAATGGGCGATATCCACCAAGCATTTTCTCATAGCAACACACATACCGGGTCGGTCAAACATCTTAGCAGACAGGTTGAGTCGGACGATCCTCTCACCTTATGAGTGGTCTCTGAACCCTGCTGTAGTGAAACAAATCTTTCTCCAATGGGGTCAACATTGCTGCGATCTCTTTGCCTCGCCTTCGAACACAAAGTGCAGTGAATTCTTTGCTCCGATTCCCCCCCCAGGGGAAACCGCCAGAGGCGCTCTAGTTCATGCTTGGCCATCTGGTCTTCTGTATGCTTATCCTCCTCTTCCCTTGATGACAAAATTCTTGCAGAAAGTTCGTCAGTTGGGGAGCAGAATTATCCTCATAGCCCCATTCTGGCCTCGCCAAACCTGGATGTCCTTCAAGGATGCATCTGCAGTCCTTACAAATGGGTTGTCCTGTCGTCAGGCAGCCCTTCGGTCGGCCGGATTCCAAAGTCTGGGTCTGGCCTCGGCTGGTGTCGCACTTCACCCGTCGTAGCTGCAGTTCTTCGGGTATAAAGGCATCAGCCGACGCCATTTTCCCCAGTCTTTCTTGCCGCGTGGCGCCCGAAGCAGAAGCTGTTCGCAAGTGCCGGTCGGTCAGAACCAGAGATTACTACTACAAGTACCGAAGACTTCTAAAAAGCTAAGTACCCCGTTGGGGACTCTTTCTTGCCTCAGCCGATGTCAGAAAAAGTGAATAACTGTTTAACTTGTGGGAAACAAATACCTCATAAAGATTTCCACTCTTACTGCTTACCTTGCTTAGGCCCAGACCACGACGTAGCAGCTTGTCTAGCCTGTGCTTCTTTCAACCGACGGACGCTTAGACGTCGGTCGGAATTTGCTGAAGAGTTTTTCGGCTCCGCTTTTGCTTACATTATACCGTCGGATGCTCCGACTACGCAAATTTCTAAAAAACGCAAGGAAAAGGACCGACACTCGCGGTCCGCGGTTTCGGCCGAAACCACGGTTAAGCCTACCGCGAGTGTCTCGGTTTCGGCTGAAACCGAGTCCACGGTTCTTCCTTCGGCCGAAAGCTTGCCACTTACCGAGGCCTCTTCCAGCTTGGCCGAAACTGCTACTGAAATCCCACCTGCTCTTACAGGTTCACAGGATTTATCTGATACTATCCCTTTGGATATTTCTACCCCGGCACATGGAGCTGCTAGGCCTCCTGCATCCATGTCGATTAAGGCCTTTGCCAGGGCTAAAGCAGCAAAAACTACCAAAACTGTACCTGCTAAGACCCCTTCTCACAGGCCTAGTTCTAGTTCACAAATGCTTAGTCTAGCAGAGGATCTCATTTCTTTGATCCGGGGATCCCAACCACATCCAGACAGGGCCTCTCACCCACCTCCAGAGAAGAGGACTAGAGTAGAGCCCCCTGAGCCAGTTTCTTCAAATGGCTCCTCTGATGAATCAGATAATTCAAACCCTCCAGAGACCCCTTTTTCTCCTTATGAGGACTCTGATGCAGAAGAGTCCATCCCTTCTGCCTCTCCGCCTGAGGAATTTTCTTTTGGGGAAACCTTGCATGTTATGAGGGAACTATTTCAATGGCAGGGCCAGGATTTTTCAGACTCTAGAAAAAGGCTTAGAACCTTTTTGCATTTGCCACAGCATAGGCCTTTAGCCATTCCTCCAGTACTTACTGTTGTGGATGATGCTTTTACTGCTCCTGATTCTCTTCCTCCGGCCCCTGCTAAGCCCGATAGGTACTACAGGGTTCCGGACACACATTATCATTTGTATAAGGCCCCTTTTGCAGATCCTGAAACTATCTCCCAGGGTCCCAAGGCTGTAGCAGCTACCTCTACCAAAAACCCCCTCCCCTCTGAAAGGGAATCTAGGTCCTTAGAGAGATGGGGTAAAAAAGTTTACACTTCTGCTACTCTTTCAGCTTAGGGCCTTGAACTGTCAATTCCACATGATTCAGTATCAGGAATTTATGTTAGACCAGTTAACTAAAAAACTGTCCTTGGATGAACCATTAGACAAAAAATCTGTACAGGAAATGGTCCATAACATTCAGCAGGTCAGTAATCATTCCTTAAAATGCGGCTATGATGCACTGGAGGCCTCCTTTAGATCATCCATGACTGGCACAGTGATCAGAAGACATGCATGGTTAAAAGAGCAGTCCTTACCAAACCATGTAAAATCAAAACTCCTAGATGCTCCCATGGATAAGCACCCTTAGGCGGGAAGCTAGCCTTATTTTCAGTAAACTGGCATTACATCACAGGAGACAAATGGATTTTACAGACAATAGACCAAGGTTACAGGTTTCACTTCCATACTCTGCCAAGGAAGAGAGGAATGCCAAACCTACCTCCAAATCAGAAGACAGAAGCTCTACAACAAATAACTCACTTACTAAGGATGAGAGCTGTAGAAAGGGTACCATCTATGGAACAAGGACAAGGATTTTACTCCAGACTCTTCCTGGTACCAAGAAAAGAAAACCAATGGAGACCTATTCTCGACCTGTCCGCTTTAAACACATACCTCATTGTTCCAAAATTCAAAATGCTGACCCTACAGCAGCTTCTTCCCATGCTGGGCAAGGAGTCTTGGCTGGTAACTCTAGATCTCAAGGAGGCATACCTGCACGTCCCCATACGACCAAATTGCAGAAGATACCTCAGATTTCTTGCAGGATCAGAGCATTATCAATTCTCAGCATTGCCCTTTGCCTTATCTACTGCCCAGAGTATTCACGAAATGCCTGGCATCAGTAATTGCTCATTGCAGGCTTCAGGGAATTCAAATTTACCCTTACCTGGACGACTGCCTGTTACAAGCAGACAACAAAAACAAATTAACAAAAGATTTGGAAAGGGTCATTCATCTACTGCAAGCCCTGGGATACACAGTCAATATAAAAAAGTCAAGGCTGATACCATCCCAAAGGATAACCTTCTTGGGTGCAGATCTGGACACATCAAAACAAATGGCATTCCTGACAGTAGAAAAACAGGAGCAACTCCCTCTCTACTTCATGTCATTAACAAAGCAGAACCAGCTAACAGCAAGAAAAGTCCTGCAAGCTCTCGGCTACATGGCATCCTGCATAATATTGATTCCACATGCCAGACTACATATGAGAAAGTTACAGTGGTATCTAAGGAATTTATGGTCTCAGCACAAGCACAGCCTAGAAACCCAAATTCCAATAATTCCATGCCTGAAGCAAGAATTCCAATGGTGGGCTCAGGCCTGTCAATCAAACAAGGGACTGACCTTCCACAGCACTCAACCAAGCCAGACCATCACAACAGACGCCTCAGACCTCGGTTGGGGGGCACACATGCTGGACAAGTGCATACAAGGCTTATGGACTCAAGACCAGCTGCACCTACACATAAATCAAAAGGAAATGCTGGCAGTAAAACTGGCAATTCAGGCATTCCGACCATTTCTTCGACAGGGTCAACCGCTGATAAGGACGGACAACACCACAGCTATGTGGTACATCAACAAACAAGGAGGCACACATTCATACCCTCTATGCCGGATGGCAAAGAACCTCTGGAATGTGGCACTGAACTTCAACATTCAGTTACAAGCAAGTTTTGTGCCAGGAAAAGAAAATACTCTAGAAGACATCCTAAGCAGAACTACCACGGATGCCCACGAATGGATGCTGCATCCGGACATCTTCAAAACCATTACAGGGAAATGGGGACTACCAGAAATAGACTTATTTGCATCCCCACACAATCACCAACTGAAAAAATTCTGCACAAGGACGTACCACCCACTTGCTTGGAAAGTGGACTCCCTATCTTTCAGTTGGAAAAACCTGACAGCATATGCATTCCCACCTCTTCCTTTGATGCACAAGGTGCTATTGAAGATCAAAGAAGACCGTCCAAGGATCATCCTGATAGCTCCAGACTGGCCAAGGCAACATTGGTACCCATTACTGAGGAGTATGTCTCGGGAACAAATATGGCCTCTGCCCCTGGTTCCCTTGCTGTTAACACAGAACAACTTCAAAACCCTACATCCAAACCTGAAAACACTGCAGCTGGCTGCCTGGAACATTGCATAAGACCAAATAACCCGGATTTATCTCAAAGGGTTGAGGACATTCTCTTGGAGGCTCGCAGACCCTCAACAAGAAAAAATTATTCAGCGAAATGGAAAAGAGATCTCATTTGGAGTACTGCAAAAGGAGAGAATGTGTCACTTGCAAACATACCTAACATCCTGGAATACTTGGCAGAGCTCTTCCACAACGGCCTGTCCTATTCTTCCATTAAGATTCATGCATCAGCTATTTCAGCAGAATACAACGTGGATCCTCCAGTCTTCTCTCATCCTCTGCTCAGGCAGTTTCTGAGAGGAATTAAAAATGTAAAACCACCTAGGAAGCCACCATTGCCAGCATGGGACTTGAACTTTGTGCTAGAATAGTTGACACTCCCTCCTTTCGAGCCAGCAGCTACAGCAGATTTACAGTACTTATCATGGAAAACTGCTTTCCTGCTTGCAATCACTTCAGCAAGAAGGGTATCTGAGCTACAGGCATTAATGGCAGTACAGCCCTTCCTGATCTTCCATCAAGATAGAGTGTCCATGAGAACTAATCCTACTTTTATGCCAAAGGTGGTCTCCAGGGTATCTTTAAATCAAGCTATCCACCTACCTACATTCTTCCCCAACCCACAGAACAGGGAGAAAGACTGTTGCATACCTTGGATGTACATAGACAATTACGTTACTACCTGGACAGGACCAAGAGCAATAGAAAAACTGACCAGCTGCTGGTAGCATATGCAACAGGAATGGAAGGAAAAGCAATTTCAAAACAGACAATCTCTAAGTGGATAGGAAATTGCATTAGATTTTGTTACTCCTACCATGGGAAGAAAACTCCAGAAAACATCAGGCCTCACTCTACAAGGGCTACAGCCACTACCACAGCTTTTTTACGAGGAGTGGCTACCAAAGACATTTTAGAGGCTGCTACTTGGAGCTCCGTGCATACATTTGCCAAGCATTATAGTTTACCTTTATACTCCAGATCCCGAGCAGGTTTTGCCACTGCTGTTTTGCAAGGGATCTTAACTACACCATAATCTTATTTCTCCTCCCCCAGTTTGGCTATGGTATTCTACCCATTTGTAAGGACTGCAGATGCATCCTTGAAGGACATAGTACAGTTTTGTACCTACCATAAATGTAGATGTCCGATAGGCATGCATCTACAGTCAGGATTACCCACCCTCCTTCCCCTCTGTGGTACTCCTAGGGTATTTGCCCATCTTGTAGCTAGCTGGGGGAATCTATTATGGTGTATTTGTTGGTATATATGTACATACATGCTTATTTTTTGTTTGCTCTCTACTATTTGGAACCATTTGCATTTATCCAAATTAAGCCTTCCTAGAGGGCACCTGGCATCTGGGGCAAGAAACACTGAGGAAAATGGCGTCGGCTGATGCCTTTATACCCGAAGAACTGCAGCTATGACGTCGGGTGAAGTGCGACACCAGCCGAGGCCAGACCCAGACTTTGGAATCCGGCCGACCGAAGGGCTGCCTGACGACAGGACAACCCATTTGTAAGGACTGCAGATGCATGCCTATCGGACATCTACATTTATGGTAGGTACAAAACTGTACTTTCCCTTACCTACGGTCTCATCAAGTACATCCTCCTTGGATTTTGTATCCCAAACAGAATCTAATCTCTCACCCTTTAGGATTGAAGACCCCCAATCTGGACTGCCTGAAGCTGTCAGCTTGGTTGATCCAGTTCCCTTGATGGCTAGGACTACCAGTATATCATCTTCGGTTAAAGCCATCCTGATGGCCGCCCATAAACCATCCACCAGGAAGATCTACAACGGTAAATGGAAACGTTTCTCAATCTGGGCGGAGCACAAGAACTTGGATCCCTTTACGGCTCCGATTCCAGCAGTCCTAGACTTTCTTTCACATACTTTTGATCAAGGAGCCAGTGCTTCTACTATTAAAGTTCAGTTGGCAGCTATCTCCCATTACCATGTTGGTAACAGCTCAGGGCTGCTAGCATCCTCTAAAATATGCAAGGCTTTCTTGAAAGGAACTTTTTTTATTAAGACCACCCGTTAAAGATCCAGTCCCACCATGGGATCCTACCCTAGTTCTTCAAGCTCTGACTGAGCCCCCCCTTTGAGCCCATGGCTTCAGTCGATTTGTAATATGTATCCTGGAAAATGGCCTTTCTAATTGCCATTACTTCTGCAAGAAGAGTATCAGAGCTTCATGCTCTTTGCAGCAAACCTCCCTATATAATTTTTCATAAAGACAGGGTCTCCCTCAGGACTAATCCCTCCTTTCTTCCCAATGTGCCTTCGGAAGTCAACATCAACCAGACCATTAATCTGCCTGTTTTCTTTCCAAATTTTCAAAATAAAGGAGAATACAGACTTCATTGTCTGGATGTTCACAGACAGTTACGCTTTTACTTAAATAGAATAGCAGATCTTCGAAAATCTGACCAACTTTTTGTTTCCTTTGCAAAATCTTGTCTGGGCAAGCCAGTTACTAAGGTAACCTTAGCTGGATGGATTTCACAGTGCATTCTCCTAGATTACAAAAGCTCTGGTTGTCCTGAGCCCCTGAGCGTACGAGCCCATTCTACCCGATCCATGGCCTCTTCTGCTGCCTTCTGGTCAAAGGTTTCCTTGGATGACATTTGCTCGGCTGCTACTTGGGCTTCCTCTCATACCTTTATTACACACTACAAATTGGATTTGATCTCCAGAGGACGTGCATCATTTGGCTCTGCAGTGCTCCGGAATATCCTTCCATAAGGGCCTCCCAAATTGTTGGTAGCTGGGGACTCTGTCCCACAGGTTGCAGAGCAAATGAAGTTAACTACTTCAGATAAAGAAGTTATGTACTCACCATAACGTTCCATCTGAGTAGGTAACTTCATTTGTCTGCAGCCGACCCGCCCTCCAGCCCCCTTAGTTCGTCATCTGAGTCAGGATATGGCTTTCTTTCATGGACGTCATTGAAACATTTTGAAACCACTCCTAGGTTATGGAATTCCTTATTGTCCTGTGGCAAACTCGATCTGAGGGTTAGAGGGAGATGACAGGGCATTATGGGTAGGAGGAGGAGCTTGGAGCTCGGATCTATTAGCTTGGAAAGCTGCCGGCTCTGATCCGAGTCGGATCCGATACCCACAGGTTGCAGACAAATGAAGTTACCTACTTAGATGGAACGTTATGGTGAGTACATAACTTCTTTTTTCCTTTAGCCATGTTGCATATGAGGATAATTCAAGTGGTACCTGAGAAGGTCATAATTTCAGCACTCTCATATACTGGAGGTGCAGATTTGTCTTATGTCTTGTCTCAAGAAGGATATCCTCTGGTGGGTGACACAGGTAAATCTCAATCCAGCCTTGCCTTTCAAGGTGCAGACTCCATGTCAAGGGTTGTAGACAGATGCCTAAGACAAGTCTTGGAAGGCATGAACAGAAATCCACAAGCTCCAGGATTGTTGGCAGCCCAACCTCAAGGAAGAGCACATCAACATGAAAGAGACGAGTACTGTTGTTCAGGCCCTACAAGTCTTCTCTTTTCCTGGAAGCCAAAATCTCTAAGCATTCCCAGCTGACCAGCAGTCATGTGGTACATAAGCAAGGAGGAGCCAGATCATACCAGTTAGACTGGTTGAGTCAGATTGCTTGGAACCTAACCACCAAGGTAGGCATATCCCTTTAAGCAGTGTACTTTGTCTCAAGGCAAGTGTCCTGGTACACTCCCTCCGCAGTTCCATCAAAGACCTACACAAATGGATGCTCATCAAACAACCCCCCCCCCCCCCCCCCCCAGATATAGTCCACAGATGGGAATGTCACATATAGGCTTGTTTGCCTTGGAGAACAACAAACATATCCCCTTGTTTTGAACCAGGAAATCTTTGGCCTCTGGTTTGAAGGACCGATGCTTCATCTTTGCAGTGGATAGGAAGGTTTCTTTATGCCTTCCCTCCACTTCCACTGCTGCCAAAAGTTCTGCTAAAGATCCAAAAAAAAAAAAAATTATACTGTTGACTCCCTTTTTACTAATGCAGCATTGGTGCCCTCTTCTCTATCACTTGGCCAGGGGCAATCCCCATGAGCTACCACACAAAGTGGACTTGATCACACAGTAGAAGGACTTGTTGCTTCACCCCAAGCTATCATCCGTCAACTAAGCCTATGGATGATGGGATTCTGATTCCTTCTAGACACCAGTTTTCTGAGGATGTGATCTGGTCTCTCTGTGAGGCAAAGAGACCTGCCACAATAAAATCCTGCCTAGCCAAATGGAAGAGATTTTCAGGATATTGTCAAGCAAACAGTCAGGCCCCCATAAAGTCAGAGACTCATAATCTTTTCTTGTCTTATTTGTATGTGCTTATGAAAAGTGGGTTGGGTTACTCTTCTGTTAACACTTGCCTTTCAATCCTTTCAGTCTGTCTTTCCCTCAGTCAACCTGTTATGTCCAGGCCAGAGGTCAAACTGTTTTTAAAAGGGGTTCTGCACTTAAACCCTCTGAGCCCCCCCCCCCCCCCAAGATCTCATATTAGTGCTGAAAAAAACCTCACTCTGCCAACCTTTAAGCCATCCACTGTGTGTACTCTCAAATTCTGCACCTGGAAAACTGTTTTTGTTGCTGGCTGTCACTTTTGATAGGAGAGTCTCAGAACTACAGGCACTCATGGCTGCCCCTCCTTTTCTTGTTTTCCATATGGACAGTGTGTCCTTGAGGGTTAACCCCTCTTTCATGCCAAAAGTGGTAAATGATGTGTCCCTCAATCAGGCCATCAATCTGCCTATCTTTCCCAATCTGCAGAACAGGGGTGAAAGACTTGTTCATTCCCTAGATGTGCACAGACAATTAAGATTCTCTCTCTCTCTCTCTTGCCAAGACTAAGTTTATTAATAAGTCAGACCAATTATTTGTTTTTTATTTTGCAGACTGTAAGTGGGCCATCCAGTAGCCAAGCAAACCATCGCAAGCTTAATTTCTCAGTTCATTTCCTTTTGTTATTCCCACCTTGGCAAATTCTTTCCCTCTTGTTCTAGGTCTCAGTTTGCTAGAGCAGGGGTAGACTCCAGAACCGTCCTGGAAGTTACCTGGTCTTCTGTGCACACCTTCAGCAAACACTACAGAACTTATGCCTTTTCCAGGTCAGGCCTTTCTGGCCTTTTGGATAGTCCTCACCATTTTCATCCATCTTCCCTTCTGTTCCCTTAAGCTTTGTGAATCACCCATCTGTTTGGATTATTGCAACAGTAATTTCAGTCAGGATGTAGTACAGCTGTGTAAGAACTTACCATACCACTATATGTCCCAATGATCACTGTTGCAGTATTTTTTCCCACCTTCCTTCTCCCTCCTGACATTTCCTGTTCTTTCTTTTTTCAGCTGGCCTATCTGACAAGACCCAATGACTGAGGGGGGCCCTTGTTTTTCCTGCTGTACATCTCTAGCTGACTACCTTTCTCTTCAGTCTGCTGGCTTGAAG
Source organism: Protopterus annectens (assembly GCF_019279795.1). Classification (NCBI taxonomy): domain Eukaryota; kingdom Metazoa; phylum Chordata; order Ceratodontiformes; family Protopteridae; genus Protopterus; species Protopterus annectens. The sequence continues at coordinate 841,372,194 of NC_056750.1, read as the reverse complement.
GTAGTCTGAGAATTTATGCTTGTACATCTCTTTATATATCTGTATGCTTACTTGGTGAGTTCATACATTTGATGAATGCTTTTAAGAGGGTTTAAGGCTGTGGCATCCTGGATGGACATCAGTGGTTAAAGAACATCTGTTTGGAGTACTGCAACAGTGATCAATGGTATATCTACTGTTAAGGTAAGTTCTTATACAACTGTACTTCTCCCTGCCTGCTCCATCTTCCCTTTAGAGGGAATCCCTCACTTAGGCATTTTGTCTGAGATTGTGGAAGGTGGCCAGAGCCCTAAGAGCTCAGGTTTGTTTGTGGTGATTTGCTGTGCCCTACTGCTGCATGCTTTTGCCTTTCTTGTAGTTGGGGGAAACTGTGGTGGTGTGGGGGAAATGGATCAGATGTCCTTCATGGATGCATCTGCAGTCATAACAACTGGGTTGTCCTGTCGTCAGGCAGCCCTTCAGTCGGCCGGATTCCAAAGTCCGGGTCCGGCTTCGGCTGATGTCGCACTTCACCCGACGTCATCTCTGTTGGTCTTGGTATAAAGCATCAGCCGACGCCATTTTCTTCAGTCTTTCTTGCGGCGTGGCCAAGCAGAAGCTGTTCGCAAGTGCCGGTCGGTCGGATCCAGAGATTACTTCTAAAGCTAAGTACCCCGTTGGGGACTCTTTCTTGCCTCAGCCGATGTCAGAAAAAGTTAATAATTGTTTAACCTGTGGGAAACAAATACCTCATAAAGATTTCCACTCTTACTGCCTGCCTTGCTTAGGCCCAGCCCACGACGTAGCAGCCTGTTCGTCCTGTGCTTCTTTCAACCGACGAACGCTTAGACGTCGGTCGGAGTTTGCAGAACAGTTTTTCGGTTCTGATTTTGCGTACATTATGCCGTCGGATCCTCCGACTACGCATTCTGCCAAAAGCGCAAAGAAAAAGACCGACACTCGCGGTCCGCGGTTTCGGCCGAAACCATGGTTAAGCAAACCGCGAGTGTCTCGGTTTCGGCCGAAACCGAGAGAACTGATCAAAATACAGCTGAATCTATCTCTACAACTGAGGTCCCTGCTAACACTCTTGAATCGGCCTCAGAAATTTTACCCACTACGGTGCTTACCACTGACTTATCAGACACCATTCCCTTGGATGTCTCTACCCCAGCACGTGGTGCTGCTAGGCCTCCAGCAGCCATGTCCATTAAGGCCTTCGCCAGGGCTAAAGCAGCCAAGACTACTAAAACAATGCCTGTTAAACCCCCCTCAACCAGGCCCTCTTCCAGTTCTCAAATGCTTACTTTGGCAGAAGATTTAATTTCATTAATTAGAGGATCTCAATCTCACCCAGACAGGGCCTCTGAGCGCCCAGAGAAGAGACCTAGGGCAGAGCCCCATGAGCCAGTGTCCTCTGATGATTCTGCTGATGAATCAGACATTACTGACCAGCCAGAGGCTCCTTTCTCCAATTTTGAAGATTCTGATGCTGAAGAATCCATTCCAGCTGCTTCCCACCAGAAGATTTCACCTGTGGGGAAACCTTTCATGCCATGCGAGACCAGTACCAATGGCAGCAACAGGATTTTACAGACTCCAGGAAAAGCCTTAGGACCTTTTGCACCTTCCACAGCACAGGCCCTTAGCTATACCTCCTGTTCTCTCTGTGGTGGATGATGCTTTCAATGATGTCTGCTCCGCTCCAGATTCTTTACCCCAGCCCCTGCCAAACCAGACAGATTTTACAGGGTGCCAGATACTCATCACCACCTTTACAAGGCCCCTCTTGCAGACCCGAAACTATTTCCCAGGGTCCCAAGGCAGTAGCAGCGACCATAGCTAAAACCCTGTCCCTTCTGAAAGGGAAGCAAGGTCATTAGACAGATGGGGTAAAAGGTTTACACTTCAGCCACTCTCTCAGCTAGAGCTTTAAACTGTCAGTTTCACATGATACAATACCAAGAGTTTATGCTTGATCAGTTAACTAAAAAGCTAACCACTGATGAATCTCTTGATAAGAAATATGTATTAGAAATGGTAAATAACATACAGCAAGTTAGTAACCACTCTTTAAAATGTGGCTATGATGCACTGGAGGCTTCATTTAGATCAGCCATGACTGGCACTGTAATTAGAAGGCATGCATGGCTAAAGGAGCAAGCTTTACCAGATCATGTTAAATCTAAATTGCTAGATGCTCCTATGGATAAAACAAGTTTGTTTGGTACACCTGCCCAGCAGGTTATGAAGAAAATGGAAGAAAAGGCAAAATCAATCCAGACAGTTAAAGATTTCTTGCAGGTTCAACCCCCAAGGTTTAGCAGGAACTGGCCTGCCAACAATTGGTCCTTTCCTGACTCCACAAGACCTCAAAGGGGCAGGACTAGACGTTCCAGAGGCAGAAACCTATCCAGAGGAGGTGCCTACAGAGGACGACAGTGGCAAGGTAACAACAGAGGCACAGACTCAACACCTGCCACTACATCAACACAGCCACAGTGACTTAATCCTAAACCCGCCTACCAGGGAACAGATAGCAGCTCCTCTAGGCGGAAAGCTAACCTTATTTTCAAAAAACTGGCACCACATAACAAAGGACAAGTGGATTTTGCGAACCATAGATCAAGGTTACCGGTTCCACTTCCACACTTTACCAGACAAAAGAGGAATGCCAAATCTACCTCCAAATCAAAAGACAGAGGCTCTACAACAGATAATGGAGTTAGCAAACATGAGAGCTGTGGAGAAAGTGCCAACAGCAGAGCAAGGAAAGGGTTCTACTCCAGACTATTCCTAGTTCCAAGAAAGGAAAAAGTTGGAGACCAATTCTAGACCTGTCCACCCTGAATACTTATATCATTGTCCCAAAATTCAAAATGCTGACCCTACAGCAACTTCTTCCCATGCTGGGCAAGGAGTGTTGGCTGGTAACTCTAGATCTCAAGGAGGCATACCTGCACGTCCCCATTCGACCAATCTGCAGAAGATACCTCAGATTTCTTGCAGGATCAGAGCACTATCAATTCTCAGCATTGCCCTTTGGCTTATCTACTGCGCCCAGAGTATTCACAAAATGCCTGGCATCAGTAATCGCCCATTGCAGACTACAGGGAATTCAAATTTATCCATACCTGGACGACTGCCTGATACAAGGAGACAACAAAAGCAAGCTGACAACAGATTTACAAAGGGTCATTTACTTGCTTCAAGCACTGGGATACACAGTCAATTTACAAAAGTCAAGACTGATACCATCCCAGACAAGGACTTTCCTGGGAGCGGAATTGGACACAGTAAGACAAATGGCATTCCTAACTACAGAAAAACAAAAAGAACTCCCTCTTTTCTTCTTGGCACTAACAAAACTGAACAAGTTAACAGCAAGAAAAGTACTGCAGGCCTTGGGTTTCATGGCATCATGCATAATCTTGGTTCCATTTGCCAGACTACATATGAGAAAACTACAGTGGTACCTAAAGAATTTATGGTCCCAACACAGACACAGCCTAGAAACGGAAATCCCACTAATACCATGCTTAAAACAGGAGTTCCTATGGTGGGCTCAGGCATGCCAGTCAAACCCAGGCCTGCCCTTTCGCAAGGGTCAAGCAAGCCAGACCATCACAACAGATGCTTCAGACCTAGGATGGGGGCGCATATGCTGGACAAATGCGCATAAGGATTGTGGACACAGGACCAACTTCACCTGCACATCAACCTAAAAGAAATGCTGGCAGTAAAACTGGCAATCCAAAAGTTCAGACCATTTCTCAAGGAGGACCACTTGATGATAAGGACAGACAACACCACAGTCATGTGGTACATCAACAAACAGGGAGGCACTCATTCTTACCCCTATGCAGAATGACTTTGGAGCTGTGGACCCTGGCACTCAGCTACAACATCCAGTTACAGGCAATATTTGTGCCAGGAAAAGAAAACTCTCTAGCAGATATGTTAAGCAGGACCACATCGGATGCCCACGAATGGCAGCTGCACCCGGATATCTTCAAGACCATCTCGAAGAAATGGGGAATGCCTCAGATAGATCTATTCGCATCACCTCTCAATCACCAGCTCAAAAATTCTGCACAAGGACATTCCACCCACTAGCATGGAAAGTGGACTCGCTCTCCTTCAGCTGGAAAGGCCTAACAGCATATGCATTCCCACCTCTTCCCTTGATACACAAAGTACTACTAAAAATCAAGGAGGAACGTCCAAGGATAATCCTGATAGCTCCAAACTGGCCAAGACAGCATTGGTACCCACTGCTGAGGAGCATGTCTCGGAACAATATGTGGCCAATACCCTTGATGCCTTTGATGCTAACTCAGAACAACTTCAGCACCATGCATCCAAACCTAAAACGCTGCAACTGACTGCATGGAACATCACATAGCAGCTGCTAATACAGAACTTTCACAAAGAGTTAAAGACATTATTCTTGAAGCACGCAGGCCTTCAACTAGAAGGAATTATGCTGGGAAATGGAAAAGGTTTGTCATTTGGAGTTCTGAAAGAGGAAAAGATGTATCAAACATAGATATGCCTAACATTCTGGAGTATCTGGCGAACTACTTCATTCAGGCCTGTCCTACTCCTCCATCAAGATTCATGCATCAGCTATTTCAGCAGAATACAGCTTTGATCCACCTGTTTTTCACACCCTTTGCTCAGGCAGTTCCTCAGAGGAATCAAGAATGTAAAACCTCCAAGGAAACCACCATTGCCAGCTTGGGACTTGAACTTTGTGCTAGAAAAATTGACACTATCACCTTTTGAACCAGCAGCAACAGCAGACCTACAACACCTGTCATGGAAAACTGCTTTCCTACTGGCAATTACTTCAGCAAGGAGGGTTTCAGAACTACAGGCCTTAATGGCAGTGCAACCCTTTCTAATCTTCCACCAAGATAGAGTGTCCATGAGGACTAATCCTACATTTATGCCTAAGGTGGTATCCAGAGTGTCTTTAAACCAGGCAATCCACCTACCTACCTTCTTTCCCAACCCACAAAACAGAGGGAAAGAATACTGCATACCTTGGATGTACATAGACAGCTACGCTGCTACTTGGACAGAACAATAAATAGCAGAAAGACTGACCAACTTTTCGTAGCCTATGCAACAGGAAGGGAAGGAAAAGCTATTTCCAAACAGACAATCTCCAAATGGATAGGAAATTGCATACGATTCTGTTACTCCTTCCATGGAAAACCAATTCCACAGAACATAAGACCTCATTCTACAAGGGCAACAGCCACTACCACAGCCTTCTTACGAGGAGTGGCTACCAAAGACATTATTGAGGCGGCTACTTGGACCTCCGTGCATACATTTGCCAAGCATTATAATTTACCTCTATATTCCAGATCCCGAGCAGGGTTTGCTACTGCTGTTCTGCAAGGGATCCTAAACACACCATAATCTACTTTTATCCTCCTCCCCTAGTTGGCTATGGTATTCTACCCAGTTGTTATGACTGCAGATGCATCCATGAAGGACATAGTACAGTTTTGTACCTACCATAAATGTAGATGTCCGAATTGGATAGCATCTGCAGTCAGGATTACCCTCCCTCCTTCCCCTCTGTGGTACTCCTAGGGTGTTTACCCTTCTAATAGCTAGCTAGTGGGGGGATTTCTTTCATGGTGTATTTGTTTGTATTTATGTACATACATGCTTATTTTTGTGTTTACCTCTATCTTTTGGAAACATTGGCATCTATCCAAAATTTTTAGCCTTCTATAGGGCTTCTGGCATCTGGGGCAAGAAACACTGAAGAAAATGGCGTCGGCTGATGCTTTTATACCCGAAGACCAACAGAGATGACGTCGGGTGAAGTGCGACATCAGCCGAAGCCGGACCCGGACTTTGGAATCCGGCCGACTGAAGGGCTGCCTGACGACAGGACAACCCAGTTGTTATGACTGCAGATGCTATCCAATTCGGACATCTACATTTATGGTAGGTACAAAACTGTACTTTCTCTGTATTGTGAATCCTTGGTGATTTGGAATTGTGACCTGGGTTCTAAGTATTTTGCAGAAGCTGACACTGTTTCTTCCAGCAGTTGTTCTTGTGGGAGGCTGCCAGTTGTATCTGAGGCGAGTTGAAGTGAGGGCATGCTCCTGTTCTGGTCATCTTCCACTTTCACTTACCTGCTTTGAGATGCCCACTTTTTTGTGGGCTCTTACTGCTCAGCATAAATGAGATTTCACTCCTGGTTCCCTGTTGAGGGAATATTGACTATCTCATTGCAGGAAGCCCACCTTTTCTTACTCTGGAGTTAGGACTCTTAGGCCAGTTTTTATAAGAGTTGTGGACTATTTCTCATAATAGCCCCCTTGTTCCACTTGAAGGAGGGTAGACATTCTGGAAGAGAGTTGGATCTTGATTGGTCTGCAGAGTTTGGGGTTCTGCATCAGTTGATCTGGAAAGTGAACTGTCTCTCTGCATTCTTGCAGGTTCACTGGACTGGTTGGTGTTTTAGAAGATGTTGTCCTCCTTTAGTAGATCCCTATTCTTGGATGTCTCGCATCTCTTTTTGGCAGGGATATTTTTTCCCTCGATTCCTTTTTTTGGCCAGGATGACTCTGGTGTTCTCTTTGCTTCAAAGCAGATGGGTGATGCTTCCCTCATTCTGTGTGGGTAAAAGTGTCTTTCCCGTTAGATTCCTGGCCCTGGTTCATTCTTGAATTCCTTTTGTATTCTGGTTGGGCAGAGTCAGTGAAGTTCAGAGTTGCTAGTAAACTTTTCTATTATTTTCTTGTGGTGTAGGGCTTCCCCTATTGGATGGTGAGGTATTTATCATATCGGGCAGCTTCTATTAACAAGATAGAGGTTAAACTCAGGTTGGTTAGGTAACCCATTTAGGGAAGGCTACATCCGTTGTTCTTCGAGTTCCTTCATCCTTAGAGGGGGGTCTCATCCTGTAATGTAATATTCTTTCATTCTTGGATCTTACAAACATGGAAGTTTAGCTGATGGTAGTCTCCCTTCCTGAAGCTCTGTCTCCACTCACATTGCCCCATTTCTTCATATCTTGTGGAAAGGAGGAGCTTTCCTTTCTCTTTACTTTTTTTTTTTTTTTTTTATTATAGATTAAGTGCTGTGCCCCTGTTCAGGTCCCCCTTCTTGTGGTTGTGTTGAGGGAGCAAGCACTGGGATTAATGAAGAAGGCCATTTCTCCCTTGTGACATGCTGCCTTGTATGAATACTTTTTCCAGGTGGCTCAGGTTTTGGGATGTAAAATTGGGGGGTGGGGGTGGTTCCTAATGTGCTGGGAGTGTGGTACCTTTAGTGACCTGTACCTGCGGAGGAGGGTGTAGTGTGTTAAGTGCCTGTGGTCATCTTGTCTCTCTGCCATTGTCCTTATTTTAACCCATGGCTGCATCACATGCTTGCTAGCTTACTTGTTACATTCTCTATAGTCTTGGTCACCGTGGCCCTTTGGGTCGTCTTTACTACTTTCCACATTGCATATCTTTCTGTTGCCATGGATTCTGGCTTTCTAGCATGGTATTCCCCACAAAAGTTTTTTACTGGTCTGGTTACAGTTCTCCTGCCTCTTCTGTTTCAATTTCAACCCTGTTTTAGGATCCATGACAGAGAGTCTTCAGTGTTGGATATGGTGGATGTCTTTTGCCATGTCATTTGACTTGTGAAGGGGACCCTTCTTAATTAATCAGAGACACCCTCCCTCTGCTACTGAGCGAGCCAGTGGTCTTTCTAACTGAACCTGTGGGTAAGATTTCTAAATCTGCAAGGTATGTACTTGCATATCACTAGTTGGCACTTGTTGTGCCAAGTCTTCATTCTGCTTCTCTGGTTTGCATCTGGGTGTTTTGTAATTGTGGGCACAAACTGATATTCATGGGGGATAAATGTACTTCGTACTTTTATTTGTTGTCATATTTGTATTGGCATGGGCATGCATTCATCCTGATCGTATATTAGAGGAGAGAATAAACCTAACCTTAGGGCCCATTGAGGAATGGTCCTTTTTATAGGTCAGATGATAACAGAACATTGTATTATTTCTTTCAGTGACCCCTTCTCTTGAAGTTTCCAACATATACCACACTAGATCTTTAAATGTGTGTGTTTTTTGCAGCACGTCAACAATGTCTTGAATCTCCACTTTGTGTGAGTGCTCCATCTCTTGTGTGTTTGAGTCAACATTCTGTATGTGGGTCTTAGCCAAAAGAGCTTATTTCAAATGTACCTTTATTTGGTTTGAAAAAATATGCAGACTCGAGACAGATCTCATGGAATTGCAAATACTGCTGTGAAAAAAGCTATACCACTGTTAGAGAATGATGAAATAAACTTGTAGGTGTTCATTCAAACCACTCTGGTACTTCCCTTTCAAAGATCTGCTTTTAAGGTGAATATCTCATTCCGCTGTAATTTGTGTTTTTTGAGGTGGAAGGAATTTCAACCAGACTGCTAAATGTGCTCCTAGTAACGGGGCTAAAATAATTAGTTTACATTTTTTTGTTTTTCATTGTTCTCAGCCCACTGTGTCAAGTTCTGCTTCAGAAATTCATCTGTCAGAGTCTGATCCTGTCATGGCTGGCATAAAAGAAGAGGTAAGTAAAGTGCATTCGTTTGGAACTGTAGGGAGAGTATCTATTGCAGCCGTTTCCACAGTTTTTGTTGAGGTGCAAGACTAAATAACTGGGTGGTGCCTGGCTGGTGCCAGCTCTGTCATAAGAAACTGCAGAATGAGCACAAATGCTAAGTCATTTTGCATCTTTCTCTAAGTTAATCTCACCAAGTTATATAACCGGTTGTGATATGGGGTCAGTCCTGCCCTGTAGAAGCATTGAAAGGTTTTATACAGACACTACAGTCCTTTGTATGGAGGTTAAAAAACATCAACATGTTGATCCATTATTTGGTGAAAATGGTGATTTTTTTTTTTTTTTTTTTTGGTTCTCCTGATCCCTGAATGTGGTAAATAAAGAAACTTTTACAGTTCTAACATCTCTTGTGCTGGCTTCTTGGTGTGTATCTGTATTGTATATACGTACTTGCCAGTGCAGTAGTAGCCAAGTATATGTTAGGCATGTGCACTATTCATTGTTTTATTTGTATGTTCTGTTCAAGTTCCCAGCTGAGCAAAAAAAGACTCTGACTATAGATCATCAAGCTGGCATGTAAATGATCTTAATGGCCATACATAGAACTTAAAGACTACAGCAACTAACTTGAATACTTAAGCTTTGGAATAGGATTAGTAAGGGAGTTTACTCCTCTGTGTAACTTGGGCTTAAGAGTTCTAAGCTGTTTGTATCAGTTCTGTGTATTTCAGTGCTTTTTAGTTAATCTGGCATTGCCCTTCCTAAGGATGGGCTAAAAGATAAAGACGTTAAGATTCTAAAAATTCTGAATGAGCTTCTGTTATGCTGCCTCTGTAAATTATGTAAACATGTGATGTTCATCGTGCATACAGCTGCAGTCATAACAGATGGGTTATCCTGCCGTCAGGCGGGTCCTCGGTAGGCCGAATTCCAAAGTCTAGGTCCGGCGTCGGATGTCGTCGCTTCTTCCCTGACGTCAGTGCGACAGGGGTGTAAAAGAACCAGCTGACGCCATTTTCTTCAGTCTTTCTTGCCGCGTGGTGCCCGAAGCAGAAGCAGTTCGCAAGTGCCGATTGGCCAGCTCCTGAGATTACGAATATTTTTCAACCAAAGTCTTCTTGAAAGCTAAGTACCCCGTTGGGGAAACTTTTCTTGCCTCAGACCGATGCCAAAGTTAATAATTGCATTTCATGTGGGAAGCAAATACCGCATAAGGATTTCCATTCCCTCTGCATTCCTTGCTTAGGCCCAGACCACGACGTCTCGGCCTGTCGTTTTTGTGCTACATTCAACAAACGCACTATTAAGCGTCGGGCGGAGTTCGCCCAACACTATTTTGGCAAAAAGTTTAATTACATTATGTCGTCGGATACTCCGACTCCAGTTTTGAGTAAAAGACGCAAAGATAAGGACCGACATACGAGGTCTGTGACTTCTACTGACACCACGCTAAAGCCAACTACAGGTGCTCCGGTTCTCAGTGAGGCGCCTACGCAGCCCCTGACTACCGATGACACTTCCTTAGCGGTGTCTTCTGTGCCCGAGGTCGCAGGCTCCTCGGCCCACACCCCGATTACAGATACTGACGCCACTCTTGGCGGGGAAACTCAGAGTTTAGACAGGCTTGCCACCTCTCAAGGTGTCTTCAGGCCTTCTTCTTCTTTTTCCATTAAGGTTTTCACTAAATCTAAAGCAGCCATACATACTAAAAGACAAGCTCCACAGGGCCCCTCTCAAGGCCCCATGCCTAAAAAATAATGCTCAAAATGGCTGAGGATTTGATTACTCTTATCAGGGGTTCTCAACCCCCTTAGGACAAAAGGCCTAGAGTAGAGGAAGAATACCCTTCCTCGGACCAGGCCTCCATTACTTCAGAACATTCTGAAGACCAGGAACATTCATACTCCCCTTTTGAAGATTCTGATGCAGAGGAGTCCATTCCCTCTGTCCCCCCCCCCCCTGAGGACTATTCTTTTGGGGAAACCTTGCATACCTTGAGGGAACACTTCCACTGGGAAGGCCAAGATTACTCAGACTCCAAGAAAAGGCTCAGGGATTTCCACTTACTCCCTCAGCACAGGCCTCTGGCTATCCTTCCTGTCTTAGACATTCTAGATTATGTGTATTCAGAGGCCAGCCTTAACCCAGATTCTTTACCTCCAGCTCCAGTCAAGCCTGACAGGTATTACCGGGTTCCTGATTCACACCAATTCCTATACAAAAGCCATGCGGCTGACCCAGAAACTATTTTACAGGGTCCCAAGGGAATTAAGGCCTCCACTGCCAAAAATCCATTACCTTCAGAGAGAGATTCCAGAGCTTTAGAAAGGTGGGGGAAAAAGGTATACAGCTCTGCCACTTTAACCATGAGGGCATTAAACTGTCAGTTCCATATGTTAAAGTATTAACAGTTTTTGTTATCTCAGTTGAAAAGCAAAATGTCACAACCTGAACAACCAGACTCGAAGGAGTTGCAGGATTTGTTGCATAGTGCAGAACAAGTGGGTAAACATACCTTGCAATGCGGTTTTGATGCTTTAGAGGCCTCATGTAGAGCCGCTGTTACAGGATCAGTCAAATGTAGACATGCTTGGCTCAGAGCAAACCTTACCAGATCATGTCAAAGCTAAATTACTAGATGCACCTCTTCAAAAAGATGTATTGTTTGGTGTTAAAGCTGAGGAGGTATTAAAGAAAATGGGGGAAAAGGCAAAATCAATGCAAACAGTGAAAGATTTCCTACAGGTACAACCTCCACGTTTCAGTAGAAATTGGCCTTCAAAAAATTGGTCCTTTCCAGCCACGGACAGACCTCAAAGAGGTAGATACAGGTGCCCGAGGGGTAGAGGGCAATCTCAAGGATCGTTTAGAGGCAGACAATGGAAAGCTCCTACACAAAGAGGTGGTGAGGATAGTTCGCAGCCATTCAGAAAGCAGAACCAATGACTTTCCCCTTTGCATGCCAAGCAAAGCTCTAATGGCAGCAACTTTAGGCGGAAAACTGGCATTATTTTCAAAAAAATTGGCTTATTGTCACAAAAGACAAATGGATCCTGGACATTATAGACAGAGCCTACAGATTCCACTTTCACACCCTTCCGAAAATGAGAGGCATGCCAAACCTGCCACAAAATCAAAGGGCAGAGGCACAAAAATAAATTTCAGCTCTCATGGACATGAAAGCTATTCAAGAGGTACCTGCACAAGAACAGGGTCAAGGTTTTTATTCCAGACTATTCCTGGTACCAAGGAAGGACAAAGATTGGAGACCTATTTTGGACCTATCCATCCTAAAGACATATTTACTCGTACCAAAATTCAAGATGCTCACATTACAGCAGCTTCTTCCCATGCTGGGCAAGGAGTCTTGGCTGGTAACATTGGACCTCAAGGAGGCATACCTGCATGTCCCTATCAGACAAGATTGCAGAAGATACCTCAGATTTCTTGCAGGTTCAACCCATTATCAATTCTGTGCATTGCCCTTTGGCTTCTCTACTGCGCCCAGAGTGTTCATGAAATGCCTGGCATCAGTAATTGCCTTCTGCAGACTTCAAGGGATACAAATATACCCATATTTGGATGACTGCCTGATCCAAGCGGACAGCAAACACATACTTCTGAAACACCTGGTGTTTGTAATAAAGTTGTTGAACTCTCTGGGATACACAGTCAACAAAAAGAAATCAAGACTAATACCCTCTCAAACAATAATTTTCCTGGGTGCCAGCTTGAATACAAACACCCAGATGGCCTACCTCACGCCAGAGAAACAAGGGCAACTAACTCAATACTTCAGAAAACTGGCAACCTTCACCAGGCTGACTGCAAGGAAAATCCTGCAGGCTCTGGGATTCATGGCATCTTGCATCTGCTAATCCCATGTGCAAAGCTGCATATGAGGAAACTTCAATGGTACCTAAAAAACTTATGGTCTCAACACAGCCACAGTTTGGAAACAATTATACCACTGATTCCATGCCTCAAAAAGGAATTTCTGTGGTGGGCTCAAGCATGCCAAAGAAGCATAGGTCTCCCATTCTGCTTGCCTCAAGCAAATCAAATCATCACAACAGACGCCTCGGACTACACCTGTGGGGCGCACATGACAGATCAGTGCATTCAGGGCAAATGGTCCCAAAAAGAAAAGCACCTACACATCAATCAAAAGGAAATGCTAGCAGTAAAAAATGCTATTATGGCTTTCAAAGACCTACTGCATCCAGGTCAGCTATTGATAAGGACAGACAACACCACAGTGATGTGGTACATAAACAAACAGGGAGGAACCCATTCATATCCCCTGTGCAGGCTTGCCATGTCTATTTGGAACATGGCTCTGGAATTACAAATCCAACTTCGAGCACAATTCCTGCCAGGCAAGGAAAACATGCTGGCAGACAACCTAAGCAGAAATATGACAGAACCACACGAATGGAAGTTGCATCCTCAAGTTTTTACAAAGATAATTCAAGCATGGGGAAGGCCAGACATAGATCTCTTTTCTACCCACAGAAATTACCAATTGACAAAATTCTGCTCAAGGACCGATCATCCACAGGCCTGGAAAGTGGACGCACTCTCTTTCAGTTGGACAACAATGACAGTTTATGCCTTTCCACCTCTTCCTCTGCTGCCCAAAGTTCTATTAAAAGCCAGAGCAGACAGACCAAAGATGATTCTCATTGCTCCAGACTGGCCAAGACAACACCGGTACCCACTCCTGAGGAGCCTGACACATTCCCCACCATGGATCCTGCCTCTAATGCCTCTTCTATTGACCCAGCACAACTTCAAAACTCTTCACAGTCAGCTGAAAACACTCAATCTAGCCGTATGGAGGATTCCTTAAATTCACAACAGACCCTACTCTCCAAGGAGGTGCAGGATGTCATTTTGGAGGCCAGAAGGTCTTCTACTAGAAAAGCCTACTCCGCAAAATGGAAACGGTTTTGTGCCTGGAATCAGAAAAAGGGTCAGAATCCTGGAATACTGAATTTACCTCAAATATTACAGTACCTAGCTGAGATGCTAAGCAGTGGACTTTCATTCTCCTCCATCAAAATCCATGCCTCAGCCATTTCTGCTGAATACAACACTGACCCTCCTTTATTCTCTCACCCTCTCTTAAGACAGTTCCTCTGAGGGGCTAAGAATATAAAACCCCCAAGGAAGCAACCAGTACCTGCTTGGGACCTCAATTTAATTCTAGAAAAACTGACCCTGCCTCCATTTGAGCCAGCTGCTTCAACAGAACTGCAATATTTGTCATGGAAAACAGCCTTCCTCCTGGCTATCACCTCAGCACGCAGGGTTTCGGAACAACAAGCCCTCATGGCTGTGCAGCCTTTCATCATTTTCCATCAGGACAGAGTTTCCTTACGAACCAACCCTTCCTTTATGCCAAAGGTAGTATCCAGGGTAGCCTTGAATCAAGGCTATCCACTTACCTACCTTTTACCCTAATCCACAAAACAAAGGGGAAAGACTACTACATTCCTTGGACATTCACAGACAGCTTTGTTATTATTTGGATAGAACAAAGCCATTCAGAAAATCAGAGCAACTCTTTGTGTCCTATGCTACAGGTGCTCAAGGGAAGGCTATTTCCAAACAGACAATCTCAAAATGGATAGCCCACTGCATACGCTTTTGTTATTCTTTTCATGGCAAAACTGTACCTACAGGCATCAGATCTCACTCCACAAGGGCCACAGCTACCTATGCAGCTTTCCTCAGGGGGGTTCCTACCAAAGATATTTTGGAAGCAGCCACTTGGAGTTCTGTACATACTTTCTCCAAGCACTATCACCTACCATTATACTCCAAATCTAGAGCGGGCTTTGCCACTGCAGTCTTGCAGGGCATCCATGCTCCTCCTAGTTCCACTTGGTGCCTACCACCCCTTTTTTAGCTTTGGGATTCTACCCATCTGTTATGACTGCAGCTGTATGCACGATGAACATAGTACAGTTTTGTACCTACCATAAATGTAGATGTTCGAGTGCTAATACAGCTGCAGTCCAGGTTACCCTCCCTCCTTCCCCTCTTGGGACAGGCCTAATGGCTAACACCTCCTCATACAACCTGATTGGGGTATTCATTTATGGTGTATTTGCTTGCAACTACTGTCTTTTGATTATATTGCATTGCATTATTACATAAATTTATGTTTTGCCTTCCTTCTGGGTGCACCTGAAATCTGGGGCAAGAAAAACTGAAGAAAATGGCATTGGTTGGTTCTTTTATACCCCTGTCACACTGACGTTAGGGAAGAAGCGACGACATCCGACGCCGGACCTAGACTTTGGAATTCGGCCGACCGAGGACCCGCCTGACGGCAGGATAACCCATCTGTTATGGCTGCAGCTGTATTAGCACTCGAACATCTACAATTTATGGTAGGTACAAAACTGTACTTTCCTGCCATTGTGGCCCATGTGTTGTCTGAAAGGGCCCTTGAACCAGTTCACTTAACCTGGTTAACAAAGGAAAAGTTTTAAAAAAAAATTGTAGTATGCTGCAAGGTTGGCTGTGCTGAAGCAGTCACTAAGACCACTGCTTCAGTCATGGGCTTGTTCATGATAGCCTAGCTGAAGCTACTTTCTTTAAGAAGTTGAGACATTCTATGGATTCCCTTCTTCAGCTGGCCTTCCAGGCTGATGGACTACTGTTTTTTTTTTCCATGATCCACTGACCACCAACTTTCTTCCTCCCCAGACACCCACTTGGCCCATTTGTTTCCCTTCAGCTTGCAAGAGAGAAGGTTGGGCAATCTAGAGATAACCTGACATAATTCAGGTGGGCAGTATATAGAGCCCTGTCCTCTCTATGGGTGGTTCCAGGTTTACTTATTCTTATACTAAATTTGTTAAGTAAAGGTTCACATCTCTGTGATAACCTGCCTATCCCACCCTCCTAGCGGTGTATAGTGGGAATTGTGAGACTGCGCCCTGCATCTGTAGTAGTAGATGGCCTCTTCTGTGATATTCCCACTGTGTGTTGTCTGGTGTATACCAGCAACATGGCAGATAAATGCCTCCCCTGTTACACATTCCCTTGTCCCACCTCCCTGCTGATGGTGTTAAGCAGGCATAATCTGTTTTAAGTTCTTTTTTCCCCTCGTCAGCTCTTCCATTGCTAGGGTGGCTCATCGAGCCCCCAGGTCTTCCTGGGTTATAATGATAGCTTTATTCCCCTATGCCGCGACCAGTTAGTTGGACTGCCTTTTGAAGGGGAAGCACACTCATTACTGTTAAAGATTATTTCATACTTTGTCAGTCCTGCCTCTCTTTCTTCCATATCAAACCATTCCCAAAAGAAGCAGTCTCCTCATAGAGCAAAGAGAAAGGGAACCTGGGAGTCGCATGGTCTTGTCCCATCATTTGATTGAAAGCTGACCTAAAGTACGATCCCTTCCACAGCACAGCAGTCTCAGTCTTAACTATTATTTTGGTCTGCCATGATGGGGGAGAGGGTCATTTTCAAGAGCAAGGCCTAGCTCTGAAAGCTATTGTTAAAGAAAGGCTAGTTCTGCAGGTGGTCACATTTCGCTCTTTCTTAAAGGTGCTAAATTTTCCACCAGAAAGAGCTATTCTAGGAAACATAGCTGTCTCTACAGAACTCTTGGGAAGGTCCAGAGTGTTCATACTTACAAGACCTGTAGAGCCTGTCCTTGCTTTGGAATGAGGTTATGGATTCTTCTAGTACTGCTTTCTGGTTTTGAAAGGGACAGATGATTCCTGCTCTTACCGGACCTCAGTGAATTCAATGAGCACTTGCAGTACTTCTTACTGAGGAGGGTGACCTTCGAGGTGGCGTACACTGTGAATACCATGGGGCACTTGGGATGTGATGGCTATCAGAATCTCTCAGATTGCACTGGGTGGACATATGTCTTAATCTATTGTAGTGATGTTTGGTGTTTGTTCTGCACCTAAAGTTTTCATGAGGATGTTTTCCTACAGTAACACATGTCTTCTGGTGGCCCAGAAGGGGGGAGTCTCTGGAGTAGGTGCTTTTATGGTTGCTTTCTCTCTGGGTGATTATAAACTGAGAAAATTCTCCCTTACTGTATTTCACAGAGTTGCCTTCATCATTGTGAAGCTGGACACTTTCCACTGTCATTTCTGCTTGGAAGAGGACCCAGAGCCACCAGTTTTGGGAGGATGCCCTGGAGTATCTGAACTCTGCGTCACTGTACTTGCAGGCCTTAATGGCCATGATGACCTTCATATGTATACATTTACACACCTAACCAGGCATTCTCACACTAGTTTCTTTATGGTCTGTGTTCTCACATGGGACTGCAAGACCACAGCATTTTGCCTAGAGGCAGATAATCCTTAGGTCTAGGCAAGTGTGACATGAGTGGATTCTTCTACACTTAGGGGCTTAGAGTACACAAGTATTCATAATCAAATTCCAGCCCTCACTAGTGGACTAGACACTAGGGCGGCCATGGTGGTGCAGCGGTTAGCGTTGCTGCCTCACAGCAAGAGGTTCTCCGGTTCGATCCTCTGCTGGGGTGCCTTCTGTGCGGAGTCTGCATGTCCTCCCTGTGGTCGTGTGGGTTTCCTCAGGGTGCTCCGGTTTCCTCCCACATCCCAAAGACATGCTGTAGGTGGATTGGACACTCTAAATTGGCCCTAGGTGTGTGTGTGCGCCTTCTGTGGAAGGTTGGGCACCGGGCTGGCATCTCGACACTGTAATACTCCACTGCCAATCATGAGCGGACAGGTGATCCGCTGTGGCGACCCCTAACTGCGAAAAGCTGAAAGAAGAAGAATAGTGGACTAGACACTGGTACCGGAAATACTTCACTGACTCTCCATAAAGTATCACAGACCCTTTGGGGCTGTTGAACAAACAGCAAAGGTGTATGGGGTTTTTTTTTTGGAAAATGCACATTTTATACTCGTGTAAAGACTATTACCTGAAAAGTCATGCAACTCCTGAAGAGTAATCTGAAGCAAATAACAATGGAGGTAAAATAGAGTGGGATGAGTGTAAGCAGATGTTTGGACTGCAAATTAGACATTCCATGTTAGGGATCGATAAGAGTATAGACAAAGAAAGGAGTAGGGGACTACAAAGTGAAAGACCAATTCTGGTAGATTATTCTAGTTGAGTTTAGGACAAAAGATTTTTTTTTTATTTTCATTTGTGTACTGGGAAAATCTGACTGGACATGCAGCCCCTTTTGAGATGATTCCCATAGAGCAAAGCTCCAGAGTTAGAGTAATTACATACATTATGAAACAGTCGTAAGACCAGAAACTAGTACATAAATCTGTGACACTTGTTAATGGTAATTTGTACATTTTGAGAATAGTTTCTTAATGACCAAAAATATTGGAAGGTGAATAGAGACATATAAATGTGAAACCAGTTTCTGAAAAATGCAAGTAATGTTAAGTATGAGTCTTAGAAAGTGTATTTAAAGTGAGTATAGTTAATTCTTTTAGAATTAGAGTTAGTGAGTACAGGAATTGTTATTGTTGGATAGAATTGTTTACAGATGATTTTTATTGTGTACAGTTTCTTTACATAAGAGAGTCTTGATTAGCCTTACAGGCTTGCCTATCACTAGGATTTTGTGATGAAGTCAGATAAAGTAAGTTGAGAGAGATATTGGGATTATCCTGGTGTGTGTTGCAAGAATATAGTGAAGACTCTTGTAGGTAGAGTTTCAGTTTGCAATGAAGAAAGATTATTGGGCCTTCGGTTTAGAGGGAGTGAGTTTCAAATTCTGGAGATTTGAGTGCCATATAGGGCTTTTCTTTCTGAATTATTGGCTTTGTGTATGCCTAGTAAGTATATTTATGTGGATTTCAGACTTCTTGTTGATATTTATTGTATGGTCTGGTTTAAGGATAGTTTTTACACTGGGGCATCCATTTGGTTTAGAGACTAGGTTGTGTGACATAAGTTTAGTTGAGTTGTTCAGGTAGTTCCTGTAATTTGAGCTTTTGGAGGGCTGTACAATAATGAGACCTATAGGAAGTCTGCATGCTCATTTTGCAGTTGTGTTGTAATATTGCTGTAGTTCAGAAGTCACATTTACATGCATATTAGTGAGTATTGGTGAGACATAAAGTAGTGTTGGAAGTAGGTAGGCAGAGGCTGTGTTTTTTTTCTGTCTTCTGTGAGAATTGTATGCGGCATAGGGCCACATGTTTTTGATATGTCCTCTTTATTACTATGCATTTGTCAAATTTTAGGTTATGAGTAGTGACCCTAAGTAGTTTGGTGTAAATAACTCATTGAGTAACTGTGTTTGGGTGAGGTGATGGTTAGGTCTAGGTTAGTATCATTGTGTGATTTGGGAGTGAAGGAGTGTTTTTGGATTCATCAGGAGGAGTTAAGTCAGGATTCCATGAGAGAAAATTATTCTTTTGGAACAACAATGGGATTTTATTATTATATCCCAGTTCTGACAAGTGGCCAAATCTTGATGAGTGGATGGGAAATAGAAAGTTCACCCTGGGGATCACTCCAGTAGCTCTACTTGATAAAGGCAGCAGGAACTAACGGAAGCATGATGCCAGGGTACTTCCATGGGCTAGGCTTGTAAAGGCTCCAGGGCTGTTGGTCTAGCACACACCTATGAACCTATTAAATGCTCAACTTCTCTGCCCTTTTTCTCCCTAGTTACTGTCCCTGCTGTGAATAAACAGTACAGTATTTAAAATATTTTAAATCTACTGATGTTCATCGTGCATACAGCTGCAGTCATTACGGATGGGTTATCCTGCCGTCAGGCGGGTCCTCGGTCGGCCGAATTCCAAAGTCTAGGTCCGGCGTCGGTTGTCGTTGCTTCTTCCCTGACATCAGTGCGACAGGGGTATAAAAGAGGCAACCGACGCCATTTTCCCCAGTCTTTCTTGCCGCGCGGTGCCCGAAGCAGAAGCAGTTCGCAAGTGCCGGTCGGCCAGCTCCTGAGATTTACGAAAGTATTTCAGCCGAAGTCTTCTTGAAAGCTAAATACCCCGTTGGTAAACTTTTCTTGCCTCAGACCGATGTCAGACAAAGTTAATAATTGCATATCATGTGGGAAGCAAATACCGCATAAGGATTTCCACTCTTTCTGTATACCTTGCTTAGGCCCAGACCACGACATCTCGGCCTGCCATTTTTGTGCTAGATTCAACAAGCGCACTATTAAGCGTCGGGCGGAGTTCGCCCTTCACTTTTTTGGCAAAAAATTTAATAATATTATGTCGGATACTCCAACTCCAGTTTTGAGCAAAAAAAACGCAAAGATAAGGACCAGCATACGAGGTCCGCACCATCTACTGAAACCACGCTAAGGCCGACTACCGGTTCTCCGGTACTCAGCGAGGTGCCAACGCAGCCCCTGAGTACCGATGGCAATACATTACCGGTGTCTTCAGTACCCGAGGTCGCAGGCTCCTCGGCCCCCATTCCTACTACAGATACCGACGCCACTCCTGGCGGGGAAACTCAGAATTTAGACAGGCCTGCCATTTCTCAAGGAGTCTTCAGACCTTCCTCCTTCTCTATTAAAGCCTTCACGAAATCTAAAGCAGCCATGAAAACCAAAAAACAGGTTCCTCAGACC
This sequence comes from Protopterus annectens, assembly GCF_019279795.1. Lineage (NCBI taxonomy): Eukaryota > Metazoa > Chordata > Ceratodontiformes > Protopteridae > Protopterus > Protopterus annectens. The sequence continues at coordinate 841,352,037 of NC_056750.1, read as the reverse complement.
CCCTATCAAGGCACCATGCCTAAAAAGCAGATGCTTAAAATGGCTGAGGATTTGATTAGTCTATCAGGGATTCTCAACCCCCCTCTGACAAAAGGCCCAGATTAGAGGAAGACTACCCTTCCTCAGATCAAGCTTCTATTATCTCAGAATTATCTGAGGACCAGGATTATGCCTATTCTCCATTCGAAGACTCTGATGCAGAGGAGTCTATTCCCTCGGTCTCCCCCCCTGAGGACTTCTCTTTTGGGGAAACCCTGCATACATTGAGGGAACACTTTCACTGGGAAGGCCAAGATTACTCAGATTCCAAGAAAAGGCTCAGGGAATTTCTTCTGCTTCCCCAGCATAGGGCCCTGGCTATCCCTCCTGTTTTAGATATATTGGATGATGTGTACACAGAAGCCAGCCTTAATCCAGATTCTTTGCCTCCAGCTCCTATTAAACCAGACAGGTATTACCGGGTTCCTGATTCTCACCAGTTCCTATATAAAAGCCATACTGCTGACCCAGAAACAATTTCACAGGGTCCCAAGGGAATTAAGGCCTCTACTGCTAAAAACCCATTACCTTCAGAGAGAGATTCCAGAGCATTAGAAAGGTGGGGGAAAAAGGTGTACACCTCAGCCACTTGAACCATGAGGGCATTAAACTGTCAGTTCCATATGTTCAGGTATCAACAGTTTTTGATATCTCAGCTGAAAAGCAAGATATGACACAACCAGAACAACCAGATTTAAAAGAGTTGCAGGATTTGTTGCATGGTGCAGAGCAAGTGGGTAAACATACCTTGCAGTGTGGTTTTGATGCTTTAGAGGCCTCATGTAGAGCTGCTGTTACGGGGTCTGTTATACGTAGGCATGCTTGGCTCAAAGAGCAAACCTTACCAGATCATGTCAAAGCTAAATTATTAGATGCACCTCTTCAAAAAGATGTATTGTTTGGTGTTAAAGCTGAGGAGGTACTAAAGAAAATGGAGGAAAAAGCGAAATCAATGCAGACAGTGAAAGATTTCCTGCAGGTACAACCTCCACGTTTCAGCAGAAACTGGCCTTCAAAAAATTGGTCCTTTCCAGCCACGGACAGACCTCAAAGGGGCAGATGCAGACGCCCAAGGGGTAGAGGGCAACCTCAAGGATCTTTCAGAGCCAGACAGTGGCAAGCACCAACCCCAAGAGGTGGAGAAGATAGATCACAGTCTTTTAGAAAACAGACACAATGACTTCCCCCTACAACTGCCAAGCAAAGCTTTAATGACAGCTCCTTTGGGCGGAAAACTGACATTATTCTCAAAAAATTGGCATATTGTTACAAAAGACAAATGGATTCTGGACATTATAGACGGAGGCTACAGGTTCCACTTTCACACCCTTCCAAAAATAAGAGGCATGCCAAACCTGCCACAAAATCAAAGGGCAGAGGCACAAAAACAAATTTCAGCTCTCATGGACATGAAAGCAATTCAAGAGGTACCTGCAAAAGAACAAGGTCAAGGGTTTTATTCCAGACTATTCCTGGTACCAAGGAAAGACAAAGATTGGAGACCTATCTTAGACCTATCCATCCTAAACACATATCTACAGGTGCCAAAATTCAAGATGCTCACATTACAGCAGCTTCTTCCCATACTGGGCAAGGAGTCTTGGCTGGTAACATTGGACCTCAAGGAGGCATACCTGCATGCCCCTATCAGACAAGATTGCAGAAGATACCTCAGATTTCTTGCAGGTTCAACCCATTACCAATTATCTGCATTGCCCTTTGGCATATCTACTGTGCCCAGAGTGTTTACGAAATGCCTGGCATCAGTAATCGCCTTCTGCAGACTACAAGGGATACAAATCTACCCATATCTGGACGACTGCCTGATCCAAGCGGACAGCAAGGACATACTGCTGCAGCACCTGACGTTTGTAATAAAACTGTTGAACTTCCTGGGATACACAGTCAACAAAAAGAAATCAAAACTAATACCCTCTCAACAAATAATTTTCCTGGGTGCCAGCTTGAATACAACCACCCAGATGGCCTACTTCACGCCAGACAAACAAGGGCAACTGTCTCAATACTTCAGAAAAATGGCAACTTTCACCAGGCTAACTGCAAGGAAAGTCCTGCAGGCTCTGGAATTCATGGCATCTTGCATCCTACTAATCCCATGTGCAAAGCTGCATATGAGGAAACTTCAATGGTACCTAAAAACTTATGGTCTCAACAGCCACAGCTTGGAAGCAATTATACCACTCATTCCATGCCTTCAAAAGGAATTTTTGTGGTGGGCTCAAGCTTGCCAAAGAAACACAGGTCTTCCTTTCTGTGTACCTCAAGCAACTCAAATCATCACAACAGACGCCTCAGACTACGCTTGGGGAGCACACATGACAGATCAGTGCATTCAGGGAAAATGGACCCGAAAAGAGAAGCACCTTCACATCAACCAAAAGGAAATGCTAGCCGTGCAAAATGCTATTATGACCTTCGAAGACCTACTGCATCCAGGCCAGCTATTGATGAGAACAGACAACACCACAGTGATGTGGTACATAAACAAACAGGGGGGAACTCATTCATACCCCCTGTGCAGGCAAGCCATGACCCTGTGGAACACAGCACTGGAATTGCAAATTCAACTACAGGCACAATTCCTGCCAGGAAAGGAAAACACACTGGCAGACAACCAAAGCAGAAATATGACAGATCCACACGAATGGAAGTTGCATCCTCAAGTTTTCACAAAGATAACTCCGGCATGGGGACAGCCAGACATAGATCTCTTTGCTACCCACAGAAATTGCCAGTTGAAAAAAATTTGTTCAAGGACCTATCATCCACAGGCCTGGAAAGTGGATGCACTTTCCTTCAGTTGGGCAACATTGACAGTCTATGCCTTCCCGCCTCTTCCTCTGCTGCCCCAAAGTTCTATTAAAAGCCAGAGCAGAAAGGCCGAAAATGATTCTCATTGCTCCAGACTGGCCAAGACAACACTGGTATCCGCTCCTGAAAAGCCTGACACATTCTCCACCATGGATCCTACCTCTAGTTCCTCTTCTGTTGTCCCAGCACAACTACAAAACCCTTCACAGCCATCTCAAAACCCTAAATCTAGCTGCATGGAGAATTCCTTGATTTCCCAACAGATTCTCATCTCCAAGGAGGTGCAGGATGTCATCTTGGAGGCCAGAAGACCTTCTACTAGAAAAGCCTACTCCGCCAAATGAAAACAATTTTGTGCCTGGAATCAAGGAAAGGGACAGAATCCTTGGGTAATAAATATACCTCAAGTTTTACAGTACCTAGCTGAGATGTTAAACAATGGACTTTCCTTCTCCTCCATCAAGATCCACGCTTTAGCCATTTCTGCACAATACAACACAGATCCTCCTTTATTCTCTCATCCTCTCTTAAGGCAGTTCCTCAGAGGGGCAAAGAATATAAAACCCCCAAGGAAACCACCAGTCCCTGCTTGGGACCTCAACTTCGTATTGGAAAAGCTGACCCTTCCTTCCTTCGAGCCAGCTTCTTCAACAGAGCTACAATACTTGTCATGGAAAACAGCCTTTCTTCTGGCTATCACCTCAGCATGCAGGGTTTCGGAGCTACAGGCCCTCATGGCTGTGCAACCATTCATCATTTTCCATCAGGACAGAGTTTACTTACGAACCAACCCTACCTTTATGCCAAAGGTAGTATCCAGTGTAGCTTTGAATCAGACTGTCCACTTACCTACCTTTTATCCTAATCCACAAAAAAAGGGGAAAGACTACTACATTCCTTGGACATTCACAGACAACTTCGTTACTATTTGGACAGGACAAAGCCATTCAGGAAATCTGAGCAACTCGTGTCCTATGCTGCAGGTGCTCAAGGAAAGGCCATTTCCAAACAGACAATTTCAAAATGGATAGCCCACTGCATACGCTTTTGTTACTCATTTCATGGAAAAACTGTGCCTGTATGCATCAGATCCCACTCCACCAGAGCCACAGCTACCTCTGCAGCCTTCCTCAGGGGGTCCCTACCAAGGACATTTTGGAAGCAGCCACCTGGAGTTCAGTGCACACTTTCTCCAAGCACTATCACCTCCCACTATACTCAAAATCTAGAGAAGGCTTTGCCACAGCAGTCCTGCAGGGCATCCTAGCCCCTCCTAGTTCCACTTAGTGCCTACCACCCTTACTTAGCTTTGGGATTCTACCCATCTTTAATGACTGCAGCTGTATGCACAATGAACATAGTACAGTTTTGTACCTACCATAAATGTAGATGTTCGAGTGCTCATACAGCTGCAGTCCAGGTTTCCCTCCCTCCATCTTCTCTTAGGACAGGCCTTATGACAAACACCTTTTCATATAACCTTTTTGGGGTATTCTTTTATGGTGTATTTGCTTGCAACTACTGTTTTTGATTTATCAACATTGCATCTTTGCATAACGTTATGTTTGCCTTCCTTCTGGGGGCACCTGACATCTGGGGCAAGAAAAACTGAAGAAAATGGCGTCGGCTGCCTCTCTTATACCCCTGCCGCACTGACGTCAGGGAAGAAGCGACGACAACTGACGCCGGACCTAGACTTTGGAATTCAGCCGACCGAGGACCCGCCTGACGGCAGGATAAGCCATCTGTAATGACTGCAGCTGTATGAGCACTCCAACATCTACATTTATGGTAGGTACAAAACTGTACCTTACTGTACTGTGGTGATTTCACTTTCAGAAAGAACTTTTATCCCACCCTGGAAAAGCTTGCTGCTGTCTCCAATTCACTGATGTCATCAAGGCCACTGAATGCAGGTAGTTTTCCGGCCAATTTCCCTCCCCAAACTGACATCACCACAACATTCATAAAAAAAAACACCCAGACTGTAATGTCATATCTCCCTGGTCCTTCCCCTACCCATACAGAAAGTAAAGGCTAGAACAAGAAAACAGTACATGAGTGAAGTCTCCTGCTGTGAGCTGTCAGTCACAGCAGTTAAAAGCTCAAATTGCCCTTAGCACTTTGACATCTAGGGAAGTTAGATGGTAGATGTCAGAGTAGTATAATGCAGCCTTCACAAAAGACTGCAGTTTAGCCATTCTAAAAAGAAGCAGCAGTAAAAAGCACTTTGAAAGTCTGTTCTGTGGCATTTGCTGTGTTAGTGTTTTAAGTAGTCATTGAATGGCATGAAATATTACTTAAAACTAACTGAAAGATAGCAGTGTATGCATGTAGAATCAATGCAGTGACAGGAGCTTTAGGAATTAAGATGCCTGCGTGATGTAATTTTTTAGGGTTCATATTATATGATCAAACGCTAGAAATGGCGAACGATCTATTATCGAACCCAAATGCACGAAACCACAAAAATCCCAGGGAAAAAATTCACTGATCCAAAAAAAAAAAAGTGCAGGCAACATAGTGGGGGGCTTCCCACCCCCGATGTGGGAGTCTCTGCCCCCACACCCCCAACCTTAAATATACCAACTTCGAGATTGCACCACAGTGAAGAAAACAGCAAAGTTCGGAGAACGGCCCAGCGAATTTTTTCCCTGGGGGAAAATGACGCTGATCCATTCCTTCGGTTTTCTGTGGCTTTGTGCATTTGGGTTAGGCAAATGAGCGTTCGCTATTTCTAGCGTTCGGTCATGTAATAGGAGCCCATTTTTTTGCAGACAAGCACTGCATTGTGGGATACCTAGAGGCAGCCTAAACAATCACAATTGCTTCAAAATGCCAGACCCCATGTGATCACACTCAGAAATTATGTATAAAAACATTTAAAAAACTGTAAATAGTCCCAGAGTGGTTTTAGAATGTAGGAAACCCCAAAACCATAATGAAATAAAAATGTTTTTTTTTTTAGTCTGTGGGTGTGGTTCTCTTTCAAGAATTTCTGCTGTATAGATGAGAGTTGAGTTTGCGTATTGCATCAGCATGGTATAATTAGAAGAGTCTGGAGTCCCACTTAACAGTATAATTTTATTTATTTTTGAAAGATTGCTACTGAACCATTGTAGGGCTATGTTTCAGAGGGTTTACTATCAGAATTGCGAACATCACTCGGTCGAATGTTGTATAGTCAAACGCATAAGGTCGGAAACACAAATGTCGAAGGCAGTATAATCAATCGGGAACGGTTTTACCATGGGTCGAGGTAGGGAGGATGTTTGTAGTAGGGTATTATACTGTACACCTACCTCGACCCATGGTAAAACCGTTCCCGATTGATTATACTGCCTTCGACATTTGTGTTTCCGACCTTATGCGTTCGACTATACAACGTTCGACCGAGTGACGTTCGCAATTCTGATAGTAAACCGTTTCAGAGGCATAAGAGTGTATTTGTGATTGGGTATGCTGTAAGTCATTGTGTCAGATGCTTTGAGAGATCTAGGAATAGGTCAGATACTAATGTACCATTATGTCTTTGAGGTTGATTGTATTCATGAAGTGCAGAAGTGTTGTTGCAGTGCTGTAACTGGGTCAGAAACTAGATTGTGTAGGGGGTATAATTTCATTTTTAAGAGAGACAGGTGCAATTTAGGGCTGGACAAATTTAAGTTCTTTTGAAAAGGTTGGAAGGATAACAGTTGGACAGTGGATAGTTAAGAGTTTCCCTCTTTCTGAATTGGTAGGCTTATAGGATCTTTTCCAGGTGAACAGAACATACTGCTCCTACATTGATTTGTTAAGGAGAATGGAAACTGGGTAGGCCGTGGCTTCTGCTGGAAGGTTGTCTGTAGCCAGAGATGTGGGTTTTAATTTTTGGAACATTTTTTGATTGTGTCTGTGGGGATTGGTTTTAGGGTGAATCTGTTGTTGGAATTAGTAGGATGCAAGTTGTTTGGACAAAGTGAATGTTGAAGTTGTAGGCAGCTTGAGTGGGGATGCTAGGAGGAAGAGTTAGCTTTTTGGTCTGACCTAGGTGAAGCAGTTTATTCAATTATGTCCAAACTTGGTTTTATGTAATATAAGGAAGTAATTTTCTCTGTCTTCAGTTACTTTTTTTTTACTAAGATTGCAAAGATGCGTTTTATGCTTTAACCTTGTTGAACAGACTTTATATCTTATTTCTCACCAGTTTTTGATTTAATGTTTGTCGTGGGGCAGGGTTTACTTTCATTTGTTTTGTTCTTACTTGAGCTGTTTTGTTTAGAATGCTGGGAAATATTTAGTTAATGTTTAAATTGAAGTGTAGCTCACCGAGTAGAAGATATTTCAGCGAATTACAGTTGCTTGATTTTAAGGCAGCTATGAATATATATTTTTAAAGATGCTGTTACAAAGAGTATAATTAATATGGATTAAAAAAATAACCAAGAATCAGACGAGTTTAGAAAAGCTTAAGAAAAGGGGATAGAAAGGAAAATTACAAAGGAGCAATGGTAACAGAAATCTGTAGTGCAATCTGAATTATGTAGCAAACTACTGAATGTTTAGGACTTTTGCATGGAAGGGTTTGTATAGGTATTTTTATATCCTAAGAACATGATGTAGGAGCTTTCTCAGGTTTATAGCAAATGTTGAAGATGTGATGCAAAAGGGAGAGGAAACTGGGACCTTTTTTTTTTTTTTTTTTTTTAAGGAATGTAATGAGACTGCAAATTGTAAAAATTCTCCACATAGAAAGATGGTAGATTTTAAAAATTCTCTGCAGAGTGCTTTGATAGAAATTTGGTAGTAACTAAGGAAGTGTTCCTTTTGAAGTGGGATATATGATCTGAATTGCCTAAACATTGTAAGGCCTTACTTACTTAATGTTTATGGTGGCCAAAATGGCAGTTAATAACAAGTGAAAATCAAAATCTAAACTGACAGTAATGGACAATGTTTTTTTAAGATCTCCACTGCAATGGAGTATATACTTTAAGGATATAACAGTTGGGCCAGCTTCCGAAAGTTTCAGGACACCTTCCTTACACCCAGATCATTAGTTCAACTTGAGCTGACTTGAGAGAGGTTTGGACTCCAAACCTTTCAGAGTTTTCCTACCACCAAACAGCACTCCAGTTGTGAGCTTTCAAGGATCAGTGGTCAGTTAATGCTTGAATTTGCTAGGGTGACAGTTCCTTTTGGAGAGATGCAAACTTCCACTTACTTTACTTTGAAAAATTATTTGTACGGCTAGGAAGTGATATTGACCATCATGATGGAGGGATAGATTCCTGTCACAGAGACTCCCCATGCTATATCTAACTACATTAGGCAGAGCCCCTCACTAACACTCTTCAAGAGAAGCCTTGAGTGGATGGGTAACAGAAAATACACCCCTGGGATGACTTCATTGGCTCTGCTTGACAGAGGCTCAGTTTAATAATCAATGGGGCAGCGAAAGCCGACGCACTCTGGCTAGGCTTATAAATGCCCTCGGGCAAATAGCCTAGTACCTACCTACTTATGAACCTATGACTTTTAGCTTAAATAGGAGTGCTACTTTTGTGGAAAGATGTTTATTTTCTGAAACAAAAGTTGTTTTATTTTAATTTTGTGGTCTGATTAAGTGTTTTTTATTTATTTTTGTTTTTAGGAAAAAGTTACTTTTATAGGTTCATAGGTTCATACTAGGCTATCTGCCCTGGGGCAATTATAAGCCTAGCCCGATTCTGTATGGCTTACGCCACCTCTTGATTTGAGTATACTGTGCCCTTTTTAAGGTTTAGTTTACTGTGGCTCTGTCTAATAGTGACACGGGAGTAATCCCTGGGACAAACCTACGATCCCCCATCCACCTATCGAGATTCTTCTTGAAGAGATTCAGTGAGGTGCTCTGCCTCACATGAACTGGAATTCTATTCCAGAGCGAAGAGAGCCTCTGGGTTATGAACCTGTCCCTCCAGCAAGTTCTATTTATTTCTGTGCTGAGGTTCAAGTCCCTCGAGCATGTGGCTCTAAGGGATTTAGATTTACTGAGGTGGAGCATGTCCATTAATTCTGGATTTGACATAGCTTTGTATGTCAGGCATAGATCGTCTCGAAGTAGGCGGTATGCAACTGAGTAAAGCTGGAGTTTTTTTAACCGAGCAGCATATGGCATCTGTTTGAGACCCTTGATCCTCTTGGTGAGATACTTTTGGGGTCTTTCTAATTGCTGCAGGTGTCGGGTAAGGTACATCCCAAAAGGGGCATTGTATTCTATGATGGGCCTGATGAGGGATGAATAAAGGGGCACGATTACCTCTCTTGATCTAGATGTGAAACCCTTCGTGATGAGGTGGGCTATGTAGAAGGTCTTTCTAACCACTTTGGCAATGTGGTTTTCAAAGGAGAGATTGCCATCAACTTGGGTCCCCAGGTCCCTAATAACTTTCTCTGTACTTAATGGGTTTCCACCTATGTGGTAATTTGTGGGCATATTGTTTTTGCCAAAGGGTATGGCTATACATTTTTTGGCATTTAGCTGTAAACCATGGCACTGGCACCAGTTATCTGTCTCTGTGAGACCTTTTTGAAGGATGTTTGTGTCAACTGGAGAGTTGATTATGGCGCCCAGTTTGCAGTCGTCTGCGAACTTGGTGAGCCATAGTCCTCCCACGTTTGCCTGTACCTATGATGCCCGAGTGGGGTATTGTGTCAAATGCCTTTGCAAGGTCCAGATAGGCTGTGTGGACTATCTTCCCTTCATCTTTGGCTTTGGTGACTGTTTCGAAGAAGTCAACCAGGTTCAAAAGGCAGGATCTGCCCTTGACAAAGCCGAACTGGGTAGGATCTTGTGTCTGTAGGTCCCCAATGTCTTTGTTTATGAGCTCCATGATGATCCTCTCCATAGTCTTGCAGACTAAGCTAGTCAGGCTTATGGGGCGATAGTTTCCAGGATCCGTAGAGGCTCCACCTTTGTGGAGTGGCACCATTGTTGCTGTACGCCATTCTGTGGGCACATATCCTGTAGTGAGGCTGAGATTGTATACCTGTTTTATTTGAGGGATTAGTTCCTCTTGGAGTTCATGTAGGACGCAATCTGGGACGCCATCTGGTCCCATGGAAGCAGTGTTTTTTGCTTTGGAGAGGGCAGCCTTCACCTGAGCATCAGAGATGTTTGGGAGGCAGCCCTCTGCTGGGATAGATACTTGCTCTTTTGGTGGGGGGGTGGAGAAGTTTGCACTGAACCTGTCTGCCAGGATATTGGCGATGTCTGTGGGTTCAGTGTATTTTTTGTCGTTTAGAATCAACTCAGAACACATCTGGGAGTTGCATCCCAGGTTCCTAACATAATTGAAAAAAGCCTTATGATTGTCTTTGGTGTCCTGTGCAATTTTTCTCTCGAAGCTGGCCTTGGAGGATTTTATGAGGGATCGTAATTTTTTGCTAGTACTGATCAGAGATGCCTTCCCTATTAGGGATTTTGCTCGCTCATGTAGTAGCTTCCTCCTTCTGTTGTACAGTTTATTTATGGCATGGGGTCCACCAGACTGGACACCTGCCTTTGGATGATTGGGTCTTGGTTTTGTTTGGGATAGCATGATCCATGCATTCCTGGAGATGTCCGTAGAATGTGTTTATATTGGATTCTGCAGTTTGGGCCGTAGTTTCCACTGGCCCTGGGGCCTTGAAGGATTCCACTTCGGTTTTGAGAAGTGAGAAGTTCGCTTTTGATAAGTTTTTCACTGTGGTTTTCTGGGCTGGGGGTGGGGTCGGGATGTGGACATCCAGTGAAATTAATTTATGGTCTGATCTTACCAATGAGGGATATACTTCTGGTGTGGAGCATAGAGTTCCCATGTTGGTAATGATCAGGTCTAGTATGTTGTCCCCTCTTGTGGGAGTGGTGACTAGTTGTTCCATAGCATTTGAGTTTATCATTTCCAGGAACCTTTGGGCTAAGGTGCTGGGGCTTGAGTAGTGCTCCCAGTCAATGTTTGGGTAGTTGAAGTCGCCCAATATAATGGTGTTCGGAGAGATCTTCATGTTCTCCAATGTTTTCAGGAAAGCCGAGTGGGATTCGTGACTTTGAGAGAGTGGTCTGTAGGATGTTATAAACTGAAAAACAGGCTTGCCCACTGTTAGTTGCACATGGATGGTCTCGGATACTTTGTGCAATGCCACTAACCTGGAGGTGTGGATATCCTTGATAAATATGGAAACTCCCCCTCCTTTTGTGGTTCGGTCCGGGTTTTGGGGCCGAAAAGCATGATATGAGGTATAGCCTGGTAGTGCTGGGGTGCTCTCTGGAGCCTTGAACCAGGTTTCTGTCACTGCACAGGTATCGATGTTCTCCATACTGAGGAGAGCTTTGAGTGTGTGCATCTTTATGTTAAGACTTCTGGCATTAAGCAGCATTACCCTTAGTTTCTTGTTCCTTGTGCTGTGTATGGGGGTGGGTTTGACTTTTGAGCCTTGCCTAAAAAAGGCACTATGGAGGTGGCAAGAGCCTTTGCCAATATCCGAAAGCCCAGTGGTGACAGGTGCAAGCCGTCCCTAGCAAAGCAACGTGGCTTGTCGAGCATGTCATCCCAGGCTGACAGACACTGGATCCCCTTTGAATGACACCAAAATTGTAGCCAATTGTTAAAATCAATCATTTTGTGTTTGTACTGTGGCATCATTCTAGGTGAGGGTAAGATGCTGCTCAAGGTCAGGGTCATACCAGCCTGGGCTACATGATCAGAGAGCTCCTCTGTCTCTTTTCATGTAGTCCAGGGAGGTACGTCTCAGGTCATTCGCACCAGCATGTACAATGACTGAGTCATATTTGTATTTGCTTTGGAGTGACCTGAGTGCTTTCGTTATGTGGCGTATCCTAGCACCCGACAGGCAGCTCACCGTGACCTTCTCTTTATTCAGCCTGGTGAGCGGGACGTCAGTGTGTCTGACAATAGAGTCACCTATTACAAGAGTATCAGGTGTGTTATTCAGCCTTAAGGGCTGTGGCTGCTTGGTACACTGACTTTGTGGGCTATGTGTTGTGCGTGTTTTGTTTTGAGGTAGCGTTTGCTTGGATGTCTGCTTTGGAGGTCTCTGTTGCTTAGGTAGATTTTTATTTAGAGCCTCCGAGTATGTTTTTGTGTATTTATGTGTTTGGTTCGCTGATGTGGTGGGACTATGTGATACTGGAATTGTGTTGTGTGAGGTTACCTTCTCCTCCTGACTGGTTACACCAGTTTTGAGATGAGAGAGCTCAGCCTCCAGTTTGGCTAAATAGTTGCATCTCTCACATATATTTTAACCTGTTTGGAGGAGGAGAGGGTTGTCTGTGTACATGAGACAGTTGTAACATTGCCTCAAAATTCCCATATTCACCAGCTGGACTGGAGAGGAAACCATTGACTGACCTTTGGACATGCTAGAGTAATATAGGGAAACTGAATTTAAGACGGACCAATAGAGGACAGGGTAATCATAGAGTGTATAAGAGTAAGTAGTGCTTATGGTTTAATATGGTTTAGAATGAGAATATGGTGTTTAAATTGAGAGATAGAGCAGTTCTAAGGGAAAAAGTGAGGAGCAGACTTTGTGGAGCCAGGAATAGTTTAAACCCAATTAGGCGGCGCTGCCCGTTGTTGCGCTATGCACAAAAACACGCAAAAGAGGGTTTTAAGAGAGGAAGATGAAGGAGTTTGGAATTGACCCAAAATGGCTAATAAAACTACAGTTTCAAGTCAGTAACCACTCCCACAGGGGCAGGCAGGCTGCTCAATGTTTTTCACTGCCACTGATCAACAGAGAGACTTCCCTTTAGCCCAAGCAAAAAATGGTCTCCAAGAAACTTACAAAACAGTTCAAGAACAGCAAGCCTGTAACTGAACTTTTTTTTACTATTTACCTAATACTTACATGGGAATTAGGCATCTTTTTTGTCTTATCCTTAGAACATCCTTTTGGTTCCCTGTTTTTTTCCAATCATAAAAAGAAAATTAGTAGACACCTTTTGCTACTATAGCAACCTGTTAAATGCCTCCGCTGCAGATGGGGTGACTCTGCTTTGGCTGTTTCTTGTTTCTCTGACCAGTCATCTTGTCTTTACCTCCATCTGATCTAGTCCCTACAGCCACTATGGACTGAGGATTAAACATTCTCTGCAGCTATTAGAGTGCCCTTAGTGGCAAGGGAGAAGCCACTCTTATCAGCCCAGGATGAAGGGGCAGGGAATACATCTCTGCCTAGCCAGACTGGTGCATGTATCCTTAGGGAGGATTTTCTGGCAAAAGTGGGTCTGCCTCTGCAGAAATTCTTATCAAGAATAAGCAAAAACTTAAGACTTATTTTTTATGGGCCATTCAGTTTGGGTAGGAGTGTCTTATTGGGCTTAGCTCAGGGTTTAGTTTAGGTTCTTAACCCTTCCAATCAGTCTGTTTCTGTTAAGAGAGAGAGATCCTTCATTTTGTGAAGAAGTTCATGAACTTTGAAGCACAAGATGATTGTGAAAGGATCATAGCTTCATTGGAGAATACTAGGTTAACAACCGTAAAGGATCCTTATCTTCTTAGGTTTCTGATTTTGTTTGAGGAGATTATAGCTTCTGCCATTCCCTTTAAAAGATTTTACTTTTTCTGAAACTATTTCCAGAATAAATCATTTTTTCAGTGGGAACAGTAATGACATTCCACAGTCCTAAGGAAGTATCAGGATTTGTTTTGACTGGATTTTCCTGAACCTGCACCAGTTCCTTCCTTCCTTCCTTTCAGCATTCAGTATATTTTTGGCATAACCTGTAATTCCTGTGACAACCAACCTGTAGTCCCCAGGAAATCAGATAGCGACATGGTTTCAGAAGCGGCATGTCTAAAACGGCTTGCAGCCCGGATGGAATCCAAATTCTTCAGTTTGAGTCCTAGAGGTACTTGGTTGGAACTTGAGGAATGTAAAGGAGTGAATCATCTCTACTGTACTTGTACTTCGCAAAACAGGTCAGAAATGAATTTCAGATGTTAAAACTTGCCCAGCACAGTTTCTTATTCACAAAATATGAAATGAGGCATACAGAACACTCTAAATGATATTTGTATAAACCAACATGTCTAATATTGATAAAAATATTTGAATTACTATGGAAAATGTTAGAAATAAAGTCCGAATTGCATAAAACGAATAAAGTAAGAGGAAAAGACTGCATTTTCGTTAAGGGTGTATTTGCATGTATTTTTTGTATTAGTCAAAGATATCGGAGTTATCAGAAATGTATAGAGTGTTCGCATTTTGTGCAGTATTACAGTAAAGTTATTTTGCAGAGTACATCCATTTCAGAGCATATATTGCAAAGTTTAGTATTTCGAAGAATTTATTGTGCATTTAATGATATTGCAGGTTCACAGAACAGTTTGTTTATACATAATTACGAGGGCCATATTTTCATTGCATTTGTACATACTATGTGGGCATAGCAGACGGATTTCGAAAACCCAATGCACTTGTGATTGACAGTAATATTGCTGAGAATTGGAGAGTGTTTTAGCAAGAGTATCTTATTTTCATACAGGCTGCATTTTCTGATAAAGATGAGCATAGAAAGGCATTTATTTTGTTTAATTTAGCTGACGTCTGCACGTATCTTTCCTCAGAACTTCTCTGCCACCAGTTGAGAACATCAGCTCTTCCTTGATAGTATGTAGCACATGGTTAAAAGAAACGGGTCAAAGTACATGGCAGCAGCTGTAGCCCCTGCAGCACTCAGTGGTAAATCCTAGAACTTTCTAGCAAATTCTTGAGTTTGCACAATCTCAGTGAAGCACAAGAATGAGTCCACAAATTCAAAGCATACACCCCAACCCAGTTTCATTGCCAACTGTCGTACTTATGGTGGAAGCCATGAATCTGAAAGGGAGAAATGTTTTTTAGCTTTTGGTCAGCAGTGCCACAGATGAAATAAGTGGAATTATTTTAAAAGGTTTTGCAAATCAAAAACCCACATTTTTGTATTAAAAGGGAACATTTCAAGAAATGAGCTGATCATTTAGAGAACTGCAACCCTACTCTTTATGTTGGTGGTGTGTCATTGCTTCATAAAACTGTCAATGCAGTAGATTTAAGGGCAAAGAATTAAGTAGTTTGAACTGTTTGGATAAATGGCAAACCCACTGAGCTCAAAGTTGATGCAGGTTCCAAGTGTAATGTTATGTCAGCAGAAACATTTGCTAGAGTCTGTCATGGTGAAAGGCCTGATTTGGCAAGGTGTGTGAAGTTTGTTGCTTATGCAGGTGAAGAAATTCAGACTTGAGGCTTAATCTTGCTTTCATGTTACTCTGCTGGGAAAGCTACGACTTATGTTATGTGGTCAAGAGGCACGTTCAGTCATTATTAGGGCTCAGAGACAGTTTGAAAATAGGACTGCTTTCATTTAATAAGAAAGTCCACCATGTTATCTTAAAAGGCCACTAATATAATTTTGTCCAGTACATTTTTTCTGCCTATCCTGATCTTTTCGAAGAAAAATTAGGAAAGCTTCCAGTTGTGTATACTCCATGAAGTTAGACCCAGAGGTCAGTCCAGATGTCCTATTCTCATGTTGCAGTATTCCAAACCCTTGGGTTATCCTCTGCTACCTACCCGAACGTCTGGCCAGTATACAAAAACTTCTAGTCACTGCTAGGTATGTGGGACGTCTGGCGTGGGCCATAAAATCAACGTCTGCACATACCTATCCTCAGAACTTCTCTGCCACCAGTTAAACATCAGCTCTTCCTGCCATCAGATCTTTGAATTAAAAGATGATTACTCCTTTAGGGACGTTTTTTTCTGTTTGTCTTGAGTCACCACATGCCTATTTAGGTTAATGTCATCCAGGAAAGGAAAATGCGGGTGCAGATGTCAGATCCGTCATAAGGATGCCCATGAGCTCTGCATTTTCTGTTTAGGGCCTACACACGGCCATCAAGCATGCGTGATCTGTCAGGCCTTCATACCTAAGACACCCGGCAGTCATCTGTATGCCCTTAATATTTGCCTAGAAAACCAGCATCTTAAACGCGTGGTGCTAGAGATGGAGGGACCATCTGGTCAGACAGTAGAGCCACCTAAGAAGGCTGCCCAAGTTTCCATACCTGAACCTGCTGCTGCACCTCCTCCACCTGATGTCCCTCCTGTGGCTGATGTTCGCCTGGAGGAATGTTTGGAATCTACCGAAATAGGTGTAGCGGGTACCGTTTGGGAGATCACAGAATCTAGGGCAGCAAGCACATCCATGGAGGTCTTGCAGGCATTGGCTGACTGTGCTCGTTATGGCCATCCAGGTAGGCTCATTCACTGCTTCTGAGCAAATAGAACCTAGGCCCTCCTTGGCCCCTACTCCCTCTAGGCCTTCCCTGAAAAAGAAGCAAAAGGCTAAAGATTCCCCTCCTGCAGAAGGCCAACTGGACTGGCAAGCCTTTTCCCAGAGCTTATTTAATGCTTTTATGGCCCTAAGGCCTGCTATGCCTGCTTCTTCACCGGCTTCTCCACGTCTCCGTAGTCCCAGGTCTCAAGTTGATGACCCTGTCTAACCTGAACTGAGGATCCTCAGACTCCTCTTCAGAGGATTCTCTTACCTTGTGTCCCAGATGCCCTCCCCCTTGGGTATGCTTCCCCAGAGAAGAGCGCTGCTGAGACAGACTCCCCAGAAGCGGACTTCACCTTTGGTGAGACCATCTCAAAAATGAGAGAATATTTTAAGTGGGATTCCGCTGAAAAGTCAGAGGTCCAGTCTAAAAAAAGATACTGCGAACTCTTGCAGATAGACGCTCCTGCTCCTTCTGCCCGTTGTTCCAGTTTTATCAGCCTTCTTGAATGCTTTCAATGTAGCCTCTGTGAACCCAGATTCCCAACCACCTTCCCCTCGAAGGCGTGACGGATTCTATAAAGTCCCTGAAGGGGCTAATTTCCTGATTAACTGTCCTGCTGCAGACCTTGGCACTGTCTCACTTTCTGCAGATAAACCATCCATACTGCTTCCCTCCACCTCTATCCTTCTCACAGACAAGGGCAGCAAGACAACGGAACACATTGGCAAAAAAGTTTACACTTCTGCTACCTTTGCCTTTAGGGCATTAAATTACCAGACTTGTATGTCTAAGTATCCCCTGGCGCTTTTGGCTCCGGTCACTAAGCTTTTGGCAGACCTCCCTGACTCACCTGCCAAGGCTCAAATATCTAACCTCATCTCATTGTCTTCTTAAGTAACAAGACTTAGAAGATACTCATAGTTAAGACTACAGCCCTTACCTGATGATGTTGGGGCCAAACTCTTGGACACTTCCCTGGATAACTCTGCCCTTTTTTGGGGCTAAAGTGGCCGAGCTGTTCAAGACCCTTTAACAAAAGGGAAGGAACTCCAAGACCTCAAACACTTGTTAGTCTCCCCTATCCACAAATTTCATAGGAACTACCCCACCACAACCCAGTTCATTAGAAAACACTCTGCTCCAACACCCCATTCTAGGAGCAGAAAGAGCACCAGGAAACAGCAGACCCCTTCCAAGCCTGCTCAGACTCCTGCCCAGAAACCTCAGTTTCAAGACAGGGAAGGTAGTCTGTGACTACCTGCCTTTGCTGTCCACACCACCAAACTCCACTCTCCTGTCCCTGAGGCTCTCACTGTCTTCCAGTTTGGTGAAGCATTACCTCAGACAAATGGGTCTTGTCCATTGTTATTTCATGATCTTGGCTCATCCCTCCTCCTTGGAGAGGCATCCCACAGCCACCCAAAGACTAGCTCCCCCTGTTTCAGCCAGTCATAGACACCCTCCTTTCCCAAGGAACCATACAACCCATTCCCCTGGCAGAACAGGGAAAGAGCTTTTACTACAGACTCTTCCTAGTACCAAGGAAGGCTGGACCATGGAGACCTATCCTGGATCTCTCCCACCTCAGCCTTTCCTTACAAGTACCCACCTTCCATATGCTTACTCCATAGACCCTCTTTGTCTTGGTAATGCCTCAGGGATTTCTTGGCACTTTGGACATAAAAGATGCCTACCTACACATCCCGATAAGGCCCATCTGCAGGAAATACTTGAGCTTTTCTGTGGGTTCCTCACATTTTCAGTTCTCTGCCTTGCCCTTTGGACTCTCTACAGTTCCACGGATATTCACCAAGTGTCTGGCTCCACTTATTGCAGGGTCCAAGGGAATCAAATATTTCCATACCTGGATGACCTCATGATACAGACAGAATGTTCCAGATCCCTACACCACCAACTACACAAAGTTATCCCAATCCTGCTGTCACTAGGATTCAACATTAATTACCCCAAGTCCAACCTGAATCCCTCCAGGATCATGTTTTCCTAGGGTACAGAAAAAGGACAGATGTCATGAGAGCATTCCTTCCACCCTAAAAGGTGGAAAACCTAGAGCAGTACCTGTTCTGTGTCCTCCACACCACTGCTATGACAGCCAGACAGTATCTCAGATTACTAGGTCATATGGCTTCCACTGTCCCAGTGCTGCCATTGGCAAATACTCCACATGAGAAAATTGCACTGGTACCTGAGGTCACTATGGACCCAACATTCACACCCCTTGGACTTCAAAGTTTCTGTCCTTCCCTTCCTGAGGAAGGAGATCCTCTAGTGGTTGGAGCAAATCACCCTCACCCCAGGACTTCCTTTACAACCCCTTCCCCCGGTTCAGGAGATGTACACAGATGCCTCGTATCTGGGCTGGGGAGCTGCTTTAGGCAGCCTGAGAGTGCAGGGTACCTGGGCAGACACCTTCAAGGCAGGGGCACATCAGCATCAGGGAATGAGAGCAATCTTATTGGCATTGAGAGCTTTTCTACATATCCTAAAACAAGGACCCCTGAAATTGTTCACAGACAGCACTACAGTCCTGTGGTATGTGAACAAACAGGGGGGAACAAAATCCTATTTGCTATGCAGACTTGCACTCCAAGCCTGGGAGCTGGCGGCCCAACAAGGAGTGTCCCTGCAGGCAGTTTATATCCCTTCAGCACAGAACACACAGGCTGACACTCTGAGCAGGTCCATTTCGCAATCCTGTAAATGGATGCTTCACAGGGATATGTTCCTAGACATTGTCCACAAGTGGGGTGCACCACAAATAGATCTGTTTGCTTCCCCTCTGAATGGACTACTACCACTGTTTTTCAACAGGCTACGCAGTCCCCTACCAAGGGCAACGGACACCTTTTCAATCTTGTAGAAGGGGATGTTTCTCTATGCACCCCCCCCCCCCACTTCCCACTCTTTCAAAAAGTCCTGCTGAAAATCCAGCAGGACAAACCAAAAATCTTGTTGGTGACTCCCTTTTGGCCAAGACAGCATTGCCCCCCCCCCCCCACTGCATTTAGCCAGGAGCAATCGTCGCAAGTTACCTCACAGAGTGAATCTCTGAACCTAACTCTGTAGGTGATGCAGTGTGATCCCTTACAGGCACCTTTACACTAAAGATGTGCTAACAGTCCTGCAGGAGGCCAGGAAACGTAATACAAGGAGATCTTACTGGTCTAAATGGAAAAGATTCTCCATGTGGTGTCTACAAAGACAGCTGGACCCACTGCAAGGTGAGGTCCCCTTTGTGCTGTCCTGTCTGTGTGAACTCTTCTAGCAGGGCTGGCATAGTCCTCTGTTAAGGCCCACTTTGCTGCTGTTTTATCTTGTCTGCCTCTTGACCCTCCTCTTGCATCCCGCCTCCCTGCAAAGTTGTTCCTCAAGGGAATACTGCATCTCAGGCCCCCCAGGAGGCCAGTTTCACCTCCATGGGACCTGAACATACATTTTAGAGAAACTCACGGTTGCTCCCTTTGAACCAACATGGAAAGCATCCCTGAAACACTGTACTTGGAAGTCGGTACTCCTGGTGTCCCTGACATCAGCCAGAAGAGTGTCTGAGCTCCAGGCCGTCGTGGCAACTCCTCCCTTTCTCCTCTTCCACAAGTTTAGAGTGACCCTGAGATCCAATCCCTATTTCATGCCCAGGATGGACAATGAGCTGTCCTTAAACCAATGTATTCACCTGCCCACCTTTTTTCCACATCCCCAAAATTACTCTGAATGAGTCTTTCATTCCTTTGATATTCACACACACTCCTTTCACCCAGGGCTCTGGGAAAAGCAGTGACAAAACAGGCAATTTCTGCCTGGATTTCCAGGGCTATATTCTTTGCTACACCTAGCATGGAAAAACATCTAAATTGAAAAATTAAGGCCCCCACTGTATTAGAGCCATGGCTTCATCTGGAGAATTCTTTAAAGGATTGGATACTGCTTCCAGCTGCAATGGACATCTGTCCATACCTTCACTAAGCACTACAGACTGGATCATATCTCAATCTAGAGTGGGATTTGCTAGAGCAGTCCTACATGGTTTCATAGAAAAGAGTTCCATGCCACTCCCTCTTCTTCCCTTTGAGATTAGGCACTCACCCAAGGGTTTGGAATATTGGAACATGAGAATAGAAGGATATAGAGTAGTTGTGTAAAATCTTACAATAACCATAGATGTCCTTCTCGTCCATGTTGCAGTATTCTTTCCTTCCCTCCTATCCCCTTTTTCAGTTACAACTATCCCTTTTTGGATGACATAGGACTTGTACAGCTATTCTGGGACTGGAGTCCGACTGGGGCATTCATTTTTTGAGGAAAGGTACGTACAGATGTCACTTTTATGCCCCACACTTCCTCGGCCAATGTCAGATGTCCCACGTACCTAGCAATGATTGAAGCTTTTGTATACTGGCCTGACGTTCGGGTTGCTAGCAGAGGATAACCCAAGGTTTTGGAATACTGCAGCATGGAAGAGAAGGACATCTATGGTTATGGTAAGATTGTACACAACTATTCTTTATCAGGCCAGCTTGAAAAGTTCCAATAGCTGTGCAGAACAGAGTCAAAGCTGAGCTAGATAAAATGGTGTGACAAGGTGTGATTTGTCCAGTTGCAACTGCAACTGAATGGGTATCTTCCATGGTGGTAGCTCATAAGAAAAGCTCAGATGACATCAGGATATGTATTGACCCACGAGCTTTAAACAAAGCGTTAAAAAACTCATCATCCAATGCGGACAGTCAAAGTCGCAGCCTTGTTGCCAAATGTCACTGCTTTTTCTGTCTTGGATACAAAAAATTAATTTTGGCAAATTCAGCTTTACAAAAATAATCCTCAATTCTCACTACTTTCAGTACTCCATTTGTAAGGTAAAGATTTTTGAGAATGCCATTTGGGATAAATTCTGAAAGTGAAGTCTTTCAACGTGCAATGGAGCAACTTTTTTTCTGAGTTTCCTTGTGTTGTTATAGTAGACTACATACTAGTAGGAGGTAATGGTGAAGCGGAGTATGTCAGAAACCTCAGAAAATTTCTGGAAAGAGCACGTCAAATGAATCTTAAGCTGAGTTCACAGAAATGCAAATTCAAGGCTACAAGACATTATGTTGGTCATTTATTTACTAGTACAGGACTACAACCAGACCCTTAAAAACATTCTCGAGATGCCACCTCCAGATTTCAGGCCCTGCAACGTTTTCTTGGCATGGTTAAATACCTATGCAGTTTATTCTAGACTTGAGCCAACTTTTACCATTGCTTAGAGAGCTGAAACGTAAAGATGTAGCATGGTCTTGGTTAGGGCAACACCAAAGAGCATTTGATGTCCTGAAGCAGAAAATTGCTAGTCCACCAGCTCTTGGATACTATGATGTGCAAAAGCCAGTAACACTTTCCTGTGATGCTTTGAAATTTGGTCTTGGTGCAGTCATTCTTCGAGAGGGTCATCCTGTTGCCTATGCATCGTGAACTCTTACCAAACTGAGATGCCGTATGCTCAGATCAAGAAAGAGCTTTTGGCAATTGTGTTTGCATGTTTGAAGTTCCATGGTTATATTTATGGTAGACCTATCCAGATTGAAACAGACAACCAACCTCTAGTCATTATCTTGAGAAAGCCTATGTATTCACCTTCAGCTAGACTGCAACGTATGATGTTGAGATTGCAAGAGTATAATTTCAGTCTTGTCTACAAGAAAGGCAAACTACTTTGTCTTGCTGATGCACTGTCCAGAGTGCCCAGAAACACCACTGACCCGCATGAGTATGAGAACCTTGATTTTGAAGACATGGAAGTGAGAAATTTTTCTTCCACATGTTTTGTGAGCTTAGATCACACAGCCACAGATCCAGTTTTACAAAGGCTCAACCACTTTATCAAAGATGGCCATCAAAGCAATCTAGTTTACCTCAAGTAGTGCAACCTTATTTTCCATACAGAGATGAGATTTTGTTTGACAATGGTATCATTGTGAAAGGTACTAAAGTAATCGTTCTAAAGTCCTTGCAACAAAACTGCATTACTATCTTGCATTATGGTCACTCAGGAACCAACTCTACCAAAAGAAGGGCGAGAGGGCTAGTACTTTGGCCTATGTCACAAGACATTAAGAGGGCACTTCTGTCTTTTTCCACGTGTAATAGTACTAAGTCACATCTAGAGAAGGAACCACTTCAGCTAAACCAGATTCCAGAACTACCTTGGTCGACAGTAGCCACTGACATTTTCTAGTGGAATGGTCAAAATTATTTGGTGTTAGTAGACTCTTACTCCTATGGTTCGAGATCGATCTACTTCCTAACCTAGCATCCAGTACTGTCATTAGTAAGATGAAGCCTCATTTTGCAGTACATGTTAGTCCACACAAAGTTATTTCTGAATGTGGCATGCAGTTTACAAGCCAACAGTTCAAAATATTTGCTGAAGAATGGGACTTTACTCGTCACAAGTAGCCCTGAGTACCCGCAGTCAAATGGTTTGGCAATGCAAAGTTCAAAGTGCAAAACAGTTACTAGAGAAGTCAAAACGAGATAATAGTGATGATGCTCTTCATGTTTCACTGTTGCAGTCATCACATTTGGGTTTCCCTGCCAGGGTAGCCCTCAGTCGTCCCGAATACCAGAGGCTTAGTATTTCTGCGTTGGTTGCTGTCGCTCCAGGACTGACATCAGGTCGTTAGTGGTATAAAATCAGGCAGCTGATGCCATTACATCAGTCTTTCTTGCCGAGGAGCCTGAAGCAGAAGAAGTTCGCACGAGTGCCGGTCAGCCGCTACCTGAGTTTTTCATTTCCGAATTGAAGTTGAAGTCTTCTAAAGCTACATACCCCATTGGGGATCCTAATTTCTTGCTCTAACCAATGTCAGAAAAAGTTAACAGTTGTCTTGCCTGTGGAAAGCAAATACCACACCGAGACTTTCATTCTTAATGCATCACTTGTTTAGGCCCAGACCGTGACTTCCCCCGCTGTCGCTTTTGTGCTTTGTTCAATGCCAGAACTATACGTCGTCTGGCCCTTTTTGTAACCAGATATTTTCACTCTCGGTCCTCGAATTCCGATATGGCTTCGGTAAGCCATCCGACAACTTATCTACTGAAAAAACATAAGGATAAAGACTGAGACAGACCGCACAGGTCCAAGACTCCCGACAATGCTTCTGTTAAGCTAGTCGTCAGTTCTCCCGTCCTCAGTGAGGCGCTTTCGCAGCCCCTGATGCCCGCTTCTGTGGATTCGCAGGCCGCTACCAAGACCCCTTCGGAGTCAGTATGCCGCAAAACTCTTCTTCGACTAAGGATCCTATGGATGACTCTACCTTGGATGGGTCCGGAGCCGCTGAGCAGGCACCAGCTTCCGAGGAAGTACTTTGCACTACCGATGCTTGACACAGACTGACTTCTTTCATGTCTACAGTTCTTTCGAAAACAACCAAATTTCTAAGGCCCAGGGTACGAAACACACCCAAAAACCAACGACCCAAGCTCAGGCACCTGCATCCCTGCCTCAGTCTCAAATGCTTAAAATGGCGGAAGATCTTATAATGCTTATCAGGGGAAGCCAGGCTACCCCCTCCAAAAGAGAGACTTGTCCTCAGTAGTTTTATTTGAACAGGAGTCAATGACTCTGATGCATCTGAATATGAAGATATGCAACCGCTGTCTGCGTATGAGGATTATGATGCAGAGGAATCCATCCCTTCAGCCTCTCCACCCAAGGACTTTTCCTTTGGGGAAACCCTACATACTTTAAGGGAGCATTTCCAATGGGAATGTTAGGACTATCGTCAGTCAAAAAAGAGGGAATTCCTAGATCTTCCACAGCACAGACTTCTGGCCATTCCTCCTGTCCTGGATGTTGTGGATGATGTCTTTATGGAATCCAGTCTGACCCTTGACACCCTCCCTCCTGCTCCTAGGTAACCTGACAGGTACTATAGAGTCCTCAACTCTCAAAAATTTATTTTCAAAAATCCTACTGCTGACCCTGAGGTCATCTCTCAAGGACCTAAAGGAATCAAAGCAACTTCAATTAAGAATGCCACCCCCTCAGATAGGGATTCCCGAGCATTAGACAGATGGGGTAAAAAAAGTATACACCTCTGTTACTCTTGCTGTTAGAGCATTAAATTGTCAGTTCCATATGCTGAAATATCAGCAACAAACCATGGAACTCCTCAAACAAAAAATATCTTCTTTTCCTGCTTTTGCAGAAAATAAAGAATTACAAGAGTTAATGCATTCTGCAAGTCAAGTAACTAAGCACATCTGACATTGTGGTTTTGATGCCTTAGAAGCATCTTGCAGGGCAGCAGTCACTGGTTCTGTCCTTAGAAGGCATGCTTGGCATAAGGTACAGCCCTTGCCAGACCATGTCAAATCCAAATTATTGGACGCACCCTTGCACAAAGACAAACTATTTGCCACCAAGGCAGAAGAGGTCTTAAAAAAGATGGAAGAAAAGGCTAAACCTTTGCAGACTGTTAGACTTCTTATGGGTCCAGCCAACTTTTGCCCCTAGGAGAAAGACTCTCCTTACACGCAAGCAACTGGGCCACCATTACCAACAACCGCTGGGTCCTCAACATAGTGTCCCAGGGATACAAATTTTATTTCCACACATTGCCAACTCCAAAAGGGTTCCCAGATCTTCCCCCAAACCAGTGGGCAGAGGCCAAAAAGCAAGTCCTTTCCCTGCTCTCTATGAGGGCAATAAAGCATGTTCCTGCAGAACAGATAGGCCAAGGATTCTACTCCAGACTCTTCCTAGTACCCAGAAAAGAGGGCACATGGCACCCCATCCTCGATCTATCAATTCTAAACACCTTTCTGGTGATATCAAAATTCAAAATGCTCACCCTCCAGCAGCTTCTACCTATGCTTTCCAAGGATGCTTGGTTAGCCACCCTAGACCTAAAAGTGGCCTACCTACACATCCCAGTCAGGGAATCATGCAGGAAATGCCTACATTTCAGGGCGGGATCAATGCACTTTCAGTTCTATGCGCTTCGCTTTGGCTTATCCACTGCTCCCAGAATTTTTACAAAATGTCTGGCTCCTGCCATTGCTGTTTGCAAAGAAAGAAATATTCAAATTTACCCATAATTAAACGACTGCCTGATTCAGGCAGACAGGAAAAGCTGCTAAAGCACCTGACCTTTGTAAAGGACCCACTGACCTCCCTGGGGTATACTATCAACAAAAAGAAATCCAAATTTAGTATCCACACAAAAAATTGTATTCCTGGGAGCAAGCCTGGACACAGCATCCCAGATAGTTCATAGGGTAGGTACTAGGCTGTCGGCCCAAGGGCCTACGTAAGCCTAGCTAACAAGGTTCCCTGGCTTACGCCACCCAAGAAAGTTATTTTCCTGTGCCAGAATTTTCCTTACACCAGAAAAACAATCCTACCTGACAGCCTACTTCTTTCAACTAGCCACCAGGACCCAGTTATCCTCAAGGAAAATCCTGCAAGCTCTAGGGTTCATGGCTTCTTGCATTCTACCCATTCCATATGCCAGACTGCATATGAGGAAACTACAATGGTACCTAAAAAGCCTTTGGGTGTCAGCACTCTCAAGACTTGGAAACTCTTTTATACCATTGATACCTTGTCTAAGGAAAGATGGTCTTTGGGGGGCAGCAGCATGCAGCCACAACATGGGACTTGCCTTCTCACAATGCCACGCCTCCCAGACCCTCACCACAGACTCATCAGGCTATGCCTGGGGTGAACACTTGGATGTGGAGCCCAAATCAAATACATCTGCACATCAACCAAAAAGAGATGTTAGCTGTTCAGAATACCCTGACACCTTTTAGACCCCTATTCTCCCCTTGGCCTCTACTGATCAAAACAGACAACACCACAGTGATGTGGAATATCAACAAGCAGGCTTGCCATGACTCTTTGGCACATGGCCTTAGCCATGCAACTACACCTGCTAGCAGAATTCCTGCCAGGCTCTCTAAACTCTCTGGCAGACAGCTTAAGCAGAAACCTGCTTGACACTTGAGTGGCAGCTATACCAAAGAACCTTCACCCTTGTAACCCAGAAATGGGGCACCCCGAAGGTCGACCTCTTTGCCTCCCACTGCAATCATCATCATCTCAGCAAATTCTGCACCAGGGAACCTCACAGCAAGGCCTGGAAAGTTGATGCTCTATCCTTCCAATGGGTAAACCTCTCGGTCTGTGCATTTCCCTTTCTACCATTCATTTCAAGGGTACTGCTCAAAATAAGGGAGGAAAAACCGAGGACAATCCTGATTGCCCCAGACTGTCCATGCCAGCATTGGTACACACTGCTGTGCAGCCTGTCACCCCTGGCACCTACCTCAGATCCCAACACTCCTAACCCAGAGGAATGGAGAATTCATGCATCCCCAATTGCAGACCCTTAATTTGGCAGCCTGGCTTATTCCCTGACCTCTCCTCAAGCTGCCAGTTTAAGCAAACAAGTTCTAGATGTTATATGTGAGACCAGATGCCCCAACACTAGAGAGTCTTATGCTGACAAGTGGAAAAGGTTTTGCACCTGGATCCAGGCTAAGGGAGCCGGAATGGCACAGCCCTCCCTACCTCTTATGATGGATTACCTGGTAGACCTACTACACAGGGGTCTATCGTTCTCTTCTATTAAAATTCATGCCCCTGCCATCTCTGCTCATTTCAGCACAGAGCCACCTCTTCCGCACCCTGTCATCAAACAGTTCCCAAGAGGGGCTAACAACTTGAGGCCACCCAGAAGAGCTCCTATCCCAACGTGGGACCTAAACTTTGTTGTTGGAAGAGCTCAACCTGCCCCCCTTTGAATTCAGCAGAGTTAAAAGTTCTCTGTTGGAAGATAGCCTTTCTTCTGGCCATCACTTCAGCTAGAAGAGTATCAGAGCTGCAAGCACTTATGACTGTAGAGCCCTTCATCATTTTACATGCTGACAGGGTCTCCCTCAGGACTAACCCATCCTTCATGTCAAAAGTGGTGTCCAGTGTGGCTCTCAACCAATCCATTCATTTGCCAACCTTTTTCCCTAACCCACAAAACAAGGGGGAAAGGATTCTGCACCATCTAGATGTGAACAGACAGCTCAGATTCTACCTAGACGGGATTAAATCTTTTAGAAAAATTGATCAATTGCTAGTCAGCTTTGCTGCAGGAGCAGAGGGCAAGGGCATATCCAAACAAACAATTTCCAAATGGATAGCACACTGCATTTATTTTTGCTACAAACACCACAGGATACCCCCCGCAGCTTTCCTCATTGGGGTCCCCACATTATCACCTGCCTATCTTCTCCAAATCCAGAGCAGGCTTTGCCACCACAGTCTTGCAGGGCATCCTAGCCAGTCCCCAGTCTTCTTGACTGCCTCCACCCTTTTCTTCAGCTTTGGGAATCAACCCAAATGTGACGACTGCAACAGTGAAACACAAAGAACATAGTACAGTTGTGTACACTTACCATAAATGTAGATGTTTGAGTGTATTCACTGTTGCAATCCTGGTTTCCCCCCTTCGTCCTCCTTGTCTCCTCTCTCTTCTGACAAGGAATTTTTGGTATTTACTTTCTACTGGTGGTGTTCTACTATAACCTAGCTCCCTATTGGGGGCTTCTGACAGGGCAAGAAAAACTGATGTAATGGTGTCTGCTGCCTGATTTTATACCTCTGACAACCTGACGCCAGTCCTGGAGCGACGGCAACCAACACAGAAATACTAAGCCTTTGATATTTGGGCCGACTGAGAGCTACTCTGGCAGGGATAACCCAAATGTGATGACTGCAACAGTGAATACACTCGAACATCTACATATATGGTAAGTGTACACAACTGTACTTTTTCCTGAATCACTTGAATCTCAGAAACATTCCTTGTGATAAACATCTTGGTTTATCTGCCCAGAGACTTCTCTCGAGACAGACTAGAACCACTTTACCAATCAGCAGTCGATTGTTGTTACCACGTTTTAAGAACAGGTCCGTGAAAACCAATCTGTTGAAGCATTTAATTCAGAAGTCCTGCTATGATATAACCAGCAAACCGCTGAATCCATTATGAGAAGAAGTGGTAAGGATGCAAACGGGCAAAGGTTATGATCGGATTAGTGTCATGAAGAGTATTTGCCCAGAGCAGAGATCATACATTGTGGAATCACAAGGAGCAGACATTAGGCAGAATCCGAAGCATTTAATACCAGGGTCCTAGCCTGTACCACAGCACATAGCCTGTGCGAGAGACTATCTCAGAGTGAGTTGTCCGGTGTTCCAATTCCAGAGGAAGTTCCAGAGAATATTCCCATTCCTGCGACGAATCTAAAAGTTCCTGATACGAGTTGTGCACAGAAGACTGTCATTGTTGCTAAATTTAGTCCAGATTGTTATGTTACGAGATATGATTGCATCTCTCAACCCTGTAACAGATACAACTTGCAAGCAAGATTGCAGCTTGGACATGAACGTTGTGTTTTGTTTCTAATGTTTATGGTAATGCATGTCTAACTCTAATATTATTTTTGCAAGGGGTAATCTTTTTAAGAGAGAGGATGTAGATCAATGTTGGGAGGGTGGCCTAATGGTTAAGGTGTTTGCCTTGCAAGCACAAGGTGCAGGGTTTGAGTCTCACAAGGGACAATTGGCTAAGCTTAAAATGGCTCGCAAGGGCAGTTAGCTTAGTACTAATCTATGAATCTATGAATGTGTGTGCATGTACCTTTAAGAAGCTATCCAAGGGCTTGCACAAGTGTATAAATACTGAGCACATGCGAGCCTGACTGCCATTTTGTATTAAGCTGTTGAGATGTAAACATGTATGTGCATAAAGTCTGTCTGTCAACTAGATGTCCTTCATGGATGCATCTGCAGTCATAACAACTGGGTTGTCCTGTCGTCAGGCAGCCCTTCAGTCGGCCGGATTCCAAAGTCCGGGTCCGGCTTCGGCTGATGTCGCACTTCACCCGACGTCATCTCTGTTGGTCTTCGGGTATAAAAGCATCAGCCGACGCCATTTTCTTCAGTCTTTCTTGCCGCGTGGCGCCCGAAGCAGAAGCTGTTCGCAAGTGCCGGTCGGTCGGATCCAGAGATTACTTCTACCGAATACTACTTCGAAGACTTCTAAAGCTAAGTACCCCGTTGGGGACTCTTTCTTGCCTCAGCCGATGTCAGAAAAGTCAATAATTGTTTAACCTGTGGGAAACAAATACCTCATAAAGATTTCCACTCTTACTGCCTGCCTTGCTTAGGCCCAGCCCACGTAGCAGCCTGTTCGTCCTGTGCTTCTTTCAACCGACGAACGCTTAGACGCCGGTCGGAGTTTGCAGAACAGTTTTTCGGTTCTGATTTTGTGTACATTATGCCGCCGGATCCTCCGACCACGCATTCTGCCAAAAAACGCAAAGAAAAAGACCGACACTCGCGGTCCGCGGTTTCGGCCGAAACCATGGTTAAGCAAACCGCGAGTGTCTCGGGTTCGGCCCAAACCCCGAAAACTGATCAAAATACAGCTGAATCTATCTCTACAACTGAGGTCCCTGCTAACACTCTTGAATCGGCCTCAGAAATTTTACCCACTACGGTGCTTACCACTCACTTATCAGACACCATTCCCTTGGATGTCTCTACCCCAGCACGTGGTGCTGCTAGGCCTCCAGCAGCCATGTCCATTAAGGCCTTCGCCAGGGCTAAAGCAGCCAAGACTACTAAAACAGTGCCTGCTAAACCCCCCTCAACCAGGCCCTCTTCCAGTTCCCAAATGCTTACTTTGGCAGAAGATTTAATTTCATTAATTAGAGGATCTCAATCTCACCCAGACAGGGCCTCTCAGCCCCCAGAGAAGAGACCTAGGGCAGAGCCCCATGAGCCAGTGTCCTCTGATGATTCTGCTGATGAATCAGACATAACTGACCAGCCAGAGGCTCCTTTCTCCAATTTTGAAGATTCTGATGCTGAAGAATCCATTCCAGCTGCTTCCCCACCAGAAGAATTCTCCTTTGGGAAACCTTGCATGCCATGCGAGAACAGTTCCAATGGCAGCAACAGGATTTTTCAGACTCCAGGAAAAGACTTAGGACCTTTTTGCACCTTCCACAGCACAGGCCCTTAGCTATACCTCCTGTTCTCTCTGTGGTGGATGATGCTTTCAATGATGTCTGCTCCGCTCCAGATTCTTTACCCCCAGCCCCTGCCAAACCAGACAGATTTTACAGGGTGCCAGATACTCATCACCACCTTTACAAGGCCCCTCTTGCAGACCCCGAAACTATTTCCCAGGGTCCCAAGGCAGTAGCCGCGACCATAGCTAAAAACCCTGTCCCTTCTGAAAGGGAAGCAAGGTCATTAGACAGATGGGGTAAAAAGGTTTACACTTCAGCCACTCTCTCAGCTAGAGCTTTAAACTGTCAGTTTCACATGATACAATACCAAGAGTTTATGCTTGATCAGTTAACTACAAAGCTAACCACTGATGAATCTCTTGATAAGAAATATGTATTAGAAATGGTAAATAACATACAGCAAGTTAGTAACCATTCTTTAAAATGTGGCTATGATGCACTGGAGGCTTCATTTAGATCAGCCATGACTGGCACTGTAATTAGAAGGCATGCATGGCTAAAGGACCAAGCTTTACCGGATCATGTTAAATCTAAATTGCTACATGCTCCTATGGATAAAACAAGTTTGTTTGGTACACCTGCCCAGCAGGTTATGAAGAAAATGGAAGAAAAGGCAAAATCAGTCCAGACAGTTAAAGATTTCTTGCAGGTTCAACCCCCAAGGTTTAGCAGGAACTGGCCTGCCAAAAATTGGTCCTTTCCTGACTCCACAAGACCTCAAAGGGGCAGGAATAGACGTTCCAGAGGCAGAAATCAATCCAGAGGAGGTGCCTACAGAGGACGGCAGTGGCAAGGTAACAACAGAGGCACAGACTCCACACCTGCCACTACATCAACACAGCCACAGTGACTTAATCCTAAACCCGCCTACCAGGGAACAAATAGCAGCTCCTCTAGGCAGAAAGCTAACCTTATTTTCAAAAAACTGGCACCACATAACAAAGGACAAGTGGATTTTACGAACCATAGATCAAGGTTACCGGTTCCACTTCCACACTTTACCAGACAAAAGAGGAATGCCAAATCTACCTCCAAATCAAAAGACAGAGGCTCTACAACAGATAATGGAGTTAGCAAACATGAGAGCTGTGGAGAAAGTGCCAACAGCAGAGCAAGGAAAGGGGTTCTACTCCAGACTATTCCTAGTTCCAAGAAAGGAAAAAGTTGGAGACCAATTCTAGACCTGTCCACCCTGAATACTTACATCATTGTCCCAAAATTCAAAATGCTGACCCTACAGCAACTTCTTCCATGCTGGGCAAGGAGTGTTGGCTGGTAACTCTAGATCTCAAGGAGGCATACCTGCACGTCCCCATTCGACCAATCTGCAGAAGATACCTCAGATTTCTTGCAGGATCAGAGCACTATCAATTCTCAGCATTGCCCTTTGGCTTATCTACTGCGGCCAGAGTATTCACAAAATGCCTGGCATCAGTAATCGCCCATTGCAGACTACAGGGAATTCAAATTTATCCATACCTGGACGACTGCCCGATACAAGGAGACAACAAAAGCAAGCTGACAACAGATTTACAAAGGGTCATTTACTTGCTTCAAGCACTGGGATACACAGTCAATTTACAAAAGTCAAGACTGATACCATCCCAGACAAGGACTTTCCTGGGAGCGGAATTGGACACAGTAAGACAAATGGCATTCCTAACTACAGAAAAACAAAAAGAACTCCCTCTTTACTTCTTGGCACTAACAAAACTGAACAAGTTAACAGCAAGAAAGGTACTGCAGGCCTTGGGTTTCATGGCATCATGCATAATCTTGGTTCCATTTGCCAGACTACATATGAGAAAACTACAGTGGTACCTAAAGAATTTATGGTCCCAACACAGACACAGCCTAGAAACGGAAATCCCACTAATACCATGCTTAAAACAGGAGTTCCTATGGTGGGCTCAGGCATGCCAGTCAAACCCAGGCCTGCCCTTTCGCAAGGGTCAAGCAAGCCAGACCATCACAACAGATGCTTCAGACCTAGGATGGGGCATATGCTGGACAAATGCGTGCAAGGATTGTGGACACAGGACCAACTTCACCTGCACATCAACCTAAAAGAAATGCTGGCAGTAAAACTGGCAATCCAAAAGTTCAGACCATTTCTCAAGGAGGACCACTTGATGATAAGGACAGACAACACCACAGTCATGTGGTACATCAACAAACAGGGAGGCACTCATTCTTACCCCTATGCAGAATGACTTTGGAGCTGTGGACCCTGGCACTCAGCTACAACATCCAGTTACAGGCAATATTTGTGCCAGGAAAAGAAAACTCTCTAGCAGATATGTTAAGCAGGACCACATCGGATGCCCACGAATGGCAGCTGCACCCGGATATCTTCAAGACCATCTCGAAGAAATGGGGAATGCCTCAGATAGATCTATTTGCATCACCTCTCAATCACCAGCTCAAAAAATTCTGCACAAGGACATTCCACCCACTAGCATGGAAAGTGGACTCGCTCTCCTTCAGCTGGAAAGGCCTAACAGCATATGCATTCCCACCTCTTCCCTTGATACACAAAGTACTACTAAAAATCAAGGAGGAACGTCCAAGGATAATCCTGATAGCTCCAAACTGGCCAAGACAGCATTGGTACAAACTACTGAGGAGCATGTCTCGGAACAATATGTGGCCAATTCCCCTGATGCCTTTGATGCTAACTCAGAACAACTTCAGCACCATGCATCCAAACCTAAAAACGCTGCAACTGACTGCATGGAACATCACATAGCAGCTGCTAATACAGAACTTTCACAAAGAGTTAAAGACATTATTCTTGAAGCACGCAGGCCTTCAACTAGAAGGAATTATGCTGGGAAATGGAAAAGGTTTGTCATTTGGAGTTCTGAAAGAGGAAAAGATGTATCAAACATAGATATGCCTAACATTCTGGAGTATCTGGCCGAACTACTTCATTCAGGCCTGTCCTACTCCTCCATCAAGATTCATGCATCAGCTATTTCAGCAGAATACAGCTTTGATCCACCTGTTTTTCACACCCTTTGCTCAGGCAGTTCCTCAGAGGAATCAAGAATGTAAAACCTCCAAGGAAACCACCATTGCCAGCTTGGGACTTGAACTTTGTGCTAGAAAAATTGACACTATCACCTTTTGAACCAGCAGCAACAGCAGACCTACAACACCTGTCATGGAAAACTGCTTTCCTACTGGCAATTACTTCAGCAAGGAGGGTTTCAGAACTACAGGCCTTAATGGCAGTGCAACCCTTTCTAATCTTCCACCAAGATAGAGTGTCCATGAGGACTAATCCTACATTTATGCCTAAGGTGGTATCCAGAGTGTCTTTAAACCAGGCAATCCACCTGCCTACCTTCTTTCCCAACCCACAAAACAGAGGGAAAGAATACTGCATACCTTGGATGTACATAGACAGCTACGCTACTACTTGGACAGAACAAAAATAGCAGAAAGACTGACCAACTTTTCGTAGCCTATGCAACAGGAAGGGAAGGAAAAGCTATTTCCAAACAGACAATCTCCAAATGGATAGGAAATTGCATACGATTCTGTTACTCCTTCCATGGAAAGCCAATTCCACAGAACATAAGACCTCATTCTACAAGGGCAACAGCCACTACCACAGCCTTCTTACGAGGAGTGGCTACCAAAGACATTATTGAGGCGGCTACTTGGACCTCCGTGCATACATTTGCCAAGCATTATAATTTACCTCTATATTCCAGATCCCGAGCAGGGTTTGCCACTGCTGTTCTGCAAGGGATCCTAAACACACCATAATTTACTTTTATCCTCCTCCCTAGTTGGCTATGGTATTCTACCCAGTTGTTATGACTGCAGATGCATCCATGAAGGACATAGTACAGTTTTGTACCTACCATAAATGTAGATGTCCGAATTGGATAGCATCTGCAGTCAGGATTACCCTCCCTCCTTCCCTCTGTGGTACTCCTAGGGTGTTTACCCTTCTAATAGCTAGCTAGTGGGGATTTCTTTCATGGTGTATTTGTTTGTATTTATGTACATACATGCTTATTTTTGTGTTTACCTCTATCTTTTGGAAACATTGGCATCTATCCAAAATTTTTAGCCTTCTATAGGGCTTCTGGCATCTGGGGCAAGAAACACTGAAGAAAATGGCGTCGGCTGATGCTTTTATACCCGAAGACCAACAGAGATGACGTCGGGTGAAGTGCGACATCAGCCGAAGCCGGACCCGGACTTTGGAATCCGGCCGACTGAAGGGCTGCCTGACGACAGGACAACCCAGTTGTTATGACTGCAGATGCTATCCAATTCGGACATCTACATTTATGGTAGGTACAAAACTGTACTTTCTTTGTATTTCATGATGCTGACCATCCTGATGTGTTTATGTATTAAAGCATGTAAACAAAATACCTTGCCTGCTTGTCATCTATGTTAGAGAAGGATGAGCAACATCAGTCTTAAGTTTTATGTACTCATCCCAGATCAGACTCTGTAGCTGTTGCTCTAGTAAACCTAGCCAGTGCCAAATATTTGATACCAGTCCATCTCCTTATAACAGAAATGAAAAGGCTTTTGATAGGTTGGTGAAAAAAGTGTATTCTTCTGCAACGCTTATCTGCAAGGTTCTAAACTGTCAAGCTCCCATGTTAGTTTACATGTGCCTCATTTGAGAGCATGAGGAATATTATAGCGTTTGTTTCTAAAAACTAGCTCTGAAGGAGAATTCAAAACTTCAGTTTTAACATCCTCTACAAGGTTTTGACTATGCGACCATGACAAAGAGTGTTAGTTTTTGGACCATCTGCTGCAGTGGTACTTAACAATTGTGTAGAGAGAGGTAAGCTCATTCATGAAATTACTCAGATTTTTCAGCCTTCCTGTTCCAAGTTTACCAAGGGATTTAATGTTACCTCTACAACTTTTATCAAGATGCAAAATAAGCAAACACAGCAAGTTGCTTTTAAGCAAATGTTTGAAAAGCAATGGCAAGGAGGCTGCAAAAAGAAATGTGGAGCCCTGCAGAAAGGACAGTCTGAGAAGTCTGACGGACTGTCTGCAGGACTCTCCTCCTACCCTGGCAAACAATCTTTCCAGAAAGTCTGAACCTTAGTTCTTTGGCAACTTGTAGTTTCAGACAGATGGGTTTTGAAAGTAATCCACTAAGGTTACAAATGACAGTTGAAGAGTCTCTCTCTCTCTCATTTTCAAGTGATTCCCTCTCATCCCGCAGATCAAGTGGGGGGGGTTGGTGATGAAATAAGTGGTCCCTCTATCTCACCTAGGAGAAGAGTTTTATATAAAAATGTTTTTGATGGCAAAGAAAGAAAATTCATGGAGATCAATTCTAGATGATCTCATCCCTTCAGAACTTGTTACACCTCATTCCCTGTTTG
This sequence comes from Protopterus annectens, assembly GCF_019279795.1. Taxonomy (NCBI): domain Eukaryota; kingdom Metazoa; phylum Chordata; order Ceratodontiformes; family Protopteridae; genus Protopterus; species Protopterus annectens. Next base: position 841,316,390 of record NC_056750.1, on the reverse strand, counting down.
AGTTTTATGCTAACATTGGATTTGAAAGATTCATATCATTACATTCCTATAACTCCATACTTCATATGCTTCTTATAGCTTTCTGTGTCTTGATCACACTGTCATTTCTCTGCATTACAGTTTGGTCTATCCACTGCTCCAAGGGTATTTACAGATACCTAGCGCCACTGATAGCCTATTGCAAAATTTAAAGTGTTCACATTTTTCCTTATTTAAATGACTTGCTTAACTTTGCAGAGTCTATTTCAGAGTGTCTTTAGGTCTCGATGCCTGTATGAGTCCCATGTTTCCCGCGGTAAGACTCTACATGAGAAAAATCCAGTGGTACTTGAAATGTGTATGGTTACAACATAAAGATCACTAAACATTCGATATTCCAGTTTTAGAGTTTGTGAAAAGGGAGAATCTGTGGTGGAGAGGTCAAGTCAAGGTCTCCCATTTTTCCTTCCGGATCCAGTTTAGTCTGTTGCAACAGATGCTTCAGACTTTGGGGAGTAGTGTCTTTAGGTATAAAAGTGCAGACCAGTCCATATAAATGTAAAAGAGATGTTGGCATTTATGAATGCTTTTAACTCTGTCATCTATAGTCCCCAGGACAATTATAAGTGTTGACAGGCGACACAGTAATTTCCTTACATAAGGGAACTCCTGACAAGAGTAGCACAGCATTCGTCCAGTTCACCAGACCCTTTAGATCTTACATGTGCCGTATGTCATGTGTATGCACCCCGTGTAAGGAGTGCGGCATTAAGGTGATGTACAGATGTAAACAACCTAGATTAACTTTGTCACTAGTGTGAACACCCTTCTTCTGTGCTGGTTACCAAGTCATCTTTAGAAAAGTTCCCCATTGGAGTTTCTTCTCTTTTCTTCCATATTGAAGTGTGTTTGATTTCATGGTATCCAAGAAGGGAACAATTTTAGGGTGAGAGGTAGAGTCCTCACAAAGACCACCGTGACCAATGTCTTTTTTGCTTAGGCGCTTCTCATGACAACACACAGTGTGCTCTGTCAAGAGTTTGTCCCTAAGACCTTACTTAGTCAAAGGACAAAAGGAGTAGGCCTGATTCTGTTGCTGTCCAGCCTCCCCGGATACCTCTTTCTAGAAGCTTGTGAAAGCCCTGAAGACAGTCTGATGCTTGCCTCCGAGTCCTCTGCTGTGACCCTTTTGGAAGCTGGCATGGATCCATATTCTCATGCATCCTTGGAGGCTTTTCCAGCATCTCTTCCTGACGTTCATGGGGAACCAAGGGGACTGAAAGGGGTTCCTCAGATTTTAGTGAGGAAAAAGATTCCTACTGCAGCTATTGAACCCCACCAAGGGTCAGAATCTACAAGGGTCCTTGGGGTGGATGGGAAAAAGCAGAAAGCTAAATATATTACTCCCGTTGCTAAAGATCCACACTGTGAATGACAGGATTTTACTCAGGGTCTGTTCAAAACTTTAGTAACCTTGAAGTCTCTTCAAGGGGTGTTGGTCCCTGTCCTCTCCTTGGTCTTCACTCCTGTTAAGCAGCCGAGGAAATTGGATCCTTCAGTTGAGGACTTGGATTCTTGGGGAGGAATCCCTTGCTTGCTTATTCCTCTCATACTTTTTCCCCTCTAGACTGTGGTTCAGAGGAAGAGGATTCTTTGAGCCTGGGCTTCCCTTGGAAGAATTATTCTTTGGTGATACTATTGCTCGTATGATGGAGTACTTTAAATAGGATTGCTCCCAGGTCTCTGTCATTCAAAGAAGATACTGTGAGCTTCTACAAATGGAGTAAGTGTCCTTCTTGTGATCCTTTAGTGGTTTGTTTCCTCTGCTGAACCTTCTAAGCTGTTCCCATCTGCGAAGCTCCTTCCTTCAGGTGAGGACAGTCGAGCTATGGAAAGGTTGGATAGAAAAGTATGTAGTACTGCCACCCGTCTTTTAGGGCTATTAATTACCAAACACACATGACCAAGTATATTTTAGCTCTTCTTTCTTGGGTACTTAAGGTAGTGACTGACCTTCCTGATTACGATGGGAAATCTTCAGCTCTTTCCCTGCTTGAGTCCACTTCCCAGGTCATCCATCATTCCATAAAATGTAACTATGATGCAGTTGATGCCTGTTCTGAAGCTGCTGCTTTTGGTTCTGTAATGCTTTATTCTTGACTTCGTCTTCAGGCTTTACCTGATGATATTAAAGCCAAGTTTTTGGCTATCCCTCTGGATAACAAATATCTTTTTGGGACAGCTGCTATTGAACTGTTTAATTCCCTTCAGGATAAGAATAAGGCCTTTGCAGGAGCTCAAACACATTTTTGTCTCCCCGATTCCAGAGGAATTACTGTTCGAAGGCCACCTTTGTCTGTAGGCAGACTCACCCTCCAACTAAAGGTAAGAATGGATCTAGGTTTATTCCCTTTGCTAAATCTACTTGGACCTCTTTGTCTCAGAAGCCTACTTTTCAAAACAAGCCTGTCTGTATTTGATGTTTGGCCTTCTCTTCCCCATGGTTGGGTCCTCTTCTTGTCTCTCCGCCTTTCCCTGTCTTCCAAATTGGCATCAGATCACCTCAGACTGAGTGCTGTGTATCATTCGTCAGGGTTCTTTCATGGTTTGGAAACCACCCCCTTCCTGTTTTCAGGTATTCCCCAACCTCCTTTAGAAACAGCTTCCCCATTTCCTAGAGCTTCTGCAGTCCCTCTAGGATCAGGGTACCATTCGGCCTGTTCCACCTACCCATGTGCAAAAGAGTTTTTTTCTCCAGGACATTTTCGGTTCCTTGGAAGGAAGGTATGTAAAGACCATTTCTGTATTTCTCTGTGTTCAGCAGCTTTCCTCAAGGTCTCTTCATTCTGGATGTTGTCTCTTCACACCGTGTTTCCTCTTATTATCCAGGCCTTTATGATTTCTGTAGACCTCAAGGATGCATGCCTTTACATCCCCATTTACCTTCTGTCCAGGAAGTCTTTACATTTTTCTGTTTATGCCTGTCATTTTCAGTTTTCTGATTTGGCCTTTGGCTTTTTCTGCTGGCTGCATTTCAAATACTTTGCTCCTGTTACTACTTTTTGCAGGCTTCAGGGTGTGCAGATTTTTCCCTAGCTGAACAACCTTCTCATTCAAGCTCCTTCTCCCAGCAGTGTGCTGCAAGATCTCCACTTACCACTTGTCTTTTACAAAGTCTGGGGTTCACCATAAATCTCAAGAAATCAGCTTTGATGCCTTCCCAGGATCCTGTTTTTCTTGGGTGCAGACTTCAGACTATCTCTTTCAGGCTTGTCTTCCTACCCCCAAGGTTTTGTCTTTGAATGCCCATTTCCAGTCTCTCCTTCCTCTGTCTTCTCTCATGGCCATGGAATTCCTCAGGGTTCTGGGATTTATGGCTTCCACTTTTCCAATGCTTCCTTAGCCAGGCACCATATGAGGAAGATTCAGTGGTACCTCAGTTCAGTGTGGCTTAATCTTTGCACCCCCCCCGGAGTTCCCTAATTCTTTACTTGTCTCAAACTGGAGCTTTTGGTGATAGATTCAGCTATTCTCTCTCAATCCGGGGCCTCCCTTGCAGGCATCACTTCCTTCTCAGGACCTGTTCACAGATTACCTCAGGCTTGGGGTGGGAGCTTCTTGTGGCTCTTTAAAGGTCCAGGGTCTCTGGCATCCTCATCAGTGGTCAGATCATATCAACATAAAAGAGATGTGAGCTCTGCTGCTGGCTGTGCAAGCTTTTTATTCCCTTTTCCACCCCGGCTCCCCCTCAGTTTTCACAGACTGTACCACTGTGATGTTGGAGTAGAAATGGATAGTAACTTAATTTGATATCCACATAGCTCAAGCTATAAAAAAGGTCCACAAAAAACTACTGTACAGGAATAAGCCATTTCTAACAGCCAACACAAAAGCTACTATTGCCCGCACACACCTCCCGGCAACCCTCCTATACGTCTCCCCTATTTTAGCTAACCTCTGCAAAATTGACCTCTCCAAATCGGATTTGTGTTCTAAGATAGCCAAATTTGACACCGATGCCTCATAGAAGTCTCATCACTGTCTGTCACTAAAACAGCTCAACTAGCTAGAACTTCCACAGCTACTACACTTCAGTCAGTTAACATTTGTCTTCAAAATTTTTCTGCTCTCCAATAGCTTGTAAGACCTTACACCATGTCTAAATCCCTACAGTCAAATAGCAAGCTCCACCTAGATGTCACAAAAGCCAGTAATTCAGCTGGAGGAATCACTCTTCTGCAACTACACTTCAAAAATATGGAACAAACTCTCATCCACAATAACCACCAGCAACTCTGTTACAATTTAAAACCCTTCTAAATTCACACGCAAGTCACTTGGCTCTGCTCTTGTAAATATCCCGACAAGTCTAGCTCCCAACCCCACTTACAAAGTAGTACTCCCAGCCTCACTAACCAAATACCCATTTGGTGTTATTTAGTGTACCTACACTCAAACACTCCTACATTAAACTAATCCCATCTTTTCATCTCTCTAAACAGTGTAAACTCAAGCATAAGTCAGTATTTATCCACTGGTAGACAATAATATGTTCCAGCAGTAAGCTATGGCTTGTGAATGTCTCCAAGCATACATATTGTGTCCTTGTTACCAACTGATGTTAAGTTGTCAATCTCGCCTTCATTCCTGCTGGATGGGTTCGGAGACGAACCTCGGCTCCGACTCGGCCTATTACTAAAGCTCGAGAGCTATTTTTACCGGCTGGAGGCTATTCTATGTCCCATAATGCTAGGTGTGATATATCCAGATCTCGTTTGCCGCTTCAGCTACGAGGTTGCGTCTTTTTGCCGGCTCCAGGTTGTATTAATATTTTTCTTGTTTTTAGTCAGCTTTTTGGGTTATAATCTTAGCAATAGTTTTTTATAGTTACTACCCTATAGATCCCTGTTTAGAATTCCCTCTTAGGTAGTTTTTTATACAGTTTTCCCCTCACTGAATAGTTGGGCCTTTGGCCAAACTTCTTCCGTACATTTCTGTAGTAGTAAATCCCTTTGTTTTTTTTTCTGTAGATGTATGTGTGTGCCTAGTTAAATTGTGTTTAAAAGTGTGGGGTTGTTTGTTTATTTCTTGGTCTGTTACAACCTTTTTGTGTGTGTGTTGGCTGATTGTGACTAGACCTCCCAGAGTTGTCTTTTTCTGCCCGTCATCCTTGTTTCAGGATGTCGAAAGACACCAAGGTCTCGGGCTTCAAGATACACTTCTTGTGTATATTGCTTGGGCCCTCTGCACCTACAGGACTCTTGTTCTGTCTGCCATGCGTTCAGTCCAAGAGTCCTGCAGAAACGTAGAAACAAACTTATTTTGAGAGGCTTGTTAAAGCCTGAAGGTTCCCCGGCTAAGCCTTCGTCGGGTAAACCTTCCAAGCCCGCCAAACTGTCGGCTCCATGTTCGGAGCCGTCACCGAGCGGTGCTACTACTACTACCACTGCATTGGTTCTGGCCGGTACTGATGATTCGAGGCCTCAGTCGGCTCCGACTCTGCTGTCGGAGCCGTCTTTGAGCAGAAAGCATTCCAGGTCTCCTTCCCTGGAATCTGTCCATTCGGCTCCGAAGTCTCACTTGTTATCGGAGCGGAGTCACAGGTCCCATTCCTCTCGGTCTTCCAGGCTGTCGGACCATGACATCGAGAGGGTGGTTAGCAGACTACTTAAGTCGCAGGCACTGGCCCAAATGTTGCATAGCCCTCCTCATCAGGCAGTGGCTATCACTACTCTCTCTTCGATTCCTCCTCCGACTCTTCCTTTGAGTGCGGAGCCGGAGATCATAGGGGTCGGGACCGTCGGAACGTCTGAGCCGATACCTCTCCTTTTGGCTAACTCGTCTGCTCCGATCTGTTCCTTGGTTCCATCCTTGGAGGGATCCGGGTGCCGGGACTCCCTCATCAGTTCCAAGGGGGCGAGTGGCATCGGACCCTTGTCCGACCCTCTTCTCCCTCTCTCAGAGCCTCGGCACAGGTGAGTTCGGCCCCGACATCGGTCTCGGAGCCATCCCTCTCGATGCTGGGAGGAGTCCTTGTCTCTTCGGAGCGGGGACCCATTTCCTGCCTGATAGGGGCGCCTTTGAGGTCATGAGGAGTGTGCTGGCCCCTGTGCCTGCTCCACGGTCGGCTCCTTCGGCTCCTCCCTCTATGGTGCCTGCTTCAGTCTCTATCCACCCTTCCGATCCTGAGCGTGGAGAACTGACGCTACAGGTAGCCCCATTGGGTGTATCCTCCTCTTCCGGGGCCTCACCTGATCCTTCAGTGGAGCCCCCTCGAAAGAGAAAATGCAAGAGGAAGCATGTAGACTCCCCTGAGTCAGTCACGTCGGACACCGACTTGGATGACTCAGAAGGGTCCCCAAGGTCCCCCTCTGAGGATGTCTCATTTTCTGACATCCTGGAGATTCTTAAGCAGAGGGGAAACTGGTCTGCCCTTAACCCTTCTGAGGACGAGTCGGTGTACCTGGATGCGTTCGGTTCCCGCCCTTCCACCTCCTGGGTGTCTCCGCATTTTCGACCCACTCATGGATGTGGTGGCTCGAAAGGCGTGGACGGCTCCGGATACTATGGAACCAACTCCCCAGAGGCCTACAAAATTTATTACAACCCCTTCTGACAAGCAGCTTCTAAGGGCGTCCCTGTTGATGCCATGGTGGTGGCGGCGGCCACTAAAAAGGAGTTGGCTGACCCTTCAGTACCTGTCCATCCTCCTAATAAGGAATCTAGGACTATGGACAGGTATGGTAAGCGGATGTTTTCCTCAGCAACCTTTGCTATGTGGTCGCTGAATTATTTGTGTCATTTCACCGGTCTCCAGAGAGACCTTCTCAAGGAACTGGGTGATACCTTACAGGACCCATCAGCTGCGGGGTCTCAGGAAAAGATCAACTCCCAGCTGGGGACCCTAAACTCTATTGTCAACTCCTCCATGTGGCTCATTTCCTATGCAGCCGATGGAGAGAGTAGGGATGCAGGCATGGGCGTTGCTCTAAGGAGACACTCCTGGATGCGGCTTTGCAATTTTGCTGACCCCTTCAGGGCATCCTTCACTAACACCCCCTTTGATGGTTCTGCCTTGTTTGGACCTCAGGTGAAGGATACATTGACCAGGTGTGAGCAGGAAGGCAAGACTCTCTCTGCCGTAGGAGTCTGTTTTTCTACCCCTTCTAGACCATATCCTAAGGGTGAAAAGGGTGGGAAAATGTGGTTCCGCAAACCTCAGGGAGTACTGCCTGACGCAAGTGGTGAGCTTCCCTCCAGAGGCAGAAAAGGGAACAATAATAGACGCCGTCCGAGGGGCAGGGTGGGTTAGCAGAATCAGGGTAGCAGAGAATCCTTCTCTGACAAAACCCTTCCAGCACCCCTGAGGAGCTGCCCGACTGTCCACCTTCAGAGGCAGTCGGAGGAAGACTATCAATGTACCCAGAAGCTTGGCATTCCCTCACGCAAGACAATTGGGTACGGTCGATCATATCCAAGGGTTAAAAAATTCCCTTTATTCATACCCCACCACCGCCAAAAGGGCCCCTTCCAGACGTTCCACCCGGTCTGAGGGATCAAACAGCACTAGAAATTTCAAAGCTGCTAGAAAAAAGAGCCATCCAGTCAGTCCCAGCAGACCAGCAAGGATCCAGAGTCTACTCCAATTTCTTTTTGGTACTAAAATAGACAGGGGACTGGAGACCTATTTTGGATCTCAGGAGGCTGAACAAGTCTGTTCAAAGAACAAAATTCCAGATGGTCACGCTTCAGTCCATTCTACCCTTCCTGGGTCAGGACAATTGGATGTGCTCTATAGACCTTCAGGATGTGTCAAAATGAACAGGCGCTTCAGGAGGTTTCTCCGCTTCCGGCTGGGAGCCAGTCACTACCAATTCAGAGCCCTGCCCTTTGGCCTCACCACAGCCCCCAGAGTGTTTACCAAATGCATGGCAGTGGTTGCGGCTCACCTGAGATGACAAGGATTCCAGGTGTTTCTATACTTGGACAACTGGCTCCTTACTGCCACCACCAAGCGTCAGCTACTCCATTCCAGAGATTATACCCTCCAAATTTGCAATGAGCTAGCGATCATGTTCAAATCCTACTACAAGAGAGCAGAGTCCAGGCCAGATTCGTACTAAAAACCCTAGGTCTCATGGCAGCAGCTATCACATTACTCCCCCTAGCTCACTTTCAAATGCGGATCCTGCATTGGATGCTGTTTTCCCAGTGGTCTTTCAACAGCATCCAATGTCGCACAGCATTTTAATCACTCAGTCATGCAAAAGGCACCTTTCGTGGTGGATGGTCTCCCCTCAGGTTCCTCCTCCTGTGGCTACTGTGACAACGGATGACTCCCTAATCGGGTAGGGGGTGCATTTTCAGGGTAGGACAGTCCAGGGCACATGGCAGCCTTTCGAAGGCCACCTGGACATAAATGTCTTGGAAATGAGAGCAGTACTTTTAGCGTTGCAGGCCCTTCAAGACTCTCTACCCACCGGGACTATTGCAATTCAGACAGACAATATATCTGTAGTGTGGTACATCAACAAGCAGGGCGGAACCAGGTCCTACCCCCTATGTCGAGAAGCACTCAGACTGTGGCAGTGGGCAATCTCTTCTCAACGGTTTCTGGTAGCAACGCATATCCCCGGGAAGACCAATGTCATAGCGGACAGGCTGAGCAGAGCCATTCTCATGCCCCATGGGTGGTCTCTCAACCAGCTAGTAAAAAAAATCTTCAGGAGGTGGGGGTCAGCCTTGCTGCGATCTTTTTGCAACCCCTCAAAACAGCAAGTGCCCAGACTTCTTCACCCTCTTCCCTCTCCCAGGTCTTTCCCCCAGAGGCGCTCTAGTCCACGATTGGCCCCGGGGTCTTCTGTATGCTTTCCCCCCCCTTTCCCTTAATTACTCAGTTAATCCAGAAAGCAACTGTTTTGAGATCCAGAATGATCCTTGTTGCCCCTTACTGGCCTCGACAAATTTGGTTTCCGTTCCTGCAATGTCATCTACTAGATCAACCCTGGCATCTGGACCCAGCGCCAGATCTTCTGACACATCAGTCAGGCGGGCTGCATCAGTCTCTCCAATCTCTCAACCTCACAACTTGGTTGCTCCACTTTCAACCCTAGCCAGGCTTCCCTCAATCTCTCATTCAGTTCACGACATCATCCTCGCTTCACACAAGTCTACTACCAGAAAGACTTATGCTAGCAGATGGAAGCGTTTCTCTGTTTGGCAGGGGAGAAACAAGTTGACCCTTTTACAGCTCCTGTCCATGCAGTCTTAGAGTTTTTGGCAGAACTTTTTCAGATGGGATCTTCTTCAGCCACCATTAGAGTTCAGTTGGCAGCTATTGCGAATTTTCATGTTGGATTGACAGAGACCAGCATTATGTCGCACAAACTTTGTAAAGCCTTTCTAAAAGGAACCCTCTTACTTAGGCCCCCGGTAAAAGATCATCCCCCACCATGGGACCTAAATTTGGTGTTGTCTTTAATTCTCCCTCCCTTTGAGCCGGCGGCTTCCTGTTCGTTAAAGTTGCTCTCTTGGAAAACTCTGTTTTTATTTGCCATCACTTCAGCGAGAAGGCGATCAGAACTTCAAGCCCTTTGTGTTCGCCCTCCTTACCTTGTTTTCCACAAAGCTAGAGTGTCACTTAGAAGTAATCTGTCCTTTTTACCCAAAGTACTCTCTGAAAAAAATCTGAATCAGACCATCGATATTCCTGTTTTCTTCCCACTTTATACCAATAGGTCTGAACTGAAGTTACATTGTCTAGACGTTCACCATCAATTACGCTTCTACCTGTTTAGAACCAAGCAGACGAGGAAATCAGAAGAGCTCTTCCTGTCTTACGTGGAAGGGAAACAAGGCCTGCCAGTTTCCAAAGTAACCTTGTCCGGGTTGTTGACCTCTGTTACCATGTTGATTTACCAATTGAGGCATAAAGAGCTCACTTTTAAGCCCAGAGCTCATTCAACCAGAGCATTAGTTTCTTCAGTAGCCTTTCAGGCAAGATTGCCAATGGATTCCATTTGTGCAGCGGCCACATGGGCCTCTCCTCATACCTTCATTTCTCATTACAAGCTGGACATGACCTCTAGAAGTAGGGCTGATTTTGGTTCCACTGTACTCGAGTTTGTTCCATTGAGCCACCCAGGACTAAGGTGCTAGGGACGCTGTCCCATCCAGCAAGAATGAAGGCGAGATTGACAACTTAACATTGAGAAGTTATGTACTTACCATAACGTTCCATGTTAGTAGTCTTCTTCTTGCCTTCTTTCTTGCGTCCCACCCTCCATCCCCCTAGCCTGGCAAGACCGAGAGTATCTTCTGAGATGTGTTATCATGAGAGTTATCTCCTTAGCTACCTTTTTTCCCTTTCTTGGTAACTCTTATAAGAGTTTTGTATACCTAGATGTATAGAGGTAGAGATATATATATATATATATATATATTCATGCTGGGGACATGTATGTCCACAATGTTAGCTATCAAATGAGATCTGGGTATATCACGCCTAGCATTATGGGACATAGGATAGCCTCGAGCCGGTACAAATAGCTCTCGAGCTTTAGTAATAGGCCGATTCGGAGCCAAGGTTCGGCTCCGAACCCATCCAGCAAGAAAGAAGACGAGAAGAAGACAAATAACATGGAATGTTATGGTAAGTACATAACTTCTCATTCTTTGTGAATGTCTCCAAGCATAGATTTTGTATCTTTGTTACCAAACTGTTTTTTGTACATTACTACAGTGATTACTTGTATATATCCTGTCATCCAAAAAGTGCTGTCTTCTTTTTAGTGTTTCTAACTGTATAAACTAATGTGTTTATTGTAATCTGTAACTCTTATTACTTACAGTTGGAGCTTTTCTCCCCGGGCCTCCGCTGAAAAAGGACCTGTATCAAAGTCGGACTTTACCGGTAAACAAATGTTAAATAAATAAATAGATAAATGTGGTACGTTAACAAGCAGGGTGGTAAAAGGGCCAATCTCCTTTGCAGATTAGCTCTTCAGGTCTGAGATCTGACTTGAGTGACTCTTTAGGTGGTTTACATTCCTTCAGAGCACAATCTAGTTCCACAGTCACTGAGCAGGTCTGGGCCACTGGATCATGAATGATGATTCACAGAGATGGATTTCTGGACATAGTCCATCAGTGGAGTATTCCTCAGATAGATCTTTTTTGTCTCCCCTCTAAGCAGACAAATGTCTCTATTTTGTTCAAGATTACCAAGTCCTCTGACTTAGAAAGAGGGCGCCCTGTCCCCCCCTTAGAAGGGAATGTTTCTGTATGCCCTCCCCCTTCTTTGTTGCCATGAGCTATGCACAAGCTCAGGTGGGACTTTCCAAAAATCTTGCTGGTAGACATCGCCAATATCCTGGCAGACAGGTTCAGTGCAAACTTCTCCACCCCCCCCCCCCCAAAAGAGCAAGTATCTATCCCAGCAGAGGGCTGCCTCCCAAACATCTCTGATGCAAGTGAAGGCTGCCCTCTCCAAAGCAAAAAACATTGCTTCCATGGGACCAGATGGCGTCCCAGGTTGCGTCCTACATGAATTCCAAGAGGAACTAATCCCTCAAATAAAACAGCTATACAATCTCAGCCTCACTACAGGATATGTGCCCACAGAATGGCGTACAGCAACAGTGGTCCCACTCCACAAAGGTGGAGCCTCTACGGACCCTGGAAACTATCGCCCCATAAAGCCTGACTAGCTTAGTCTTCAAGGCTATGGAGAGGATCATCATGGAGCTCATAAACAAAGACATTGGGGACCTGCAGACACTAGATCCTACCCAGTTCAGCTTTGTCAAGGGCAGATCCTACCTTTTGAATCTGGTTGACTTCTTAGAAATAGTCACCAAAGCCATAGATGAAGGGAAGGTAGTCCACACAGCCTATCTGGACCTTGCAAAGGCATTTGACACAATACCCCACTCGGGCATCATAGATAAGCTATCCAGCTTAAATATAAACCCCTATGTCACAAAATGGGTTGCAAACTGGCTCAGACAGAACCCACAGAGTGAGAGTTGCTGGAGCCATGTCAGACTTGAAACCGGTCACAAGTGGCGTCCCACAGGGTTCTGTCCTGGGACCACTCTTGTTCGGTATATACTTTTCCGAGGCACAGGCAAACGTGGGAGGACTATGGCTCACCAAGTTCACAGACGACTGCAAACTGGGTGCCATAATCAACTCTCCAGCTGACACAAACATCCTTCAAAAAGGTCTTAGAGACGGATAACTGGTGCCAGCGCCATGGTTTAAAGCTAAATGCCAAAAATGTATAGTCATACCCTTTGGCAAAAACAATGTGCCCACAAATTACCACATAGGCGGAAACCCATTAAGTACAGAGAAAGTTATTAGGGACCTGGGGACCCAAGTTGATAGCAATCTCTCCTTTGAAAACCACATTGCCAAAGTGGTTAGAAAGGCCTTCTACATAGCCCACCTCATCACGAAGGGTTTCACATCTAGATCAAGAGAGGTAATCATGCCCCTTTATTCATCCCTCATCAGGCCCATCATAGAATACAATGCCCCTTTTGGGATGTACCTTACCCGACACCTGCAGCAATTAGAACGACCCCAAAAGTATCTCACCAAGAGGATCAAGGGTATCAATCAGATGCCATATGCTGCTCGGTTAAAAAAACTCCAGCTCTACTCAGTTGCATACCGCCTACTTCGAGGCGATCTATGCCTGACGTACAAAGCTATGTTAAATCCAGAATTAATGGACTTGCTCCACCTCAGTAAATCTAAATCCCTTAAAGCTACATGCTCGAGGGACTTAAACCTCAGCACAGAAATAAATAGAACTTGCTGGAGGGACAGGTTCATAACCCAGAGGCTCCCTTCGCTCTGGAATAGAATTCCAGTTCATGTGAGGCAGAGCACCTCACTGAATCTCTTCAAGAAGAATCTCGATAGGTGGATGGGGGATCGTAGGTTTGTCCCAGGGATTACTCCTGTGTCACTATTAGACAGAGGCACAGTAAACTAAACCTTAAAAAGGGCACAGTATACTCAAATCAAGGGGTGGCGTAAGCCATACAGAATCGGGCTAGGCTTATAATTGCCTCAGGGCAGATAGCCTAGTATGAACCTATGAACTCCCTTTTGGCCCAGACAGCATTGATTCCCCTTCTTTTTCACTTGGCTATGGGCAGTCATTACAATTTACCTCACTGGGTGGGTCTTCTCGCACAAGACAAGGGGTCTCTTATCCATCCTCATGTGTTCAGTCCTCAAATGACACTGTGGGTGATAGGGTTCCAATTCATTTCAGGCACCTCATTTCTCAAGACATGCCATGGGCTCTGTAAGAGGCCAGGCAACCCACTACCAGGGAATCATACATGCCCAAATGGAAAAGATTTTCTGCCTGGCGCCTCTATCACATCAGGATCCACTCTCTGTGGAGGTTCCTCTGGTTCCGTTGTTTGTGTGATCTGCACCATGCTGAGTTGGCATATTCTTCAGTTAAAGCTCACCTGTCTGATTTCTGCTTGTCTGCCCTTGACTCCTCCTTTGGTCTCTCTGTTTGAGGTCAAGCAATTTCTTAAAGGCATCCTGCATATTGGGCCTCCCAGAACCTATTCTGCCTTGTTGGGACTTCAGTTTCATACTTGGAAAATTTGACTTGGGCTCCTTTTGAACCTGCTAGTTTCAGCTTCCTTGCAACATTGTACTTGGAAATCTGTTCTGCTTTTGGGTCTTACTTTGGCCAAGTGTGTCTGAACTTCAGGCTGTCATGGCTGTTCCTGCTTTTTTAGTTCCTTCGTTTATCCGAAGGTGGTCAGTGAGTTGTCCTTTAATCAGTCTATTCAGCTTCATTCCTTTTTTTCCTTCTCCACAGTCTGTCATCGAGAAGTTTCTTCACACCTTGGATCTGCATTGAGAGCTCAGTATTATTCTTGGATAAAACAAAGGCTTTTTGCACGTCTGAGCATGTTTTATTTCTTTTCATCCCAGGACTTTGGGTTTGAATGTTTCCATCATCTCATCCTGGATTTCTGTGGCCGTTTCCTTTTGTTATTCTTTTTATGGTAAGTAGCTTTCTTCTGTAAAAGCACATTCTTCTAGGGCGGTTGCCTTATCTGTTGCCTTTTTCAAAGGTTTGGACACCAATTCCATCTTTGAGACTGCTACTTGTTCCTCTCTCCTTACTTTCACTAAACATTATAAATTGGATGCACTTTCCAGGTCCAGGGCAGGTTTTGCTAGGGTTACTTGGCATGGGTTTGTAGAGGGCTCTTTTGTGCCTTCCTCTTCCCTGCCTCCTCCTTGACTCTTGTATTCTGCCTTATGTGCAGAGAATGCTGCAGCAGTGCTATGGAAGGACATAATACAATGGTGCAAAGTCTTACCATAACAGTACATGTCCTTCTCTTCAGAATTGCAATATTTGGTTACTTCCTCCTCTTTCCTAGCCCTTGCCCCATGTGCTTTTGTTAGCTTCTTGGCTGAGGGGCCCTTACTACCTTTTCCCTCTGTCTTTTTTACTTCTACATGTACACATTCTGATTTGTCCCGGTGGATGCTGTTTTCCTCCTGGTGCAGTTCAGTTGGGAGTGTTTGCATCCGTATGTCACCTTTATGCCCTATGCCTTATGCATGGAGCATATATGTGAAGTATGATGCCTATAAGGTCTCAAGGCTCTGGTATACTAGGCAGATATTGGACTACCCTTGTCAGGTGATTTGTTATGTAAAGAATACCGTAACAGTGAGGAAAAAGATATGTACTCTTATGGTAAGATTGTACAAAACTCTACTTTCTCTGTTTTAGAAGTGGAGTGAGAAATGACCAGAGTGCATTTAGATCTAAGCAGCTTCAAATTATCAGCCTAAAATGCCAGAAACCTAATTCCTTGCCCTCTGATATGTGTATACTAGAAGATGGCATGAAACATCCTGCCAGGAGATCTTAATTATTGAAATGGTTTGGAATTTTCTCAAACTGTAGTGCTAATGGTATTCAGTATGTGACCGCTTCAGTTTAAGTATATCTTACTTCATTTAACAAACCCTTTGCATGAAGATGTCAAATACCTGGGTAAAAGTGCATCTCTCACTTTCTAATCTTTTTTGCCTGTGTGGTTTAAGTAGATTGTATACAAGGTCCCTTCACTTGCTTTAATCAAAAAATTTGTGATAGATTTCCACGACATCAACCTTTTTATTTGGTTGTCATCTTGCTCACCCTAATAGAATTGCAACAGCATGAGTTTCCCAGAATGTTGTATTTACGCTTTGTGAGCTAATTTTCTGTTCTTGAGTGAGTGTCCATGCAGGAAATGATGATGTTCTTTTTGTTTCATTGTTGCAGTCATGACATTTGGGTTATCTGCTTGCAGTAGCCGTCAATCGGCCTGATTATCACAGTCTTGGGCCCTGCGTCGGTTGCTGTCTCATCTCCCATGACATCAGGTAGTCAGGGGTATAAAGCATGCAGCCGACGCCATTACATCAGTCTTTTTTGCCGTGCGCTGCCCGAAGCAGAAGCAGTTCGCAAGTGCATGTCAGCCGACTCCTGAAATTTTCATTTTCGAGTTTCAGAACCAAAGTCTTCAACTAAAGCTAAGTACCCTGTTGGGGAAACTTTTTCTTGCTCTAAACCGATGTCAGTATAAGTCAATAATTGTATTGCTTGTGGAAAGCAAATACCTCATAAAGATTTTCATTCGTACTGTAATCCTTGCCTAGGCCCTCACCACGATGTACCTTACTGTCGGTTTTGTGCTTTATTTAAGCAACGGACTATTTGTTGTTGGTATATTTACACTTCTAAATATTTGCTAAATTATCCAGATATGGCTTCGGTAAGCCACCCAACTACTGCCATTCTGAAAAAATGCAACGATAAAGACAGAGACAGACCTCAAAGGTCCAAAGCTGCCGATGACGCTTCTCCTAAGCTAGTCCCCAGTTTGCTGGTACTCAGTGAGGCGCTTTCGCAGCCCCTGATACCCGCTACTTCAGATTCGCAGGCCTCTACTGAGACCCATTCGAAGTCCGGTATGCTGCAAGATGCTTCCTTGACTGTGGAACCTGTGTATGTTTCTACCTTAGATGAGTCCGAAGCTGCTGTGCAGGCACTGGCTTGTAAGGGTGTATTCAGGCCTACTGACTTGGGTATTAAACCGATGTCATCTACTTCAAGGCCTAAAACTCGATCCATGCCTAGAAAACCGACGACCAGACCGCATAGTCAGGCCTCTATGCCTAAAAAACAAATGATAAGAATGGCTGAAGACCTTATTACTGTAATCAGGGGAAGCCAACCTTCCCCCTCTAAGAGACCTAGGACTGCGTTTGCTTGATTCTTCTGATCAGGATTCTGAAATTTCTGTTTCCTCTGATGACCAGGATTTGCCCTTATCTACTTATGAGGATTCTGATGCAGAGGACTGTCTTCCCTCTGCTTCCCCTCCAGAGGATTTCTCTTTTGGTGAAACCTTGCTCTTAGGGAGCATTTTCACCGGGAAAGCCAGGATTATTCTGACTAAAAAGAGGCTTAAGGATTTCTTACTCCTGCCCCAACACAGGCCTTTAGCTATCCCCCGTGTACTGGACATTGTTGGCGATGCCTTTTCGGAATCTAGCTTGGCCCCTGACTCCTTACCTCCTGCTCCCAGAAAACCAGATAGATATTACCGGGTTCCTGACTCTCACAAGTTCCTTTTTAAAAATCCTACTGCGGATCCTGAGACCATTTCACGGGGACCCAAGGGCATTAAGGCTACTACTGCTAAAAAATCACACCCCCCCTCTGATAGAGATTCTAGGGCACGGGATAGATGGGGTAAAAAGGTATACACTTCTGCGACCTTGGCCATTAGGGCCTTAAACTGCCAGTTTCATATGTTAAAGTATCAGCAGCATATTATTGGATTGCTTAAACAGAAAATTATGTTGATTCCTGACTGTGCTGAAAATAAGGATTTACAGGATTTAATGCATTCTGCTGAACAAGTTGGAAAACATAATAGCAACAAAGTATGAAGCAGCGAAGACAACCATGCAGCTCAGTTCAAATCAAATAAAACTCAGTTGTAGTATTCAATGTAGCTCAGTTCAGATCAAATAAAACTCAGTTGTAGTATCCAAAACAGCAGCTTTATTACGTGCACACAGATGGTAAGCGCTTTCACAGTTCAGCTTCCTCAGACCATTAAACATTGTGCTAATAGTTAATGGATCCTTAAATACTTTTATTAAAACAATTATGACATCATGCCACACTTTTAATTAATGACTCCCTGTTAAAGGACCCAAGATAAAAACAATCACATATGCTACTTCCTATACAAAACAGGATGCAAACCATCTAGGCAACAGTATGTGCTTATATACAAACACCTCTAAGATAGGGAATATACAACTGATGCAACAGTAATTATTATTAACATTAAAAACTGTCATCAACACCAAATGACTAAACTAACTCCTAAAAATGTATGTAAAAGCAAATACAAACTTTAAAATAAACTACCTAACATGCATACTCGGACTTGAGAAAGGATCTGATAGAAGCCCTCTCATTTAGTCCCTTACCCATGTCAGCTCTTAGGCGCATAATCCACTTGACTTCTTTTTCTTCAGTAATGTTCCTTACATTGCCCCCCCCCCCCCCCCGGGGGGGGGATTCGGTTGAATAACCTCAACTACCATAAATTTAAAAGTATGTTCTTGTCCTGTCAAAACAACTTGTTTAGCTAAAGCATGAGTAGCCAAACCTATTCTGTTATTATAAATATACTCTCCGATTCTGTTTTTAAAATATCTGTCTTCCCTATATAAAACGATTGACAGATTGTACAGACAGCAAGGTAGATCACTTGCTGGGTGTTACAGTTCACTGAACAATTAAAGCTATATTCTAATCCTGTGTCAGGGTGCACAAATTTCCCAGTCTTATCTATGAAAGGACAGAAATTATATTCACCACACGGATTGGTCACTGATCTAGTTGCAGTCCTATTATCAACATGTGGGTAGCAGAGCATCCTTTTTAAATTACGTTTATTCTTATATCTAAACTTAGGTTTCTCACCTATGTGATTGTTTTTATCTTGGTTCCTTTAACAGGGAGTCATTAATTAAAAGTGTGGGATGATGTCATTGTTTTAGTAAAAGAATTTAAGGATCCATTAACTATTAGCACATTGTTTAATGGTCTGAGGAAGCTGAACTGTGAAAGCGTTTACCATCTGTGTGCACGTAATAAAACTGTTGTTTTGGATACTACAACTGAGTTTTATTTGATTTGAACTGAGCTGCTTGGTTGTCTTCGCTGCTTCATACTTCGTTGCTATTATATTTGCTTTTACTAGCAGCGTGACATTTGCTTTGGGGAGTGTTCTGTGTATTTTCGTACAAGTTGGAAAACATTCTTTGCAGTGTGGTTTTGATTCACTAGAGGCATCTTGCAGGGCTGCTGTCACTGGGTCTGCACGTGGAAGGCATGCTTGGCTTAAGGAGCAATCATTGCCAGATCATGTTAAAGCTAAATTGCTGGATGCTCCCTTAAACCAGGACCGCCTTTTTGGCAACAAAGCAGAAGAATTATTTAAAAAGATGGATGACAAAGCTAAACCTATGCAAACTGTTAAAGATTTCCTGCAAGTGCAGCCTCCCAGATTTAGTAGGCATTGGCCCTCTAAGAATTGATCCTTTCCTGCCTCTTCCAGGCCTTCTCAGTCCAAACCCAGAACCAGCAGAACACCCAGGCTTCAGTCCCAAGGTACGCACAGGACTAAGCAGTGGGGGGGCTCCCACTTCCAAAGCAGGGAGTAGTAAGACTCCCCCCTATGATAAACTGTCTCAATGACTTAACTTAAAACTTCCAAGCCCTTCTTAACCGACTACTCCTTTAGCTGGAAAGATTGCTCTACAGGGAAAAAATTGGGAACTCATTATCTAGGACAAATGGGTTTTAAATGTAGTTTTCCAAGAATACAGATTCCACTTACACAGTTTACCAGCCCCAAACGGTTGGCCAGATCTACCCCCAAATCAGTGGGCAGAGGCTCAAAAGCAAGTCTCTCAAGTATCAAGGCTATTCAAACTGTCCCAGAAGAGGAAAGGGGACAAGGTTTCTACTCAAGACTTTTCCTGGTGCCCAGAAAAGACAACTCCTGGCATCCTATCCTGGGCCTCTCTATCCTAAACACATTTTTGGTGATCCCAAAATTCAAGATGCTAACTCTTCTGTTGCTTCCTAAGCTAGGCAAGGATGCCTGGTTGGCAATGCTGGATTTTAAGGAAGCCTACTTGCACATCCCAATCAGGGAATCTTGCAGAAGATATCTATGCTTCAAAGCAGGCTTCATGCATTATCAGCTCTCTGCAATGCCCTTTGGCTTATCTACTGCGCCCAGGGTATTCATAAAGTGCCTGGCTCCAGTCATTGCATTTTGCAGGCAAAGAAATATTCAAATATACCCATACCTGGACAATTGTCTAATTCAGGCAGAAAGCCAGGACATACTATTGAATCATCTGGCGTTTGTACAAAAATTGCTAACTTCTCTGAGGTACACCATAAACGAAAATAAATCACATCTTGTACCTTGCCAACAACTTGTATTCCTGGGAGCAAGCTTGAACACAACTTCCCAGGTGGCTGTCCTCACGCCAGCGAAACAAGTTAATTTGACAGCCTACTTCAAACTAATGGCCACAAAGACCCTGCTATCTGCAAGCCAAATACTGAAAGCCTTGGGGTTCATGGCCTCCTGCATTCTCCTAATTCAATATGCAAGACTGCATATGAGGAAACTACAACGGTATCTAAAAGGCCTATGGTGTCAACATTCTCAGGATCTAGAAGCAATGATTCCTATCGTACTTTACCTACAGATAGAGTTCCTTTGGTGGGTAGAGACCTGCCACCAAAACAAGGGACTGCCATTCACTACTCTAACAACAGACGCATCAGACTATGCATGTGGGGCTCACTTGGCAGGGAAGTGCATTCAAGGGAAATGGAACCCATGTCAAATGCACCTGCATATCAATCAAAAAGAAATGTTAGCTGTACAGAATGCTGTGACAGCCTTCAAAGGCCACATTCTTCCAGGACAATTAATGGTAAAGGCGGGCAACACCACTGTTATGCGGTACATAAACAAGCAGGGGGGGACCCATTCATACCCTCTCTGCAGACTAGCCATGGCTCTGTGGAACACAGCCTTGAGCTACCAAGTGCACCTACAGGCTCAATTCCTGTCAGGAAATCTAAATACACTGGCAGACGAACTAAGCAGAAATCTCATAGACCCACACGAGTGGAAACTGGAACCAAAGACATTCAACATGTTGATAAACAAATGGGGGAGCCCAGAGATAGACCTGTTTGCCTCCCCCCAGAACTACCAGTTGGACAAATTCTGCACAAGGACTCAACACAAACAAGCTTGGAAAGAGGATGCCCTGTCCTTCACCTGGAAAAACCTATCAGTTCATGCCTTTCCTCCTCTGCCTCTCCTCTCCAAGGTACTACTAAAGATCAAACAGGACAAACCAAGGACGATACTGATTGCATCAGACTGGCCACACCAACACTGGTACCCCTTCTTGCGCAGTGTGTCACTGCTGGCACCTGCTTCAGATCCCTACCCTGCTGTCCCAGCAGGAGGACCAGATTCTGCACCCTCAGCTTCAAACTTTGAACCTGGCAGCCTGGCTAATTACCTGATCTCTCCGTTACCATCCCTCAGTAAGCAAGTGTTGGATGTCTTTCTGGAGGCAAGGAGGCCTAGTACTAGAAAATCTTATGCTGAAAAATGGAAAAGATTCTGTTCCTAGAACCAAACTCAGGGGATGGGCACAGCAGCGCCCAGTTTACCTCAAATTCTTCAATACTTAACTGAGATGCTTCACAAGGGCCTTTCCTTTTCCTTCATCAAAATTCATGCCTCAGCCATTTCAGCACAGAACCACCCCTCTTCTCTCATGCACTGCTCAAGCAGTTCCTCAGTGGGGCCAAAAACTTAAGACCACCCCAGGAGAACCCCAACTCCAACCTGGGACCTTAAATTTGTATTGGAAAATCTCACTCTACCTCCTTTTGAGATAGCTGTAAATGCAGAGTTGAAATTCCTTTCTTGGAAAACAGCCTTCCTTTTAGCCATCACTTCAGGAAGGGTGTCTGAATTACAGGCCATTATGGCAGTGGCGCCTTTTATCATCTTTCATGCGGACAGGGTGTCCCTCAGGACCAATCCCTCCTTCATGCCTAACGTAGTATCCAGTGTAGCTCTTAATCAGTCCATTCATTTGCTAACCTTCTTTTCTAATCCACAGAACAAAGGGGAACGTATACTGCACTCCTTAGATGTGCACAGACAGCTTAGATTTTACTTGGACAGGACTAAACCTTTCAGGAAATCTGAACAAGCTGCTGGTGGCATTTGCTGCAGGGGCAGAGGGGAAGGCCATTTCAAAGCAAACCATTTCTAAATGGATAGGCCATTGCATTCATTTCTGCTATAAGCACCATGAATAACCTACCCCACAGGGGATAAGACAACATTCATCCAGGGCTGTGTCTTACCTCTACAGCCTTTCTCAGAGGTGTCCCTACCAGGGACATCCTAAAAGCTGCTACCTGGAGTTCTGTACATACTTTCACCAAGCATTACCATTTGCCAATTTTCTCTAAATCCAGAGCTGGCTTTGCCACTGCAGTCTTGCAGGGCCTTATAGCTGGTCCTAATGCTATCCAAGTTCCTCCTCTCATCCTTAGCTTTGGGAATCTACCCAAATGTGATGACTGCAGCAGTGAAACACGACGAACATAATACAGTTGTGTACACTTACCATAAATATAGATGTTAGAGTATATTCACTGTTGCAGTCCTGGTTACCCTCCCTCCAGCCCCATGACTTCTTTTTTACTATACCTCTGTTCTTGTTTACTATGCATAAAGCTTTTTGGTGTATTTATTTTTTGTTGGAGGTGTAACCTTGTGTGTGTGTGTGTATATATATCTATATATCTGTATCTAAATATATATATATATATATATATATATATATATATATATATATATATATATATGTGTGTGTGTGTGTGTATATATGTGTGTGTGTGTGTATATATATATATATATATATATATATATATATAAAAATATATTTATTTATTTATTTATTTATTTTTAATTGCTTCCCATTAGGGGGGCATCTGACATCTGGGGCAAGAAAAGCTGATGTAATGGCATCGGCTGCCTGCTTTACACCCCTGACTACCTGACATCATGGAAGATGAGACAGCAACCGATGCAGGACCCAAGACTTAGGTAATCAGGCCGACTGAGGGCTACTGCAAGCAGATAACCCAAATGTGATGACTGCAACAGTGAATACACTCTAACATCTACATTTATGGTAAGTGTACACAACTGTACTGTTTGGGCTAGCTGAAGTTCTAAACTTAACTGATGTTTGTTGGCAGATGGAAGAGGCCTTAGCATAGAATTTAGTTTGTGCCATTCATAACTGTCACTGCCAAAGATTATTCCAGCATGACATGGGACGTTGAATAGTCTGTGTATAAAAAATACACTGTATTCTAATAACTGTATTATTTCATATTGTCAATCTTCACTTAAACATTGACTGTGGGTTTCATTCTGCATCTTGGAACTGACTCTGCCAGTATTCCAGCTCGCACCCTCCAAAAAATCTCGAGCTTAGCTGTACCCATAATACTCCTCTTAGATTACCTCGGATATTGTTTGTTGCTTCAAGTTTTATTTATTTTATTTTTTTTTATTTTACATTTGTTGACCGGGCTAGTCCAGCTGGATAATTTCCATTTTCAGTGGAGGCCCGGGGAGAAAAGCTCCACAATTGAAAACAGGGTTAAACATTTAAGCAACAATGCATACATTTTAGTCTAGTAAAAAATACAGCTAAAAAAAACAGATGAAAAACAAATAGTCCTAACTATATATTATTCAAGTGCTAGAAGCGTTCCTCTCCTGTCGGCTCTCAAGCTAGCAATTTCTTAAAATAGTAAGTGTTCATTTCTTGGTTTTGACTCTTTCCATAGATTATTCTCTAATGACCTTATTCTTTATCCAGCTCCTCTATTTTTCACTTTGTTTGATTTTTCTTCCCGTCCTCTTATCACTACAGCAATCTCCCTTACCATTGTTGGTACATCTTCAGTTATTCTTTTTCTACTGCTACAGTAACCCTTTAATACCATTGATTGTTCTTCCCTTTCATAATTAAAATTGTTCTCTTTTCTTCTCTTTATAGAGTGTGTATGAGTGCGACTTTTTTCTTCATGGCTGAAAAGTCTAAACGCACTTCTGGCTTTAAGAGGTGCCAGAAGTGTGATCGTAAGTTGCCAAATTCAGATGGGCATGACTTGTGTGTGTGTTGCTTGAGCCCGGTTTATCTTCAGGAACACTGTGCCATCTGTTATGACTTTAGCTACAGGGCCCTTAAAGAAAGAAAGAACAAGTTTGATTATTCAATGCTTAATAAATATCCTGTACTTCCAAAATGGACATTAGTTCCCATTCTTCCTCTTCATCTTCTAGGTATGGGAT
The DNA here is from genome assembly GCF_019279795.1 of Protopterus annectens. Lineage (NCBI taxonomy): Eukaryota > Metazoa > Chordata > Ceratodontiformes > Protopteridae > Protopterus > Protopterus annectens. The sequence goes on along the minus strand of NC_056750.1, from coordinate 841,292,835 downwards.
TTCTAAGAGGCATCATCGTTTGGTTCCTACATCATCTTCGGAACTGACTGTTGAAAAGGCTAAGTCTTCCCCGGTTCCCACAGTTTTGGTAGAATTGGAGGAGAAACTCCTCTCCATCGGCACCGTCAGTGCTGACCTCGACTCCTACATCTATGGTAGCTGTTACTTCCCACTGCAGACCATTTCTCACTCCTGCTTTCTAAAGACTTCAGAACCAAAGGAGTTTTCTTTTAGAGACTTAAAGAAAACCAGATATTCCTCAAGGCTAGTGGACCAGCTCCTGGTGGTGAAGGGGTTTAGCCACTTCCTTGTTTCCTAGGAGTTCTGGCTCTGGGACCTTACCAGATTCTCACTCCATCCTCCTCCTTCCTCTGACTTCAAGTGTGCCTTTGGCGTTTCCAATTCCAACAGTCCAGGTATTGGCTGCCTTGCTGCTGGTGAGAGCCTCGTCTCTGATGCCAGTACCCTGAGCTCTTCGATTCTGTCAGAACTGAAGACCTCTCTGGGCCAAGGCTTCATTGTGTGTTCCGTGGAGCGTGGTTCAACACAGACCTTGTTGGAACCATCCATGCTTCTCAGGGCTTTGGTACATGTAAGCTTGACTTTGTCTTCGGGCTCGGGGCCGGTCACTTTGGTGGAGGGTGGGACCACGGTTTCGAAGGAATCTGCATTGATTTCGAGGTGCCATTCCTCTATGGGGGGACCTGCCTTTCAGACCATGGCGAGGGGCTTGTCTATTATGGGTTCCCAGTCAAGTCCTCTTTCTTCAGAACAGCACCCTGGTCCTTCCCCTTGCCCAGGGATTCCACACGCCCCTGACTTGGCCCGGCCATCTACTGCCTTGATCACTCCCCCCGCAGACTATCTGATTAAGCTGATTGCCGAGCGGGCTTGGAAGATTCGTGACTCCATTGAACCCATTCATAAGAGACCAGACTATATACTGTCACCTCCCGCAGATCAAAATCATTGGGCTAAAGGGGTTCTAGTGGATGCTATGGCCATTGCAGCAGTCACCTAAAAGAAACTTCCTGATGAGTCCTACTATCCATCCTCCTAATAAGGAGTCAGGGACGATGGCTAGATTCGTAAAGCTCATATAGGCTTCGACCTTCACGCTTAGGTCCTATAACTTTATGGCACATTTTACCAGGCTTCGAAGAGATCTGGTAAAGGAGCTCTCAGACACTGGCAGGATCCGTAGCCGAGGGGATTCAGGCTAAAGTAACTTCCCAGGTGGCTACCCTTGATTCATTGTGCAACTTGTCCATGAGGCTCATTGTGCATGCAGCTGAAAGGACGACTAGGGCATGGGGTTCTGATGTAGCAATTAGAAGACCCACCTGGATGCACTTGTGAGTTTGCGGAGCCATTTAAATCTTTTTTCACTGCTTCCTTTGATGGAACATCCCTTTTTGGCCCCAAAGTCCGAGACCCTTGTCAGATATAAGAAGGATGGAAAGATGCTCAACCATGGGTGTACGCTTTTTCCACTCTTCAACGGCCCTATTAGAGGAACCAGAGGAGTTGAAGACTGTGGTTCAAAAAGTCCCAAGAGCCTTTCCAAGACTCACGTGGTAATGATTCCATTGGCAGAGGGGGGAGTTATAATGGAAGCTGAAGTGCTAGAGGCAGAGGTGGCCTGCAAAATCAGAGTTCCAGGGATTCTTTCCCTGGTAATTCCTATGAGCGCTCTTGAACAGAGGCCCGATTGCCTTCCTCTAGAGGCAGTTGAGGGCCATCTTTCCCTGCACGTACCTGCCTTACTAACAATAACAACAGACAGTTGGGTGCAGAGGATCATAACTGAGATATTCTTCATGTTTCACTGTTGCAGTCATCGCACTTGGGTTTTCTGCCTGCAGGTAGCCCTCAGTCAGCCTGAATACCAGAGTCTTGGGATTTCTGCGTCAGATGCTGTCTCCTTTTCCATGACGTCAGGTCATCAGGGGTATAAAATATGCAGCCGATGCCATTACATCAGCTTTTCTTGCCGAGCGGAGCCCAAAGCAGAAGCAGTTTGCAAGTGCCCGTCGGCCGCTACCTGAATTTTTCGTTATTCGAGTTTCATTCCTGAAGTCTTCTAAAGTGAAGTACCCCATTGAGGATCCTTTTTTCTTGCTCTAACCGATGTCAGGAAAAGTTAGTAATCGTCTTGCCTGTGGAAAGCAAATACCTCACATAGATTTTCATTGTTACTAGGTCACCTGTTTAGGCCTAGACCACGATGTTCCTCGCTGTCTGTTTTGTGCCCTATTCAACGCCTGAACTTTTCATCATCTGGCTATCTTTTGCTCTCGTTCTCCGTATTCCGAAATGGCTTTGATAAGCCATCCGACTACCAATCTTCTGAAAAAAACGTAAGGATAAAGACAGACCGCATAGGTCCAAAACTGCCGATGCTTCCGTTAAGCTAGTCGCAGGCTGCCGGTACTCAGTGAGGCGCTTTAGCAGCCCCCGATAGCTGTTTCCACATATTCGCAGGCCTCCCATTTGGAGTGCAGTATGCCGCAAGATGCTTTTTCGACTCTGGAACCTGCAGATATCTCTACCTTGGATGGGTCCGGACCCGCTGTGCAGGCACCGGCTTCTTAGGGTGTATTCAGACCTTCTAATAGTCGTATTAAACAGACTACTTTGTTTCTAAATAAAACTACCGAATTTCTCAGGCCCAGAGTTCGTACTACACCTAGGAAACCGATGACCAACGCGCATGCTCAAGCTCCCATGCCACAGAAATAAATGCTTAGAATGGCTTAAGACCTTATTACTTTAATTAGAGGAAGCCAGCCTTCCCCCTCTAAAAGACAAAGAATTGATTTTTCTTTTGATTCTACAGATCATGAGTCGGATGACTCTGACCCCTCAGATTATCTGGACATACCCTTGTCTACCTATGAGGATTCAGATGCAGAGGATTTCATTTCCTCTGCCTCCACCCCAGAGGGCTTTTCTTTTACTGAAACCCTGCATACTCTGAGAGAGCATTTCTGCTGGGAGTGCCAGGACTACCCACAGTCCAGAAAGAGACTCGGGGAATTTTTAAACCTGCCTCAGCACAGGCCTCTAACAATTCCCCCTGTTCTGGAAATTCTAGATGAGGTCTTCATGGAATTCAGTCTTACCCCTTATACTTTGCCACCAGCTCCTTGAAAGCCTGACAGGTACTACAGAGTACCTGACTCTCACAAATTTCTATTTAAAAATCCCACTGCAGATCCAGAGACCATTTCCCAGGGACCTAATGGTGTTAAGGCTACTACAGCCAAAAACCCTACCCCTTCGGACAGGGATTCTAGGGATTTAGACAGATGGGGAAGAAGGTATATACCTCTGCAACTCTTGCTATTAGGGCTTTAACTTGCCAGTCTGACATGTTGAATTACCAGCAGCATATTATGGAATTAATTAAACAAAAAATGATTATTCCTGATTGTGCAGAACATAAAGATTTACAAGAGATAATGCATTCTGCAAACCAAGTTGGAACACATACTTTGCTGTGTGGTTTTGATGCCTTAGAAGCATCTTGCAGGGCTGCTGTCACTGGGTCTGTTCTTAGAAGGCATGCTTGGCTGAAGGAACAAATCTTGCCAGACCATGTCAAGGCAAAATTAGTAGATGCTCCATTAAACCAAGAACATTTGTTTGGCACTAAAGCATAAGTTCTTAAAAAGATGGAGGAAAACGCTAAATCTATTCCAGTCCCTCCCAGACCTTCTCAGTCCAAACTCCGGGGCAGCAGACCACAAAGACTACAGTGTCAGGGTATGCACAGATCTAAACAATGGAGTACCCCCACCTCAAAAACAGGGAGTGGTAAGACACCGTCTTATGGAAAAAGTACACAATGACTTGTCCTTCATCCTTCTCAATCATGCCGAAGTACTTGCACTTCTAGGCGGAACACTCGCCCTGCATGCAAAAAACTGGGAGTACATTACCCAGGACAGATGTCTTAAACATTGTATCCCAGGGATACAGATTCTACTTCCACTCACTGTCAGCACTAAAGCAGATTGCCAGACCTCCCCCCAAACCAGTAGGCAGAGGCCCAAAAGCAAGTACTTTCTCGTCTCAGTTTCAGGGCTATTCATCCTGTTCCAGCAGAGCAAAGGGGAAAGAGTTTCTACCCCAGACTGTTTCTGGTGCCCTGAAAAGAAACTTCTTGGCGCCCTATTCTGGATCTGTCAACTCTCAACACCTTCCTGGTGGTACAAAATTCAAATTGCTTACTCTCCAGCAGCAGCTTCCTATGCTAACTAGGGACTCCTGGCTGGTCACCCTAGACTTAAAAGAAGCTTATCTGCATATCCCCATAAGGGAATCTTGCAGGAAATATCTATGTTTCAAGGCAGGCTCTATGCATTATCAGTTCTCTGCACTTCCCTTTGCTTATCTACTGTGCCCAGGGTATTCACAAAATGCCTGGCTCCAGTCATTGCATACTGCAGGCAGAGAAAAATTCAAATTTACCCATACTTGGACGATTGCCTGATTCAGGCGGAAAGTCAGGAATTGCTACTTCAGCACCTGACATTTGTAAAGACTCCTAACTTTTCTGGGGTATACCATCAACAAAAAGAAATCACTTCTGATACCAGCCAAAAAATTGTATTCCTGGGAGCAAGCTTGAACACAACTTCCCAGATGGCATTCCTCACTCCAGAAAAACAGGTTTATTTGACAAACTACTGGCCACCTAAACCCAGCTGTCTGCAAGAAAAATACTGCAAGCCCTAAGGTTCATGGCCTCATGCATTCTCATAATTCCATATGCAAGACTGCATATGAGGAAACTTCTGTGGTACTTAAAACTCTCTGGTGTCAGCATTCTCAGGACCTGGAAACAGTGATTCCTATCATTCCTTGCCTAAGGGCAGAGTTCCTTTGGTGGACAGATGCCTGCTACCACAACGAGGGACTCCCTTTCACTCACCCCCCCCCCCCCCACCGCCCAAACCCTGACAACAGACGCATCAGACTATGCATGGGGGGGGGTTCACATTGCAGGCAAATGGATTCAAGACAAATGGAGCCCAAGACAAATGCACCTGCATATCAATCAAAAAGAAATGCTAGCTGTACAGAATGCACTGACAGCCTTCACATACCTTATCCTTCCAGGACAACTCTTGATAAAGACAGACAACACCGCAGTTATGTGGTACATAAACAAGCAGGGGGGAACTCATTCCTACCCACTCTGCAGGTTAGCCATGGCTCTGTGGAACACAGCCTTGAGCAATCAAGTGCACGTGCAAGCTCAATTCCTGCTAAGCAAACAAAATTCACTGGCAGACGACTTAAGCAGAAATCTAATGGACCCACACGAGTGGAAACTGGAACCCAAAATATTCAAGTTTCTAATCCACAGGTGGGGGACATCAGAGGTGGACCTCTTTGCTTCCTCCCAGAACCATCAGTTGAGCAAATTTTGCACCAGAACTCTCCACAGCCAAGCATGGAAAGTGGATGCCCTATCCTTTACATGGGAAAAAACTCTCAATCTTTGCCTTTCCTTCTCTGCCCCTCCTCTCGAAAGTACTAAAGA